>NC_067246.2:350351342-350656074 GCF_019359855.2 Lolium perenne
CTTGGTCTTGTTGTTGTAGAACTTCTTGTTGAGGGGCTTTGAATATTTGCCCTTTGAGTCTTTGTTCTTGTCCTTGGGAATGAGCCTCCCATTATGAAGCTCTCTATTCTCATAGGGGCATTCGGCAATGAAGTGGCGCTTGTCATCACAATTGTAGCATGATCTTGTCTTTGGACCAAAGCTAGTGAACCCACTTTTGTTGTTCCTCTTGATGTTGTCTTCCTTGGCCTTGGAGGGATCAATCCAAAAAGACTTTGCATGGAAGGCCATGTGGTCATGGTAGTGGCATTGCAAATCTTCCGGATAAGTCATGCTCCAAGATGCCCTATAAGATTCTTGAGGAATCACTTCATCGACGGAGTTGACCACCAAGGCAAGGTTGGAACCTTTTGCCATCCCAAGAGCACGATTGCGAGAATCATGAGAGGCTTCCTCAAGCACCTTGAGAGCTTGCATCTCGTGCACGACTTGTTGAGAGGTGAGAGAGGAATAGCATTCCCTCCCCACAAGAGTCTTGACATCAATGGGTACAAATGGCATCATGCATTCAATGTACTTCTCCTTGATCCAAGAGTCATTTATGTGGGTGGCACCAATAAGCCGGAAGGCATCGGCAACGGTGAGAAGTCTTCCATACATGTCTTCATGATCTTCATCCGGTAGCCTCAAGAACCCTTCGGCTTTATTCTTGAGAGCATTATACTTGTTCCTCCTTGTGCTCTCACTTCCAATGCAACTAGCGGTCAAACCATCCCAAGCTTCCTTGGCGGTGGTGTAGTGTCGGACACGATGCAATTCCTTTGTCCCCACACTAGTTTGAATCATGTGCAAGGCGGTGTTGTTGAGTTGACTATCAACCGCTTCTCTTCTAGTCAAATTGTCGGGGTTGTATGGCTTGAAGCCCACCAAGATGATTCTCCATAATTCATTGGAGGCACTACAAACATGAGAGCGGAACTCAAATTGCCAAGTATCAAAATTTTCAATAGAAAACTTAGGTGGGTCGCCCCGAATGTTCAAATGGGGATGGGGAACCGGTATATCGGGTGATTGGAAAGGTGGAGGTACTCGATTGTAGCTCTCACTCCCATCGGTTCCCCTAGGAGATGCAATGGGAGATTTGATAGTGTTTAAGTTATCACCTTCCACGGGTTTGGTAGATGAGGGTAGGTCCGAAGCCTCTCCCTTATCTAACGCACCCGTGTCTTTTACCTCTACACTAGGAGCCTTGGGAAGGGCCGGAGCCAAAAGCTCGGCAATCATCTTTTTCTTGCTTTCCATTTGGGCTTCCACGGAGGACTTCAACGAATTGAAGTCTTCCACGGAGACCATCTTGGCGGCCCATTCCGAGGACTCCTCGTCCGGCATACTCTTAGGCGGTTAAGCCCGAAATAAGAGCCGAGGCTCTGATACCAATTGAAAGGATCGTATGCCGCACCTAGAGGGGGGGTGAATAGGTGCTAACCAATTTTTAGTTCTTTTTCAATTTAGGCTTGACACAAAAGGTAAATTCTCTAGATATGCAACTAAGTGAATTTACCTATATGACAAGGTTATCAACTAGGCAAGATATAGCTACGCAATATATAAGAGATAGAGTGGGATAGAGGTAACTGAGAGTGGAGCACGCAATGACACGGAGATGATTCCCGTAGTTCTCTTCCTTTGCAAGAAGGTACGTCTACGTTTGGAGGAGTGTGGTTGCTACGAAAGCCAAACCAACAGCCACGAAGGCTTCACTCAGATCTCCGGTGAGCAACGCCACGAAGGCCTAGCCCACTTCCACTAAGGGATTTCCTCGAGGCGGAAACCGGGCCTTTACAAGGTTCTTGGGGCACACATCCACAACCAAATTGGAGGCTCCCAAATCTGTTACAACACAACAATCAACAACAATATATCAACACAAATCAACTAGGGAACCAAATAGGAACACTAGCATGAGATCCCTCAAACACGAGAGGGGGAAATGAAGAACGCTTCGGTGAGGATGTAGATCGGTGTCTTCTCCTTCGAATCTCCAAAGATCAAGAGATTTGGTTGGGGGAGGAAGGAGATCTTGCAAATCTTGACTTTCTTGAGGTGGCTCTAATGGAGGTGGCTTGGCAGATTTCTTGTGATTGAGCAAGCAACCAAGGAAGAAGAAGGGGGGTATTTATACCCCCTCTCAAAATTGAGCCGTTGCTGCTTCCGGGGGGCCGGATAATCCGGCCTAAGTAAGGGCCGGATAATCCGCCCCCCCCCGGATAATCCGGCCATCGGGACAAAAGTGTGACATTGTCCGGCCAAATGTCCGGCCCATATACAGATTCACATTTCTTCCAGTCCTTAGCCAAAAACGAGGGGGCTGGATATTTCCAAAATATCCGGCCCGGATAATCCGGCCCTGGTACAATACCGGGACATTATCCGGGCAAATGTCCGGCCCCCATACAGAGCCGCATTTCCTCGAAGACTTAGCCAAAACCAGGGGGCCGGATATTTCAACAATATCCGGCCCGGATTATCCGGCCTGGCCAACTTTTTCTGATTTCTTTTGACAGACGATCAAATCCAACACACATGAATAAATATCTATGTAATCCCTGTACCACTTAAACAAACATTAGAGTATCACATATATTGACATCAAACACACAAAACATAATGTGAGAGATGTTCTTTCACCTACTGCTTTGGCCTCATCCACCTGTTGCTTCCCAATCTCCGGCCCCAGCTTCACCCCCCTTTTTTCCGCCTCCGACAGCTTGAGATTCTTCAACAGCCCCTCCACTTTCTCCATCTCCGAACACAGATCGACCAAAGAAGACACACCTAGGAAACCATCTGAAGGATTTTACGATCACAAGGCTTGGGCACTTGCGAAAGGCTTTTGGTGGATTAGGATTGGAAGCTCACAACGCTCACTGGGATGCCCGAAAGAAAGAGAGAGAGGAGAAAAGGTCTGCCCGAGCCGACGAGAGCCAGACGAGCGGAGACCCCAAGGAGGGCCGGTCGGAGACTTGGGACCGGGCCTGGCCGTGGAAGCAAAGACGGGGGCGGTCGGCGATGCGGAGACGGAGGCGCGCAGGAGGGGACCCTAAAACGCCGATCCGTAAAATACGGAAACCGTCACCTTAGAAAAGAAGTCTAGAGGTTTCTAGAATCTGATGGAAAACAGCACCTGCTTTTTTTCATTGGTATTCATTCATGTTTTCGACACGCTATCTAAAAAAATCTAATCAGCTCTTCTCCAATAACAGTTTTAGAATCACGCTGAAATAATACAACTACAACATCATGTCTCCGACATGCATTCAATATCTTTATTTTATCTTCATATAAATGTTTCATTCATATCCGTCCCCTTCCTGCCACCGAGGATTTGCCGCGCCACACTCCCTTGAATCATGCACGGTTCCTCCTCCCACTTGTCTCCTCCATCGGTGAAATTGCAACGTGTTGCTTTTTGGCCATCAATATCTTTATTTTATCTTCACATATATATATTTTCCTTTCATATCCGTCCCCTTCCCACCACCGAGGATTTACTGCACCACACTCCACTAGATCATGCATGGCACCTCCTCCCACGTGTCTCCTCCATTGATGAAATTGCAACATGTTTGTCTTCCGTGCATACAATTATTTTAAACATATACCGGAAAATCCTAATGTTGTCGTCCAACCTGGCTAAACAAAGTGAACCTCCGACAGAACTTCTTGCCTAACCCGACTGGACAAATTAAGCATGTGAAAGAACTTGCACGATGCAACACCGTTCGACCCACGCATCGTCGTCCCGGCCTCACCTTTCACCAGCACCCTCCTCTTTCTTTTTCCAAAATCCACATCTTGCCGCCCAACTCTAGATAAATCAGGTCTACATCAAAACAATACTCCTTTTAATATTTAAAATTAATCTAAATTAACTTTGAACACAAATCGAGTTGAACTCAAACTAAAAATTAGTTAGAAACAATACATCGTGTTTAGACTTTAGAAAAACACTCATTTATTTTAACATGCTATTAGATTTGTGTTGGCAAATATACAAATAGCATTAAGCTGCATACGACTCGACATGTTAACCTGTAGTCTGTTCAGGTATTAATTTTTTTAGAGACATTTAGGCAAGGAAGAAAACAATTGAACTAAACTGAGCGAGGGATGCACAGGATCCAGGAGAAGGCGTCCATCTTCACCCAAGTTTGCCAAGAGCCAGGTTGGGTGGTGCCATCCACGGCCGCGCGAGCGTAGAAAAAGATCTTGCAGCACCACGATCAGGCAGGCGACACTTCCCCCGCAAGCTGGACTAATTCTCCATATTTGGCTATTTTTTTTGTCAATTCGACGGAGGCGGCATACCTGCAATAGCTAATCGGGAGCAGGAGCTTCAAATTCCACGGGGAGCAATTATGGGATCGGCAGCCGCATAGTTTGTATATTCGTATGATTCCAATTTCCGTTTACATGTGCGCCTATTTACCAATGTCGTAAATCGATAGAAAGTCGCTTGGATAAATTAGGCCTTGCTGAATGGTTGGCAGGTACAGATGAATGACTGACATATGCAAATTAGCACTGGCGCCATTTATTCGCTAACATTGGTGTTGACCTCTGGCTGCACCCATGACGCCGCCTGGAGAGCTCCGCCTCCGTTCCTCTTCCCCGAACTTAGCTAGGACGAAGCTGGCCTCTTGGCACGGGTCGCACCCTCTCTGCCTCCTTGAAATCTCTCCCCAAAACTCCCCTAGATCCTGCCCTCCAAATCTCTTCTCCCGAGACATTTGCTTGGCCTGCCGACTTTCTATTCTCGCGGATGGACCTCGAGTTCAGATTGAGGTGTCCGAGAGGGGGAGCAGGGGCCAGCGAAGATTCGAGATGGAGCTGGCCGGCATTGTACGCGGCCACCGGGAGAGGCACAGCGAAAGTGGCTCCGGCTAGGATTGTGCCCGCCGCTGTGGTGACTGAGTTGCGCGGGTGCGGGTTGGGCGGACGGATCTGGAGGAGGAACGAAAATAAGAATGAACCGGTACGGGGTAAAAGTGAGTAATATGCGATTTGGTGGGAGGGCAAAACGGTCCAGAAAAAAGTTGGACGAAAATTTTGGCAGAAACCTTAGCTCCTTTATTATTAGGTATAGACTAGCAAAAGTGTCCGTGCGTTGCACCGGGAGAAACTCATACTCGAACCTCTAGTGAATCATACCTAATAACACTTCTTCTCGGTGCCATCATCAACATCGATGGTCACATTTTCTCCCATTTTGATTAATCCTAAAATAATGAGCTTGCGAGGCTCTCAGTGCACTGACTTGTACACAAACTTGTAATGATTGTCATCACGACCCTTATATAATTTATCCATAACATATGCACTACTTTAATATTATACACTAAAAAAGCATAATAATATATTTAATAAAAAATTGGCAATGAGAAAATGTATCGATGATACTCATATATAGATTGTGCCTCGTCAACTAACCAAGATGCAACCCATGTCAATTGTGGGTAACTAAAAGAATAATCAGTATACAAACCGTTCGGCTAGCTAACGCAAACAACTATAGGGTAAAAGTAGCATGAGGTGTATCTGGGACACCTTTTCATTGTGTCAAAATATAAACCCTCTCCATTGACCCGCCATTATTAGTAAACTTTCCGCTCTCATTTTCCTTTTTGAGGACGAGTGGTGCTCTGATTTTAACACTGCAGGCGATCACACTCAAATATTTCAGTACTTGCCCGTAACGAGTATTCCAATTCACTTGCCCTTTGACTGCAAATGCTGCATGGACAACAGAAGTTTCAGAAATTTATCTCAATCAACAAGCCTAAACTTGCAAATTTAGTTGCAGCAAGCATCTTGGCTAACACCATTATTTTGACCGGAGGAGTGCTTCACCGAGTCGGTCTCCACCTGAATCTGAATCATGCCATGCGTTTGCTGCAGCCTAAATCAAACAACACATCAGGGCGTGCATCAGTCATCACTTGCACAAATGACAAACATGATCACCTGTTATCAGCAATTCAACATCTATGTTATTATCTGAGTTCTACGATTTATTCATACAGAGTTAGTAGCGAAACATTAGCAAATCGAAAGCATCTGGTTGCCAAGGAGAAGCCTTGGGTGCGCTTCATTCTCACTCCTTCGGTAAGCAGCAAAATTCAGAGCAGCCAGCTGTAGTGTACGATGCGGCTGCAGCCTAGCAAGTAGAATCTCCTGACCACGGAGTCGTCATGGCAACGGGCACCGGCCGCTCTGCGCGTTCGCATGGACTGAGTTCGTGGGCGACACGTTGGACGAACATGCAAACGAAGGGCGACAGGGAGTGGCTGCCTGCCGCCACTGTCGATCCGGTTGTCGAGGCCCTGTAGCCGGGACCTCGGCGCCGCATTCGTCTCCCTCCAGGACTGCGATGATAAGTATCTGCCGAGGGAGGCAGCCTGTTGCCGTCGTGGCGGCCTTGGAGTTGAGGACGAGCGCAAGGCCAGGTCGTGGTGGAGTAGCAAATCGTGGATGCCGAATCCGTACAGCTGGAGACCAGGTCGTGCAGCCTTGCCGGATGCAAATCTCTTCCTCTGTAGCGACCTCGACCGTTAGCTGCGGTGCCCACCACGATTCTTTTTCAAGCAATGCGCCATGGATACACACCGCCATTAAGACATCATGGCAGGGGAGGATTCGACAACAATTAAGGGCGCAATCAGGGTAGCATCTGTTTCCTTTTTTCCTCTGCTAAGTTTGGCTGCCGCTGCAGCGCGAGGCCCCGATCCGCCGCCGGCCGACGGAAGGATGCACACGGGCGGTCGGAAAGTTGGATCGGCGAGATTTTATGATTTCCAGTCGATGGAATTGGCTGCTATTTGTAGCCTCCGGACTCCGGTTTGCGGAACGGGCAAGGGAGTCCATCGTGAAAAGGAATCTGTGTTTTCTTTTTAAAACTTGGAAAGGACTCTGTTGGTGCATAGTCGAGAGGAGAACGTGGGAGATACAATCACTTGTTTCCGTCGCGCAGAGTTTTCGTCTTGTACGTGGCCTGAAGCGGGTTCGTTCGTGTCGCGCAGAGTTTTCGTCTTGTACGTGGCCTGAAGCGGGTTCGTTCGTGTCGCGCAGAGTTTTCATCTTGTACGTGGCATGAAGCGGATTCGTTTGTTCGATGGGAAAAAGAAAAGAAGAAACATAATGAACCGGTAGGTGGTAAAAGTGCATAATATGTGTTTTGGTGGGAGGGCAAAACAGTCCCAAAAAAAGCGTTGACGAAACTTTTTGGCAGAAACCTTAGCTCCTTTATTATTAGGTATAGATATACAGATATAGGATGGAAAAAAAAAACTGAAAAGTTAAGGAGGAGCTCCTATATGCCGACCGAGTTGGCAGGTACGGGGTGCAGCACACCCGGCCGATCCGACAGTTGTTAATGGGCTGCGGCCCATCAGATAAAATTTTATTTTTCGTTTCCTTTTTGTTTTCTTTTCATTTTTATAGTTCTGTTTCTTAAAGAAACTTTTTTCAAAAATAGATATTTATTTTTTTCAAATTGTATTTTTAAAATATGTTTAATTTTCTAAAATTGAACATTTTTAATTAATTTTAAATTAAAATAGTTCGTAAATCCATATATTTTTCAATTTTATACATGTTCCCGATTTGAACATTTTTTCATTTTGAACATTTCTTCAAACCTAAATATTTGATATTTAAATATATTTTTAACATGCACATTTTTTAAATTTAAAAGATTTTTAGTTTTGAACATTTTTCTAATTTTAACATTTTTAAAATTTGGACATTTTTAAATTAAAATAGTTTGTAAATCCATATTTTTTTCAATTTTGACCATTTTTTAAAGTAAACTGTTTAAAAATTTGAACATTTTTAATTTGATTTTTTTACATTTTTCAAACTTATATTTTTTTATAAACCTTTTTTGAAAATAAACATTTTTCAAATTTGAACGATTTTTAGTTATGAACATTTTCAAATTATTATTTTTTTAATCTTAACTTTTTGAATCTTACAAAGAAAATTAGGTTCTTAAAAAAATCTTAACATTTTTTCAAATCTAAAAAAAGAAAAGAAAATAAAAATGATGAAACAACTTTGCAAGCGCGCTTCACTAGGCCGGCGCGTACCGCGAGCGTGCAGTAAGTGCCGACCTAGTCGGTATATAACATTTTGCACATTGAAGGTGGATCCAATCGCTGCACAGGCTGGGCTTGCGAAGTGCCATTTTCTCTATGAATCGTTGTTTGCATTTTTTTGGCCTAGTTAGATGATCTCTGGTGCCGTTTTCTCTAGCTTTCTCTGGTTTTATTGTTTTCCGCCTAGTTTTACGGATTTTCCAACAACGTTCATTTTGAAAAATGTTTGGTACAAAAAATGTTCAAACCTGAAAATTATTTAAATAAAAAAATTGTTAAAGAAATCCAAAAAAATCTACATTAAAAATATTCATACATTGAAAATTGTTCGAATTTAAAAATCATGCGAATATCAAAATTGA
Source organism: Lolium perenne (assembly GCF_019359855.2). Taxonomy (NCBI): domain Eukaryota; kingdom Viridiplantae; phylum Streptophyta; class Magnoliopsida; order Poales; family Poaceae; genus Lolium; species Lolium perenne. The sequence goes on from NC_067246.2 coordinate 350,359,840, forward strand.
TCAAGTTTAAAAGTTTTTCAAATTTCAAATTGTTCAAGTTTTTCAAATATTCAAATTTTAAAATTGTTTAAATAAGAAAAAATCACTAGATACATGCGAATCTAGATAAAGTTGAGTCTATTAATATGGACGAGAGATAGTACCAATTTAAAAATGTTTAGATTTTCACAAATTTTCACACTGTGAAAAATGTTGAAAAAATACTCCCCCAAACAATGTGTTTTTTTATTAACTAAACTCGTAGAATGTGTTGGAATAAGATTTATTTAAAAACAAAGAAGAAAGAGAAAAAAAATGGAAAAAGGAAAAAGGAAAAAAATTACCTGTTGGGCCGCTCGCCCCTCCCCCACTCAAGGCTGAAACCAGCGACCGTTTTTTTTTTTTTTTGGTTGAGACATCTGAAAACAGCGAACTACCAGTGGAAGTTTATTCAGGCCTGTCAGCCAGCCGTGGTGAGCTTTCCAAAAAAACAAAAGAGATCACTCGTGTCATGTGTACCAAATCTTTGTCTTCTAGATAGCTCCTAGCACAATTGGTAACTATTGACATGCAAGTTTCTACAGATATTTATATATTAGTCTATTTAACTTGGCGATGCAGTAGAAGTCCATTGTTGATTAACTAAACTCGTATAATGTGTTGTAGCTATATTCATCACTCTTCATTTACCTTGAATGTAAAATGACACACTTCGTAAGTAAATATATTATCGCGGATTATTTGAGAAATCATTTTAACATAAGAGAGGTATAATTAAAACAATTATTTAATAATCCAAATAAATTTTTAAATGTTTTCAGAATTTTTGGAATGTATTTTGTTTTGAAAAAAAATTAGAGAAAAGAGGAAACTAACCACCAGCAAATGCTAATATATTAATGACAAGTTTATTTATCAACTCCTAATATATCATAGACAAGATTATTCTCGGAAGAAGCAGCATCACAAGATCTTAGAAAATAAAGTGCTGAAAATTAAGCGTATTTTGAAACTTGAATGTTATTGGGTGTTGGAGTTTGAAAATATATTAGGGAATTTGAAAAAGACAAAAAATCTGTTTAATATAATTTTGTCCCTTATTTTATAATCATATTAGTGTAATATTCTAACTTGTGTAAACTCGGCGATAAATAAACAAAGAGAAAGTTACGAACAAACATAAACCTTTTCGTACCATTTTATTGGATTTTTTAAAAGTGCAACTTGTTTGACTTATCTACGTGAACGAAAATTTTAAATCTAAACTATCATCTGAAAGTTTAATCCAAGCTATCATAGATCCTCTATGATTGAATGTGAACATGTTATCACCAGAATTTGACCGAGTTAGAGGTGGGCCGCGATCAAGATGGGCTTGAAGAATATACATGGAAGAATATACGTGAATCGGCCTTATATGCAAAGTTTGGGCTAGTGTGCCCGTGTATCTGTAATATAGTAGGATACGTGTCGGTTAGTTAGAGTTTGGCTCGTGCACGGTTGGGATTATTCCCACGTTAGAAAGTCTACGGACTATAAATATGTATCTAGGGTTTATGAAATAAACAACAATCACGTTCACCACAAACCATTCTAGGCGCATCGCCAACTCCCTTGTCTCGAGGGTTTCTTCCGGGTAAGCATCATGCTGCCTAGATCGCATCTTGCGATCTAGGCAGTACAAGTTTATTCGTTGTTCATGCGTTGCTCGTACTGAAGCCTTTTTGATGGCGAGCAACGTAGTTATCTTAGATGTGTTAGGGTTAGCATTGTTCATCGTATCATATGCTATCGTCGTGCAACCCTTAGACATCTAGCCGCCCTTACGCCTATCTTAGGTGTAAGGGCGGCACCCCGCTTGATCATTATTTAGTAGATCCGATCCGTTATGGTTGCTCCTTGTTCTTCAAGGATTAGTTTAATATCTGCATAGTTAGGCCTTACAAACGGGTTGAAGGATCCAGTGGCGCGTAGGGTGTAGTTTGCTAGCCCTAGACAGGATGTTCCGGGGATCAACCTCGTGTTGGTTTTTAGGCCTTGCTTAGGGTCGGTTTACGAACACCGTGCGTGGCCGCGAGGCTCAATCACGAGTAGGATGTTCCGATTATGTGGTGAAAACCCTAAATCGTAGTAGATCGTTTTAGCTTTATTTTGATCAAGCAGGACCACCATATATTCGTACACCTCGTGCGAATCATGGGTGGATCGGCTCTTTGAGCCGATTCACAGGACAACCTGAGAGCCGATCGAGGCTCGTATTTAATGTTTACGTGTGTGCCATGCAGGAAACTAAGCGAGGCATCTCCATCACCTTCCTGACCAGGTATAGGTCAGGTGGCACGCCCTTGCACTAGCATCGGACGTGTGTGCCGAGTCTTTGCGGGCCGTCGCTCGGAGGGACCAGGGCCAGCCGCAGTCCTGGGAGCCTCCCGGCTCTACTGTGTTGCCCGTCGCTGCTCGCCGGTGGGTTTCTGACCGCAACACATTCTGGCACGCCCGGTGGGACGGTCTTCGACATCAACCGCATCGCCATCTACATCGGAGATGGCGGACGGCACCCCAGTCACGTACGAGGATCTGACCGAGGAGCTCAAGAAGAAGTATGACGAGGTCAAAGCGATCCTCGAAGCCGACCTCATCGGCTCTTTTCACAGAACCCGCTCACATGGCGTCAGGTGGAAAGGGTTCTCACCTGAAGGCGCGCTCGATGGAGTGGACCTGTCCGCCCCGTCAGAAGAACGCACCAGGTCCCTGCGTCAGGAGATTAACTACATGGTAGCTCACTCGCTGCACCGCCATTCTGAGAGCCTGGTGAACACTTTGGAGCGTGTCGCTCTTCGGGTGATCCAGGAAATCATGAGGCATCAGTACTCTCCATCAGGACCAGCTCTCGGGACTTACCAAGGAGAGATGCCACTCCAGTCCCGTCCACCGCTGCCATTCGCGTTGGCAGCACCAGAAGTGCCGAGTTCACCGGCATACGTCGTCTACAAGATCGGTGGTGACCCTAGTGACTACCAGTTCTTGCATGAGGCGCCGAAGGAGATCCCTCACGGGTACACGTGCACATACGTGCCAGGCTGCGATGTTGGGCACTCACAAACCGACCGCAACGACGGGGACCTGCGGAACAACGGGAGGAACTTCGGGAACAGATCTTGAGAAGCGACGTGGCTAGCTAAGTATGCCACTCCGACAAACCTCCAGAGCTCAGCTCCTGCAGTTGGCTCGTAGCTGGAAAAGCAAGCATGGCTGGCTAAGTATGCCACTCCGGCGAATCTTCAGAGTTCGACTCCTGCAGCCAGCACCGCGGATCAAATCAGTACCATCCTGAGAGACCAGTTCGGCATGGTGCCGAAAAGGAGGACAATCGGCTATTCCAAGCCGTACCCCAACGAGTACGAGTTGATCCCGCTACCACCCAAATATCGGCTTCCTGATTTCTCCAAGTTTAATGGATCAGATGGTTCCAGCTCCATCGAGCACGTGAGCCGATATTTGGCACAGCTGGGCACGATCTCAGCAGCAGATGAACTGCGTGTGAGGTTCTTCGCACAGTCCCTCACAGGATCGGCTTTCGGGTGGTACACATCGCTGCCACCAGACTCAATCCGGATGTGGAAGCAGTTGGAAGAGCAGTTCCACATGCAGTATCACTCAGAGTTTTCCGAGGCCGGCATTGCCGATCTAGCACAAGTACGTCAGAAGCATGGAGAAACTGTGGCAGAATACGTCCAGCGCTTCAGACTTGTTAGGAACCGATGTTATTCGGCTCGTGTGACTGAAAAAGAAGCAGTCGAGTTGGCAGTGGTGGGCCTTGCATCACCAATCAAGGATATGGCCTCCCAAGCAGACTACCCTTCACTGGCGCACATGGTTCAGAAACTATCGTTATATGAATAGCGCCACCCAGACTTGTACCAGGACAAATTCAAGCGTGCGATAGTCCTGGTTGAGGCAGATGAAGACGAAGGCTCTGCGGGAGATCAAGAGGTAGCAGTGGCTGAATGGACTCGGGGGGCAACCCCCGTGTCCTGCAAATGGGTTAAGCCACCAGGTCCGCCCAGAGGGTTTGATTTTGACGTGACTAAAACTGAGCAAATCTTCGACCTCTTACTCAAGGAGAAGCAGCTGAAGATACCTGAAGGCCTCAAAATCCCCACGGTACAGGAGCTGAACGGAAAGCCATACTGCAAATGGCATAACTCGTTCTCCCATACCACCAACGGCCCAGGGTGTGGCGTCGGCGATCCAAATGGCGATAGAACAAGGACGTCTAATTTTCAACCAGTACGCCATGAAAGTCGACACTCACCCCTTCCCCGCCGTTAACATGGTGGAGTACACTTACCCTGGAGGGTGCCAGCCAAGATTCTCGTTCAACATCAACATGGTAGGACCTGGACACCACTCTGGTAAGGACGGAGACGAGAGCAGCTGCTCTCGTAGCAAGGACACAGAGGAAGCCGTTCCACGCGATCGGCTCCGTCACGATGGCAAGCGCTACATCACAGAGGGAGAAGTGAGGAACGTAAGATATCAGCGACCTCTCTCTGATCACCTCCTCAACAAGTATGTGAGTCAATATGACCAACGCCGACGACCCAACGACGATGATGAAAGAGATCGTCTGGTTAGGGACGCCAGGAGACGTCGTCGGCATGATCGCGACGAGGAGAGATATGAGCGCCACGCCAAGGAAAGGTTAAGGGAGCAAGACGACAAGGATAGGCACTGGGACTGTCCCTTCTTCAGACACTACTGGGATTCAGGAATGAGCCGATTGCCTACAATCGGCAACTGCCCAGAATGTAGACAGAAGAGGAAGGATGCAGCTAACGTGTCCGTGTTCAAACGTCTAGGGCCTCTCCCACCTCGGAACAAGCACGCTGAGTCCCCTCGGGTGGAAGATCTCGAGGATTTGGAAGACGATGATGAAGAAGAAGAAGACAGGTACCACCGGCCAAGGTGGTGCCCTGATGGACTCAGCCGTTCCCAAAAGCGTAGGGTTCAACGACTGCGTGGCTTGGAGTAAGCCGAAAGGTTATACCTGCACACGCTAAGGAAGGCGCGGCCTGATCTGGCCGCGAAAATTCAGCGAACCCTGGATGAAGAGGGTCGACCACAAAAAATGGAGTGGCGCCCCAAGCAAAGGAAAGCCGATGATGAAACATCGGCTGGCACAAACATGGTGTTCATCCTTCCGACGGAGTTTAGTGCTCCAGGATTAGACGAGGCACCCGTGGCACAACTTGACTGCGGCCCACGGCCAGTTATCTTTGAGAAGCCACGAGAAAGAAGCTACAGACATCTGAAGGCCCTGTACTTGCGAGGTTATATCAATGGGCAGCCTGTCAACAAGATGCTGGTGGACATCGGAGCGGCAGTCAACATTATGCCATACTCCATGCTACGTCGGTTGGGACGCTCTAGCTCGGATCTGATCAAGACCAACGTGACACTGAGCGATTTCAACGGCCAAGCATCTGACGCGCAAGGTGTTCTGAACGTGGATCTGACCGTAGGAAGGAAAACCATCCCTACGACGTTCTTTATTGTCGATAGCAAAAGCACCTATGCTGTCCTGCTAGGAAGAGATTGGATCCACGCCAACTGTTGCATTCCATCCACGATGCACCAATGCGTAATACAGTGGGATGGAGATGAGGTAGAGGTCGTCCATGCAGATGACTCAGCCGAGATTTCAACGGCTGGCATGAACGCTTGGGAAACAGCAGGCCAAGAGCCACTCTCAGGCATCAATTTGGACGACTGCGAGCGCATCGACGTGACAAAGGATGGGGTTAGGCTGGTCTTATCCACCGGCCTGACCGTGTAGCAAGAACGAACCGATGGGCAAACGTGGCGAGGCCGATCCTTGGGATCGGCCCCAAAGATCTATGGAGGAACATTGCAAAACCTTCATTGAGCGATTCGATCAACGTGGAGGCCGATTCCAGCAATCGGCCAAAATTATCCTCACCACACATTACACTTTTGTGTTCAACGTCGATCTAATGGGCAGCGGTTTTACGTCGGCTGATGAGAGTCAACATTAGTCCTAACGGAGCCGACGTTCAAATACAGTGCCTTGGCTAACTATAGAGCCGATATCTGCAGTTACCTGACAGATTCGGCTCGGGGGGCACCTAATCAGATGAACATGTGTAGATGAACAAGTGTGCAGTGAAATATTGGGGGCCGATAGAAAAAATCGGCCAGTAAAAAAATTTCTCATGGAATCTTAGCCGATGCGCAGACATTGACTTGGGAAATATGGATACCAGTATAGCCGATGTACGGACATCGACTTTAGAATAATGAAAAAGCCGATGTGTAGCCATCGACTCTAGAGGAACAAAACTCAATGGAGCGGATTAGATCATGCCAGAATTTATGGCACCTGAGGTATTTTTCCCGTGGATTTTGCTGAATCTGTGCGTTTGAGACCGGGAGATGGCGTGGACACGAATTGGATCTGTTGACCGCGTGAACAGGCAACTTTTATGGCCTTAAAGCATGTTTATGGCATAAGCCGATGCCCTGCCATCGGTTCTTGGTACATCGACTTCGTTTGACAATCGGCAAAATCGACAAAGGAGCAAGATTAATTGGGGAATATTTCTTCATTAATAAAGGATTTCTTACAAGGAAAGAGCCAATTGCTCAGGGGGGGAAGAACAAAAGAAGGGCCTATCGGCCGATCTGCTACTACTACTAGACCTATACTAGTAGACCCTACTCTACGGGCCGTTGCTGCCCTCGTCGTCAGAGCTCTCGTCGGCGCTGCTGCCGGCGAGTTCCTCGTCGTTGCTCCCATAGCCCTCTATGGGAGCCTCCTCCTCCTCCTCGTCGTTGTCGTCGTCATCATCCGATCCGGCGCGGAAGCGCTTCGCCGGCGGGTAATCTTCGAGGGAGTCATCGTCGTCTTCTTCTTCCTCCTCTTCGGAGGAAGTATAGCCATCCCACGAGAACGAGTCGTCCTCGCTCGTCGCTTCCAACTCCCCATCGGCGAGGAACTGAAGGTCGTCGTCGCCACTGGTCAAGGACTTGCCGTCCTCGGACCAGACGTAGGGCTCGTGGTCCTCCTTGTCCCACTCCGATGCGGCGAGGATGTCGTGCGCCGCCAGCGAGCCCCACTCCGGCGTCGGCTCGCGAGATGAGGAAGAGTCGGAGAAGATTGACGAGGTGGAGGAGGACGAAGAGAAGGATTGGGAAGAAAGATCCGACGAGGCGGAGGAGGAAGAAGAATGAGACATGGCTACGGGAGATTGGGGATTTTTTGGGTGCCGATGGCCAGAACAGAGCAAGGGGATGAAGTGGCGAACTGTTCAGAGTAGTTAAATAAAGGGGATATAGTGGAGGTTCAATGCCACAGCAAGTTCCGAGAAAACAACGGTCAAATCACGCGGAAAAGTTAAGAAGGCAAGGCATCATGATGAAGGATGCTGCGACGGTTCTGCTCTGCCACGACATGACCCGACGAAGAAAAGCAGAGTGATTTTGGAATTATCAATTCCAAAACCAGGGGGGCATGTGTTATCACCAGAATTTGACCGAGTTAGAGGTGGGCCGCGATCAAGATGGGCTTGAAGAATATACATGGAAGAATATACGTGAATCGGCCTTATATGCAAAGTTTGGGCTAGTGTGCCCGTGTATCTGTAATATAGTAGGATACGTGTCGGTTAGTTAGAGTTTGGCTCGTGCACGGTTGGGATTATTCCCACGTTAGAAAGTCTACGGACTATAAATATGTATCTAGGGTTTATGAAATAAACAACAATCACGTTCACCACAAACCAATCTAGGCACATCGCCAACTCCCTTGTCTCGAGGGTTTCTTCCGGGTAAGCATCATGCTGCCTAGATCGCATCTTGCGATCTAGGCAGTACAAGTTTATTCGCTGTTCATGCGTTGCTCGTACTGAAGCCTTTTTGATGGAGAGCAACGTAGTTATCTTAGATGTGTTAGGGTTAGCATTGTTCATCGTATCATATGCTATCGTCGTGCAACCCTTAGACATCTAGCCGCCCTTACGCCTATCTTAGGTGTAAGGGCGGCACCCCGCTTGTTGGGGGGATAACCCCCGGTATGCCAAAGGCATGCCAAACCGGATGGTTTGAGCCATCGAGATACCGGTTTAATATTCTTACTGGGAACAAAGGTAGGAGTTTGGGCTAAGTGAAGCCAAGCCGGCATCCCCAAGGGGGTATGCCGGAACCAGGTAAAGAAGATACCGGAGTAAAGGGCCTGTCGGCAGGACTGGTCAAAGATTCTCTTCAGAGCAAGAAGACAAGAATGAGCTAAGCAAAGTAGCTTTAATCAGAGCCCTGGCGCCAAAGAGAGGGGTGACGCTGAAAGAAGCTGGAGGACGTCAGCGTTCCTGATTAAAGAGGACCCCGGCGTCATCTATGATTAAAGTAGCTTTGTAAAGTAGTTTATCCAGTCAAAGATGCCATTAGGGTTTCTTGTTCTGTAAGCCACCCTCTCCCCTATATAAGGAGGGGGGGTATTGCCTCTTACAGGCGTGTGTCCACAGAAGGGATTAGACAATAGAACTTGTAACCATGTTGAGATCAATGAAGCTAGCGATCTAGTAAAGAGTTCTTCCTCTTGTCTCTCTTCTTGCATACCGGCCTTTGGTTGTGTTCTTGAGGAAAGCATCCGGAAGTTCTTCCCATCTAATCTCAAACCCTCCCCCGAATCCTCTAGCGTCCATTCGGCCCCAATCTAAGCCATCCTATGGCATCTGCTCGTTCACCACGACGACAGTTGGCGCCCACCGTGGGGCATGAAGTGGCGCTTGAAGGAGTTCACATTCGGGCGGGCATCCTCGAGGTCGCCGGCGAGCGTACAGTGTCCGCGCTCGTGCAGCACATCTACGCCATGGACTTCATCAACGACAACGCGGGCTGCTTCGCCAACGGCGGCATCTTCCCCAAGAACGGCCGCGTCATCGAGTTTGGCAGCCACCGCGTCTACTTCGGCACCGTCCCTGTGCGCCAGCGCCTCTCGCCGGTGCTGGTGGCACCGGACCCGCCAAGATGGCTCTGTGCTGGCCGCGCCGCCGGCAGCGTCGAGGTAATGATGACCGACGTGGTTGGTGCAGGAAAAGAAGCTGTGGGTGAAGGTGCTGGTCGTGCGGCTTCGACCCGTGCAGCCAAGCCACCGCTGGAGCGCGACGCAGGCGCAGCGGGAGCATCATCCGCGCCACCGGAAACACCGCTCCAAGCGGCGATGAACGTCCTCGCCTCCCCCATCGCGCAGAACATCGACCCGGCAGCGGCTCAGGCGGAGCTGGAGGCGCAGCGCCAGAAGGTGCTCGAGAGCGGCAAGGACATCATCCGGGCGCAGCGCGAGCTGAACCTTACCCTACGTGAGTACAACGCTGCCCATGGCTTTGCTTCTGTTAGCGCGCATGCTGCTAGGATGCCGGAAAACCGGCTAAAAGCTCGCAACCTAGATCAGGATTTGCGCAAAGAAATTCATGCCGGCAAAAGTACCTCTGCATCTGTTAGCATCGTGGAGAAACCTAAGTACAGTAGCCCGGATAAAACTATAAAAGCTGCTAAAGCTGCAGTAGAGCTATGCGAATCGCTTTCCGGAGATGCTTTGGCAAAATAGCAAGAGCGTGTTAGAGAGCTGCTGGAAACTATTGAGCAGCAAAATGCTGAGCAGCTGGCTAAGCTGAACAAGGCCGCGGCCTCAAAATCCGCGCGTTCAACAAAGAATGCCGGAAGCAAGTCCCATGGGCAGGCATCGTCCCCCCATCCGGACAGAAGGAGAGAAAAAGAGATGAACGCGCAGCAGATGACTGTGTACGATCCGGTTCTTGCCGGAAAGCAACAAGCCGGGCAACATGATGCCGGTAGAAAGAGCCAAGGGGCAGAATGAGGCTACGCCAGAGGCGGCTATGCCAGAAACAATCATGCCGGTAGACACGAGACCGGGCAAAATTATCGAGCTGCAAGGGCAGCGTATGATGAGGAGGAAATAGATCCCCCGAGGTACCGGCAGGCAAGGGCCGCGGTACCGGAATGTTATGATGAAGCTGATTCTGCAAGACCGGCAGCTTTCCGGAGCCCATTGGGAGAACGCCTGGGAGAGAGATACTTACCGGAACGGGATGCGAGGCACCGTCTGGACAGAGTCTACTTGTCAGAAATGATCGAGGAGGAAGGTCCCCCAGGCCCAAAGTGCTTTGGCCCAAGGATCATGAAAGAAAAACCACCTGTGCGCAACTTTATGTTGCCCCGTGACACAAAAACATACGATGGCACTACAAAGCCGGAAGACTGGCTCGTGGATTACGTGACCGCGGTATACGTCGCAGGCGGTGGAGGAACCGTAGCAGGAGGAGGAAATCGGCCTTGGGCCGTGAGGATTATACCATCGTTTTTGGTTGGACCGGCAAGAATCTGGCTAAACAACTTGCCGGCAGGAAGCATAAATGGCTGGCTGGATTTTGAGGAGGCTTTTGTGAGCAATTTCAGCAGCACCTATCAAAGGCCAAACAGGCCGCAGCAACTCGCTCTGTGCGTACAGCGCGCGAACGAAACAGACCGGGATTATCTGGCCCGGTGGAACACTACAAGGAACTCTTGTGAAGGGGTAATCAAAGCACAGGCCATTGCTTGGTTTAGCAGTGGGTGCAGAAGAGGTTCACCGTTGTGGCAAAAGCTGCAGCGGAACATGCCGACAACATTGGCAGAGATGATACGTGTGGCGGATAGCTATGCGTTGGGAGACCCAACGCAGCCTGCAGTGCAACCTGAGCCGGAACAGCTGCGCCACGAACAACACCGGGATAACCGGAATAACAAAAGAAGAGAAGATTTTCCGGATCGAAGGTACGGTCCGTAGCAAGTTGCTGCTGTGCAGGAAAACTCTGAGGCCAGCGGCAGTCAGAGGCAAAGAACCGGATCGCAGCCGTGGGCGGGTCCTAAGAAACAATGGGTGGAAAAGAAACCCTGGGTCCAGAAAAGAAACTGGCAAGAACCCGCAAAGTACACCATGGAAGCTGCCATGGACCAACCTTGCCGGTGGCACACACCAAATCCGGCACACCCGTCAAGCCACCTGACGAAGGACTGTACCTGGACCAAGTACATGATGCAAAAGGGAACGGTAAAAGATGCACAACCACCACAAGACATGCCGCGGCAACAACAGCTACCGCCACCACCGCCACTTACCGGGGCAAACGCCTTACCGGTGCAGCCAAACCGGCAGCAGTACCAGCAAGTTAACCGGGTGGAGCAAGATGATGATCAACCACCTCCACCGGCACCTTTAGGCCGGAATGTTTACAAGGGTCCGCATATGTGCTGTGTTGTCTTTGTCACTGAGCCAACAGACAGGCAAAGTGTACACCGCCGCTCCATGGAGGTCAATGCCGTGATGCCGGCAGTCCCCAAGTACATGCTGTGGTCAGATCAGGAAATTACCTGGTCATTTAAGGATCACCCCAAGATCATGCCGAATCCGGGTGGATACGCTCTTGTTGTGGACCCAATCATGAAAGGGCCACAAACTCGAGTAAAGTTCAGCAAGGTGCTGATAGATAACGGCAAAGAAGATAAACATCATGTACAAGCATACCATGCATACGCTGGGCATAACAGAAAACATGCTTCAGCCAACGCGTACAACGTTCCACGGAATCGTTCCGGGCTTGTCCTGTGCCCCGATAGGAAAAGTTCGGGTGGACGTGGCATTCGGAGGACGTGACAATTGCCGGGTTGAAAATGTCGAGTTTGAGGTGGTGGATCTAGACAGTCCTTACCATGCGTTGTTGGGAAGACCAGCATTGGCAGCTTTCATGGCTACCACTCATACGGCTTACCTCAAGATGAAGATGTCGGCACCTCGTGGACCCGTAACAGTGGTGGGGAACTACAAAGTCTCACTGGAAACTGCATCTGCCGGATCAAACCTAGCGGAATCACTGGTGATCGCGGAGGAAAAGAAAAGGATGCAGACAGCGGTTGCGCTGGCTCAGTCCTCACAGTTGAGCTTAGCGGCAATGAGTGGAAATTTGGGCTCACCGGCATTCAAGCCGACCAATGAAACAAAGGACATTGTGCTGGATCCGGCTTACCCAGAGCGCACCGTTCGCATCGGTGCCGGACTCGATCAAGCATAGGAAAGCGCGCTCGTCAGCTTCCTCCGTGAGAATCGGAATATCTTTGCCTGGTCAACTGATGATTTGGTAGGTGTTCCGAGGGAGCTGGCTGAGCACTCTTTAAACGTCCGGAAGGATGCCAAGCCGGTGCGACAACCCTTGCGCCGGTTCGCTGAAGATAGAAGGAAAATCATAGGAGAAGAGGTAACCAAACTGCTTGTTGCCGGATTCATTGTGGAGGTCACGCACACAGAGTGGCTGGCCAATCCGGTAATGGTCGAAAAGAAAAAAGATGAGAACCTGGAGGCAAAAGCTCCGAAGGTGTGGCGCATGTGCATCGACTACACCAACCTGAACAAGGCTTGCCCAAGAGACCCTTTTCCTTTGCCGCGGATCGATCAAGTGATTGATTCAACTACTGGGTGTGAGTTGTTGTCCTTCCTGGATGCGTATTCCGGTTTCCACCAAATTCCCTTGAAAAAGGAAGATCAAATAAAAACTGCGTTCATTACCCCGCACGGGGCTTATTGCTATGTCACTATGCCTTTTGGTTTGCGCAACGCTGGTGCAACGTACCAGCGCTGTATGCAAAAATGCTTGTTTGATCAAATCGGAAAGAATGTGCAAGTCTATGTAGACGACATCGTGATAAAAACTAAGGTAAAGAACACCTTAATTGATGACATCCGGCAAACATTCGATAACCTAAGACGGTTCCGGATGAAACTCAATCCGGCAAAATGCACCTTCGGTGTCCCTGCCGGCAAGCTGCTCGGTTTCCTGGTATCAAGCCGGGGCATAGAAGTCACTCCAGTAAAAATCCGGGCAATAGAAAGAATGACTATCCCACGAGAGCTAAAAGATGTGCAAAAGTTTACCGGAAGCTTGGCATCGCTAAGCCGGTTCGTGAGCAGGTTGGGAGAAAAAGCTCTGCCACTCTATGCTCTGATGAAAAAATCTGACAAGTTCGTCTGGACCCCTCAGGCAGACGCAGCGTTTAAAGAACTGAAAGCAATGCTGGCCACGGCACCTATACTGGCTTCACCTCTAGAAAGAGAGCCTATGCTATTATACATAGCGGCAACAAACCGGGTTGTGAGCGTAGTAGTTGTGGTTGAAAGAGAAGAGGAAGGAAAAACCGTCCAGAGGCCGGTATACTACCTGAGTGAGGTGCTCTCCCTCTCAAAACAAAACTACCCTCATTTCCAAAAGATGACTTATGGCGTGTACATGGCCGCCACAAAACTCAAGCATTACTTTGAGGAGCACCCCATGAAAGTGGTGAGTGAAGCACCGATCTCCGATATCATGTGCAACAAGGACGCTAGTGGAAGGATTGCAAAGTGGGCAATCCAGATATCACCATACGTGCCGATATATGAAAGAAGAGATGCCATAAAATCACAGGCTTTGGCTGATTTCCTTGTTGATTGGGCGGAGATGCAATACAAACCGCCAGATCAGAGGATAGAATACTGGAAAATGCATTTTGATGGGTCCAAACTCAAAGAGGGCCTAGGTGCTGGTGTGGTGCTTACCTCACCAAAGGGGGATCACCTCCGGTATGTTTTGCAAGTGCATTTCAGGGCATCAAATAATGTCGCTGAATATGAGGCTCTGATCCATGGATTAAAGGTCGCAAAAGAAATCGGTGCGCACCGGATCATTTGCTACGGAGATTCAGATCTTGTGGTACAGCAGTGTTCCGGAGATTGGGATGCAAAAGATGCCAACATGGCCTCGTACCGGTTTCACGTGCAAAAGATTGCCGGATTCTTCGAAGGGTGTGAGTTTCACCATGTACCGCGCGCAGAAAATGAAGCCGCGGATGCTTTGTCCAAGCTGGGCTCATCCAGGCAAGAAATTCCTCCCGGAATAGCTCTGGCTCACTTAAGAGCACCATCAATCAAACCAAGCCCGGAATCGGAATCAATTTTTGTACCGGAATCGCATGTAGTACCCATGGATATTGATGAAGGAAACCCGGGGACTGCACCGGTAAACTCGGGGACTGCTCCGGCAAGCTCGGGGACTGCACCGGTAAACTCGGGGACTGCTCCGGCAAGCTCGGGGGCTGCTCCGGTAAACTCGGGGACTGCTCCGGCAAGCTCGGGGACTGCTGTACCCATACCGGAAGAAATGATGCTGGTAGATAGCATGGAGATAGACGCACCGGTGTTTTTGGTTCGAGAGACACCGTCGTGGGTTAAACCTATTAAGGAATTCCTGATCAACGGCACCTTGCCGGATGACGAAAATGAGTCAAGGAGAATACAAAGAAGGTCCAAAGCATATACATTCATCAATGGTGAGGTGTACAAGAGAAGCGTTACCAGTGTCCTTCAAAGATGTGTGGAACCGGAAGAAGGGAAAGAAATGCTTGAGGAAATTCACCAAGGAGAATGTGGGCATCATGCCTCATCAAGGGCGCTGGTAGCAAAAGTATTCCGGCATGGGTTTTATTGGCCCACTGCTTTGGAAAACGCTGAGGATTTGGTAAGAAAATGCAACGGGTGCCAGAGGTACGCCAAGCAAAATCATACCCCAGCGTCCGGTTTGAAGACAATACCGTTAACATGGCCGTTTGCCGTTTGGTGCCTCGATATGGTTGGCCCATTCAAGACTGCAAGAAGCAGCATGACTCACATCTTGGTCATGGTGGATAAATTCACCAAATGGCTAGAAGTAAAACCTATCGCAAAGTGTGATGGGCATACAGCGGTAAAATTCTTAAAAGATGTCATTTTACGGTATGGATACCCGCACAGCATCATTACTGACAATGGAACCAACTTTGCTCAAGGAGAGTTCAAAAGGTTTTGTGAGGACAACAACATCCGGTTGGATTTGTGCTCAGTGGCACACCCACAAGGCAATGGCCAAGTGGAAAGAATGAATGCTTTGGTACTTTCCGGTATCAAACCTAGACTCATTGATGCAGTGGAAAAGTCACCGGGATGTTGGCTCGATGAGCTACCATCAGTACTGTGGAGTATAAGAACAACTCCAAACCGGTCTACCGGATACACTCCGTTCTTCATGGTTTATGGAGCAGAAGCAGTCATACCAACCGACATCATTCATGATTCACCAAGGGTACAGCTCTATACTGAGCAAGAGGTCAAAGAGGCCAGAGAAAATGATGTCAATTTGCTAGAAGAAGCAAGAGAGCTAGCTTTGGCAAGAACAGCCATTTACCAGCAAAACCTCAGACGCTATCATAGCCGGAAGGTTAACCCGAGAGTTTTCCGGGAAGGAGATCTCGTGCTACGCCTAGTGCAGCGCACTGAAGGCCGGCATAAGCTTTTGCCACCATGGGAAGGTCCCTTCATTGTAAGCAAGGTGCTTCACAATGATGCATATTACTTGATTGATGCACAAGAGTGGAAAAAAGGAAAGGCGGACAGGTCCGGAGAGGAGAGCAAGCGTCCATGGAACGTAGCTCTGTTGCGTCCTTTCTACTCTTGAAGTTGTGGTGTAAGAAGTTCCTTTTTTGTACCTTACATGCTATG
This sequence comes from Lolium perenne, assembly GCF_019359855.2. Lineage (NCBI taxonomy): Eukaryota > Viridiplantae > Streptophyta > Magnoliopsida > Poales > Poaceae > Lolium > Lolium perenne. Next base: position 350,375,459 of record NC_067246.2, read on the forward strand.
AATAAAGGATGTCGAAACCTTGAATGAATCTCGGGGACTACCCCAACTTAAGTTGCATGTAACTTGTTTATTTTTTCAGTTTACCGGTTGCTTATTGAACGTTTTTTCTTTCCGGTTTAGTAGTGTGCTAAATCCTACCGGAGTCTTCGACTCTGCTGCTGTCCGCAACCCGGCTTCATGGCAAGCAAGATAAACCGGTAGGGGATAAGCACATGAACTGCGAGGAGGGAGAGCAGGAAAGAACAATCCGGAAAATTTAACTAACCCCGGTTAAACCGGTTTGTTTTTGCAAAATTTCGAAAGTTATTTCTAAGTTCAAGAAAATGCTTGTTTGGTGAAAGAACCTTGTGCTCATACGCCAAAGAACGCCCAGAGAAGGCAGGCAGAGCCAAGGCAAAAGAACCAAGTATGCATCGAATTGGATGCGGAAACAATTTAGAAATCTTTGCGGTACAAGATAAAAGCAAAACCAGAAGCAAATATGCTAAGGCAAACTTAAAGATACTTAACTACCGGTATAGCTTACCGGCATAAAATGTTGTACGGCAACCACAAGCGGACTTAAAGTTTTACATCATAAGCCCCGGCATACCGGGGCAGAATTTAACAGAACATTGTTTTAAAGACACGCAGGACTGAGCAGCATAACAGAGGTAAATCTTAAGGCAGGTAATCAGGCAGCGGGGGCTTCAGGAGGGGCGTCGCCAGCACCAGCGTCGTCCAGAGGCTCCTCCTCAGCTTCATCCTCCTCCTCATCAAGATAATCTTTGACGTCAGGAGGGGGAGGGATGAAGGTGCGCATGTCGGCGTACTCCGCGATGTGGTACGCGCGATCCTGCCGCTTAGCGGTAAGAATCGGGTCCAGATCGGTTTCCGCGCCTTCGCGCACCCCGATGAGGGCATCCAGGTTCAGCTCCGGGTACCAGGAGCAAGCGACGCGGAGGGTAGAATCTGCTCCAGCGCTGGCAGCAGAGCACTGCCACTCGCGGATCCTCTTGCCGGCACCCTTGAGACGATCGCTGATGAGGGAGAAAGTATCCGGCACCTCCTCGCCAGGCCACAGAGTCCTGAAGAGCTGGGTAGCTACATCAGGAATGTCAGATAAGTTGCGATCTATCGCGCGCATGTGAGACACCCGCGCGTTCAGCGCGACCAGATGGTCATAGGGCGTCCATGGCACGGCAAGATTCGCTTGGCCCTGGGCGGTGCGGCGCTCGTCAACCTTCTTGACAGCATACTTCTGAGAGTCCGGAAAGAGGCCTGTGCAAAGAAAGAAAGAGGCTAAGGAAAGGAAACCGGAATGAAAGATGCAAATGGAAGAAAATGCGGTCGGAAGGCTTGCGGGCAGTAGTAAGAAAGCGCAAAGGCAAAGGACTTACGATAGGCAAGCGTGTCGGTTTGCAGCACCATCCTGTTGCACTCCTTCTGCTCCTCCTCCAGCCGCGCAGCTTTCCCCTCGGCAACCTTCTGGGCCTTGGCCAGCTCCTCCAGCTCAGCTAGCAACACCGAGTTGGCGTTTCCGGCATCTTCCAGAGCCTCATCCATCTTGGCCGCTGCATCAGTTTCAGCGGCTTTGAGGGCCTTGGCATGATCAAGCCCCAGCTGGATGAGCTGGGACTTGAGCTCCTGGTAGCTGGTTTTCTGGGCGCTCAGCTCTTCCTGATGCCGCCGGATGAGCTGGTCCTTCTCCCCTGCAACCCGGAAAAGAAGATGTTAACAAGATTGTGCTGGTAAAGATGAAAAGAAAACCAGGTTAACAAGAGAAGGGAAAGAATTGTACGTTGGGCGGCAGCGAGCTGCTCCTTGAGAGCCTCAATGGAAGCTTCCGGGATCACTGATAAGCAAAAGTTATAAGTGTTAGAAGGAAAAAATGTTTCCGGTAAAAAGATGCCGGTGGTATAAAATTACCTTGGCACTTGTCGTGTGCCTCAGCGAGGTCCCGGTGTTCCCATAGGAGCTCCTCAAAGAGGGCCTTCCGAGCGTCAGCCGTGAGCTGCTCAAGAAAAAGAGCTAAGTTAAGCTTTGCGCTAAGAACAGAGTTCTTACCCCAAAACTCGGGGACTGGCAGTGCCGGTTTCGCGCGTTTCTAAGTTAAGTTTTGCGCTAAGAACAGAGTTCTTAACCCGAAACTCGGGGACTGGCAGTGCCGGTTTCGCGCTAAGTTTTTAAGTTAAAGTTTTGTGCTGAAAGCTGCGCTTTCACCACAAAACTCGGGGACTGGGAAGATAGATAAGAGAGAAACTGGCATGAAACTAAAGAAAAAATCCAGAAGCAAGGAAACCGGTAAAAGTTGAAAAGAGTCAGTAAAGCGTACCATCAGATTGTTCGTGGCATCGTACCACGCGCTGTCGAGCTCCTTCACGGCGCTGCGAAGCCGCATGAAGTGCTCCTCGGAAGACCGGTCCCCAACAGGGTCAGGCGCCGGCAGCCTGTCCTTGCCCAAGCCGCGGGTCGCCGGAGTCATGTCCGCGGCGTTCCACTTTTGGGCGTAGGGCAGAAGATGCCCCAGGTCCCGGCCTTTGCGCTGGAACTCAGTAATACGGCCAAGGAGGCCGGTGGCCTTCGTGGCGGTATCCTTGGCGGCCTTGGCGACGTGCAGCACCAGGGGCTGCTGGCCGCCGGAAAGGGCACTGGAGGCCGTCGCCTTCCCCTTGATGAGCTTGGAGACCTTGGGCGGCGGCGCAGTCGGAGCAGCCCTGGAGGGCTTGGTGCGAGGAGCATCTGGAGGTGGCATGAAAATGGTTCGTGGAGAAGGGGGAGCGCTAGGCGCATCACCCAGGTTGGAGCCTTCCGGCGCGGAAGTTGTCGTCTTTCCAAGGACGGGAGGAGCCGAAGGCTCCGCCTGCCCGGCAGCTTTTTCTTCTTCGGCGCCGATGTTGCTGGCGCCGGTGTCTTGGTTCTCTGGAGGAAAGGAAAGATCCTCCTCCGTGCGGTGATCTGATGATGAAGGGGCCGCACGCCCCGAATTTGTTGTGCCCCCCGAAAGGGAGGCAGAGGTGTTGCCGGCACCAGATGGTGCCGGGCTTGAGCGAGGAGGAGGGGTTGAGGTCCTTGCGGAACCTTCAGAGCCCGATGGCCTTGAGCCAAGCTTGAGCGCGGGGCTGAAAGAAAGAAAGAAGGATAGTTGGAAAAAAGCAACCGGAAAAAGAACTTGGCGAAATGAGGCAAGAAAATAAGAAACTCACCCGGAGGCAGTCGGCATCAGTTTGTGCCCGTAGCGGCGCACGCCCACTTCCTTCTCCCCCAAGGGCTCAGTCCGGAAGCGCTTGGAGGGAGGAGCCTGGCTGGGACCGGCATCAGATGCCGGCAGTTTGTTCTTTTGGCCTTGGGCCATGAGTTTGTCCACAAACTCCTGGCCGGCCTCAGCGCGCAGGGGTGGCGCGCGCTCGTGGATCTGTAAATTGAACATAGCTGAGGAAAAATTCGCAAGAAAGCAATAACGGTAAAGTACAAGAAACCGGAAAAGAAAATACCTCAAGCATGGTCAAGTCATCGGAGGACCCGGTTGGCTCCGGCGGAGACCGGCCAAGGCGCGCAGCCGGAGTCTTGCCCATCTTCAGATCCTTCCAAAAAATGTAGGGATCTGGGTCGAAGGAGTCAAGGGCGCGCTTCACGCAGATCCCGCGTCGCTCTGCTTGGATGAGGGGGAAGCGGTCCTTGGCCTGAAACACGAAAAAAGAGGGTTAACAAGAGCAGAAAGTTACCGGCAAAAACAACCCCAATTGCGTAATCTCTTACTTCTTGGGTCGGAGGGTTAGTGGTGCTGAGGGGAAGGAGGCCCCATTCCCAATCAAATGGCATAGCAGTTTGGCAAATCTGCTTAGCCTTGCAAACGACATCCTTCTTACTAAGAGGACGGCTTGTGATCTTGGTAGGATCGCCGGGGCCGTACATCTCGCTCATCCTATGCACACGGCGCTTCAGAGGAAGCACCCGGCGCGATATAAAGGTGCGGATCATATCATCCGAGCAGATGTTGGTCTCCTTCTTCAAAGAAGCCAAGAAGCGCACCACCCGGTTGGTTTCGGCATGATCCGTCTTCGGGTTGTAGCTCCAGTTGGTTCTACTAGGAGGCCCCGCTTGGAACGGAGGAAGATCGATAAGATTGGCGCGGCCGTCGTTCTTCACATAGAAAAAGGTTCCTTGCCAGGCGCGGCAGGACTCGAGGCCGGCAAACTTAAGGAAAGTGCTCCCTTGGCGGGAGCCAACGATGCAAGATCCGCACTCCACAGGCGGCTTGGGCTTAGGGATTTCCTTGCCCTGGACAGAATTGATCCGCAGGCAAAAGAAGCGGGCAAACGTCTCACGAGTGGGATGAATGCCGATGTAGGCCTCCATGAAGGTGGCATAGCAAGAAAGGTAGAAGATGGCATTGCCAGGAAGGTGGTGAGGTTGGAGTTTATAAAAATCTAGAAACTCCCGGAAAAAAGGAGAGGCAGGAAGGCCGAAGCCACGCTCAAAATGAGCAAGAAAAACAACATGTTCACCGGGCTCGGGATCCGGTTCGATTTCGTCACCGGGAATCCGGCAGACTACTCCTTCCGGAATCCTGCGGGACCGGTACAACCAATCGATCTCATATTCAGTGACATTGGAGCCCATCCAGGCTCCACGAGTGATTGGGGAAGGCTCCGCGCCGGATGATTGGCTGGAGCTACTAGATGCTTCGCCAGAGCTACTCGCTTCAAGGTGGCTACCGGATGCTTGGCTAAAGCTACCGGATTCTAAGTGGCCACCGGACTCTTGGTGGCTACCGGATTCCTGCTGGTTGCCGGAATCGGTATCCATCGGATCTGAAGCCGTGGAATCGCTGGGAGATTGTCTACGACGCTTAACAGAAAGGGAAGAAGAAGATGCGGAGGAAGATTCCTCGTCAGACATTGGATGGGCAGGCAGAAAAACAGAAATCCCACACTTGAACCCCGCGTGAAGATCTACGAGTAAGAAGAAAATCAAAGAAAAAGAGGAAATAAGAACACCGTAGACCCAAGATCTGAAAAGCAAGCAAATGGCGAGCAAAGTAAGATTGCTACCAACCTTGAGCGGCGCAGTCGCTGAGGAAGACTTTCGCCGGCGAAGGAGAGGACCTGCGGTCGCCGACGAGCACCGTCGACGGCGAGGTGGAGAAGGTCACGAAGAAGCAAGAATGCATCGCGCTCGAAGAAGATGCTGCAGAAGATTCCCGCACGACGAGGTCTGGCGGAAGCACGGCGTAAGTTCGCCGGGCGACGGAGTTCGAGCGAGCGACGGCGGACGGAGAGCGGCGAAGGCGCAGAGGCGAGGAGCACTGTGCGCGAAGGTTGGGGAATGCGAGAAGAGGAAGAAGAAGAGGCAGTTGTCCTTATAAAGGAGAGAGGAGGTGGGCCGAAAACCGCTGGGCCGCGGCGGTTCGCCTCGCGGCCCGCGACGGTTCGCACCACGGGCCGCCACGTGGCGAAGACGTACACGCGAGAAAATGGGAGGCCACACGGGAGCGCACACAGGATCCCAAGTGGCTAGTGGGATCCGCTGTGGTGCATTTAATGACCGCGCGGGAGTCGAAGCGAAGTGACAACTGACACTGGCGCGACAGTTAACAGTGCGCATGTCACTGACAGGCGCGGGGCCCAAAATATTCTCGACTTCGCCGAGGAAAGAGTAAATACGAATGAAGCCGGAAAAAAGAGATGCCGGAAGATGCCTTGCAAAGAAAGAAAAGACAAAAAAGGGCAAAGATGCCAGATCCAAGCTCAGGCCGGAGAGATTAAACCGGTATCCTAAAAAGATGAAAACCTGGCATGGTCTGTAGGATAGAATCCACCAGACTATACCAGCTTCGGGGACTAATGTTGGGGGGATAACCCCCGGTATGCCAAAGGCATGCCAAACCGGATGGTTTGAGCCATCGAGATACCGGTTTAATATTCTTACCGGGAACAAAGGTAGGAGTTTGGGCTAAGTGAAGCCAAGCCGGCATCCCCAAGGGGGTATGCCGGAACCCGGTAAAGAAGATACCAGAGTGAAGGGCCTGTCGGCAGGACTGGTAAAAGATTCTCTTCAGAGCAAGAAGACAAGAATGAGCTAAGCAAAGTAGCTTTAATCAGAGCCCTGGCGCCAAAGAGAGGGGTGACGCTGAAAGAAGCCGGAGGACGTCAGCGTTCCTGATTAAAGAGGACCCCGGCGTCATCTATGATTAAAGTAGCTTTGTAAAGTAGTTTGTCCGGTCAAAGATGCCATTAGGGTTTCTTGTTCTGTAAGCCACCCTCTCCCCTATATAAGGAGGGGGGGTATTGCCTCTTACAGGCGTGTGTCCACAGAAGGGATTAGACAATAGAACTTGTAACCATGTTGAGATCAATGAAGCTAGCGATCTAGTAAAGAGTTCTTCCTCTTGTCTCTCTTCTTGCATACCGGCCTTTGGTTGTGTTCTTGAGGAAAGCATCCGGAAGTTCTTCCCATCTAATCGCAAACCCTCCCCCGAATCCTCTAGCGTCCATTCGGCCCCAATCTAAGCCATCCTATGGCATCTGCTCGTTCACCACGACGACACCGCTTGATCATTATTTAGTAGATCCGATCCGTTATGGTTGCTCCTTGTTCTTCAAGGATTAGTTTAATATCTGCATAGTTAGGCCTTACAAACGGGTTGAAGGATCCAGTGGCGCGTAGGGTGTAGTTTGCTAGCCCTAGACAGGATGTTCCGGGGATCAACCTCGTGTTGGTTTTTAGGCCTTGCTTAGGGTCGGTTTACGAACACCGTGCGTGGCCGCGAGGCTCAATCACGAGTAGGATGTTCCGATTATGTGGTGAAAACCCTAAATCGTAGTAGATCGTTTTAGCTTTATTTTGATCAAGCAGGACCACCATATATTCGTACACCTCGTGCGAATCATGGGTGGATCGGCTCTTTGAGCCGATTCACAGGACAACCTGAGAGCCGATCGAGGCTCGTATTTAATGTTTACGTGTATGCCATGCAGGAAACTAAGCGAGGCATCTCCATCACCTTCCTGACCAGGTATACGTCAGGTGGCACGCCCTTGCACCAGCATCGGACGTGCGTGCCGAGTCTTTGCGGGCCGTCGCTCGGAGGGACCAGGGCCAGCCGCAGTCCTGGGAGCCTCCCGGCTCTACTGTGTTGCCCGTCGCTGCTCGCCGGTGGGTTTCTGACCGCAACAACAAACTTTTGAATAAAAAATCAGAAATAAAACCCAATTCTAATTATTTCCTTCTCACCAAATCGTAAACCATATCTACGCTAGCAGATAGTTTGTTTTAAAATTATATTTCTTTTAATAAAAGACAAAAATAGGATCTCCGCGTACCCACGTAGACTTATATAGATTCAAGCCCCACGAGAAATCCCGGGTAAATTGACGCATAAAAATAATTTAAAAATAAATGAAACACATTCACAGACGTATAATTCGATACTACATTGACACGCTAGATAAATGAACAATTCGACTCTAGTTGAACAATATAAACAAGCAATTCGACTATAATTCACTGACACAAATAAAGTATTCGATACTAGATCGACCATGAACTAGTTAAAGCGACACTGCAACAACAATGAACTAGATAAATTGACGGACCCGACGTTTCTGCTCATGGCAAGTCAGCGGATTTTTCAATAGATTCTTCAGCAGTTTTCTTCCACAGCAGCACGTCGCATGTTACGTGTTCCCCTTGCACCGGGCTGCATGGGGCCACACATAATCTAGGGCGGTGACGGGTAATGCATCACGGGTGGCCCAACTACTGCTGCGACAGTGAGGCATCTAGCAGTCAACACCAGAGTACCATGTGTCAGTGAGGAGTCTATGACCAAACCCACTGCGATGCATACATGACGCATATAGAGGGTTTTGTGATAACATTAGCTGATGAGCCCGAGATCAGTTTTGCATTTTCGATAAATTGACACTTGTTCATCGGCTACTTGTCTGGCCACCTTTTGTCGTTGTCACTGATCATTGAGGGACCGACATGCCGCGTCCCTATCTTGGCCTTGTTCCTCCTCTTCTCCGTCTTCTCCTCCTTTCTTCGGGACATCCTCGAAGCGAAGAAGTCAAACTCCGCAACTACTTCTTCATGACCCTCTTATCAGCCTCCACAGTGGCAAGCTGCTGCTGCGCTCTATGGTGTCGCTGCTCATCCTCACGCGTCAGAAAGAGCGGCCGAGGAGCTAGCATCTCGGTTTGGGCCTGAAACTTGATGTTGGGGAAGTTCATGTCGTGGCAACGGCGGCGGCCAAACCTCAATGCCGCGGGGTCGAATATGAGTTGGGCCTCGTGCGCAGTGTCCGATCCACACATGCATCCCTCAGGCCGCCCACCACACCCATCACTGTTTTGTGGATCTACTACACCTCTCTACTGCCACTTTAGTGAAGCGTTCATACATATGATCCATCTAGTTAACATTTGTATTTTTAGACTAGCTGTTTGCGATTTTTAAAAAAATACTACAGTACTTTTTTGAGTTCTTGCATGCGCCCGTGTGGATGCAGACGCATCCATGCGCGCGGACGAGGTGTGCTGCCGTTGTGCGATTCAGCAGTGACCCCAACGACAAGCTAGCTAGGGGACAGTGCAGCATCGATCCAGTCACCGGGCTGGATTTTGTGGCCAGCATCAAGATCCAGTCAGCTGATTATCAGGCAGTCAAAACTGTCACGGTCATGCCCAGGAGCACAATCACGCGCGTACGACGACTATAACAGACAAACATGGATGGACTAATTACCGCATCCAGGATGTATTCGTTCACACTTTGGTCGCTTTCTTGGATGCCTGGATAGGACGTTGGTCGAGGGCACACGTGAAAGTGAAATTTAACCGTTCGTTGTGGAATTAATCCACGAGCAAAGTAGTCCATGCATTTTATGCCCATGGCTCCGTACGTGGATCTTCATTCCCGCGTTAATTAATCGGTCAGTTGTCGCAAAGCTCTGCGATTACTCGACCCACCAAACAAGAGTACCTATTGAGATTGAAACTTAGGCCGAAAACGACATGCACATATTTGGCCTCCGATGATATTGTTACAAATGTTTAGGCCGGGAGACCATACCACAGTATTGTTGTTTCAATCATATATTTTCTCTGAACCAGGGGTAATAATCACTGAGCCATAAAGTCAACGTGCATGTATGGCCGCACACTGTCTCTATCTCTCGCTCGATCTTTTTTTTTTTTGAGCAAGGAGACGAGTCTTGAGGATCCAGAAGCTTCATTCGTTACGATAAGAATATGTTCCCATAGAGGACCCTATAAATTACATAGAGTACAACATAGTCCTACGAATATGATCGACTAACTTCATAGAAATGAGTGGTAACATATATAATGCCAAATTGGCAAGATTATCAAACTTATATTTTAAAGCTAGTGAAATTAGTTTAGTGTAATAGTTGTTGCTAAGTTAGTCAAATTTTAACAAGTTTCACTCAAAACAAAGCTAAAAGTATACTTAGGGCATCTCCCAACGGCGCACAGCATTTTAGCGTCCAGAAATATCCGCGCGCGTCCATTTGCGTCGGCCGAAATGGTCGAAATCGACCGCGCGTCCGTTTGCGTCGGGGTGGCTCCAGCGGCACGACGCATTTTTTGGGAAAATCATTTTTTAAAACGTGAAAACATAATTTACATAGTTGAACACATGAAAATAAATCCTAAACGTGTGCGCCTACTGTTGCTCGTCGTCGCTGTCGAGCACGATGAGCTCCGGTACCGTCCACGGCCAAATGGAAACCGGGGGAGCGTACGCCGGGCGCGCCGGCGGTGCTGGAGGTGGAGGCGCCCAGGGCTCTGGCTGAGGCGCCCAGGGCTACGGCTGCGGTGGAGGGGCCCAGGGCTGTGGGTGTGGCGGCGGTGGAGGTGCCCAGGGATGCGGCTGTGGCGGCGGTGGAGGTGCCAGGGATGCGGCTGTGAAGGAGGAGCTCAGGGATGCGGCTGTGGCGGCGGTTGTGGCGCTGCCGAGTCCTGGAGCGCCAGTCGAGAGGCTTCATCCTCCGACAGGCCCGGCGGCATGACGCCGATGGCGTAGCGGTGCAGCGGCGACTGCACAGGTGGGTCGTTCTCGGAGACAAGGACGCCGAGCCTCGCCATCTCGTCGTCCGTCATGTTCTCGGGGAACTCAAATTTGCGGCCCTCCGCCATGGCCTGCTGCCATTCGTGGAAGACGACCGCGACGTAGTCATCGCTGTCGTCCTTGACCTCCTCGTTATGGTACGCCAGCGCCTCGATGTAGTCGTCGTCGTACTCATCGTCGTCGTGGTCGTCGTCGTCGTTGTAGTGGTCACGACGCGTCGGCGCCTGCTGTCTTCGTGGACGAGTCGGCGGTGGACGGTCGAAGGGAAAATCCATGTCGCCCATGAAGCCCGCCCTCCTCCTCGGATCCCTCTCGGTCGAGAGATAGGTACGCCAACTTTCAGAGTCAATGGCGTACGCCGGATCGACGCGGAGGTCTGGCGGCAGGTACCGCCCGCCGGATCTCCGCGGTCCGATCTAGCTCGCGCGCAGGGACGGGAGGGACGGGCACCCGGCGGCAGCTGAGCCGCCAGCCACCAAGGCAGTTGCACGCCTAACCAGGCCTCGCACGACATCCATTTCCCTTGCATCAGCCTCCCCAGCGTGACGGGCAGCGGCACCCTCTGCGTCCGCTCCCCCTTCTTGTTGCCGTTGCCGGACGCCTCGAAGTTGTTCTTCTTCCCCATGGCGCTGCGGCGGTGGTGGTGCGAGTGGAGGTATGGGCGAAGGAGGAACGGGGCCGGTGGACTTTTAAGGTCGGCCGCGCGCGGGATACGATGCCATTGAAGGCGGCGCAGAAGCCCAGCCGCCACCCGCTAGTGCGCGCGCAGAATAGGCAGCCGCGCCATTGATGGCGAAGGCTGCGGCGCAGACGCGTAAGCGCTGACCGCGGAAGCGAAGGCCGCCGAAGCGATACCCTCGATGTAGGCTCGCTGCCAGGCGGGCCCGGTGGAGACGCGAGCGGACACTTTGCGCGTGCGCGCAGCGTCCGTAGAGACGCAAACCTGTCGCAAATATGCGCCGGATTTGCGTCTCTGCGGACGGCCCGGTCACTTTGCGTCGCGCCGCTAGAAGTGGTGTCAGACGCATTTTCGGTCACGACGGATGTAAACGGTCGCTCAGCATCCGTTTGCGTCGCGGAGATGCCCTTATGATTACTGATTTGGATAATCAAGCAAGTGAAGGCATGGATCGACATCGCTGTGCACAGTGGGGGAGCCACACACACAAGTCACTTGGATGTTGAATATGCTTAGTCTTTTTCATCAGATCGGTTTTTGTTCAACTGGCTAGAGCATACAATTTCACATATTGACTACACAGTTTTTTAGCTAATACAAGAAGAAATTATACGAAACGTATTTTAAATTTTATATAAATTCATGTATTTGACTATGCAGCTTCAAATTGACTACACTATGCTGAAGTCCTGGATCCGCTCCAGACAGTCCCACGTAATCACTCAACAATCAAGCAAGTATACACTGAAAAATCAAGTGAGCACTGCAGTGTGATGCAGTTTTGTGCTCCGGCATGCCTTTCGCTTGAAAGCTACTCCAGCAAGCTGCTGTTGCCTCGCAGATAGCCAGATATGCATGTGGCGCGCGGAGCTGCTGTTGCGCCGTCTGGTCAACCAGTTGGACTTTGTGTAGCCGGCCGGGACAGACTTTGTGTGGCTAGCGAAAGTCAGGGCTCACGAGCAGTAAGGTACACACGTGAAAGTGTAATTTATTTCACACCGTAAATTAAAAACCACGAAAACTAAACATAGATCAGGATCAGCAGATCGATTTCGCTACGTGGGCAGCCACAAAAAGGCACAAACCAAAGTTCGGAACCCTTTCCAATTCACAGCTCACGTACGGAGATACTTTTTCAAAAGAACAAATGCAGAAAATAGTTGCCTTTTACTACCTTTTTAATTGACGCAGTTACATATACTATATACTTACGGTCCTTCACAACTTCACGTTAATTTAATCAGACCGGAAGGAGTAGCTAGCATCCGGACCATGCATGATGCATAGGCCCAACATCTTTAGTCTGACCTAGTGATGATTTACTAACTCGATAATGGTAGGGGAGCTTACTCGTGGTTGGATGGTTAGGAATGCAGTGGCACCTTCAGCCCACCGAGGACCAAACCACATATTTGATGTTTTGTTGTCTCATAAAGGGAGAATATTTTTTTAGTGGGAGACGATGTTTCCGTCGATAACAAGATGCATATTGTGATTTCGTCAAACTAAAAGCCCACCGGATCAGTCAATCCGACTCAGCCCCTTAAAGGTGGCCCTAGGGTAGGGTACTAGGGTGCACATGCATGCATTCATGGTTTCCGAACAACGACAATTTTGAGGATATTATTCTACACTGGTTTTATCTAAGACTAGTCACAGTGGAAAGTATCATAAGTTAGTATCATGCATATGATAATAGTTTATGATACCACTCCTATAATGCACAATATCATGATGTGATATCATAGTTCATTCATATTAATATTTTGTAAAATCTCAATGCAAATTTGTGTACATAATGTATTTGCTATTAAATTTTCTAGTTTCACATGCTATGATACGGTATCTAATTATGATACCAATCTCACATCTATCCTCACTAATTATAATGTCATATAAGATTTTTGCCAATATGATATGCATGATACTAGTGCTAGCATTCACTAGTAGAAAACATACCTTTGGTCCCGGCCGTGTCCTGGGCCGGGACCCAAGACCTGGCCACGTCGCCATGTAAACGTTACAGCGTACGGAACCCATAGGTCCCGACTCGTAAAGACCCACAGGTCTCGGCTCGTCTCCCAAATCGGGACTAAAGGGTTTTGCGCCACGCGGCGCCTACGGTACCCCCTTTAATCTCGGCGCGTGTCCCAAACCAGGACCTAAAGTCAAACGGTTCATTTCCCGCGGAGGCCGGTCGCGCATCGTCATTACTGGCAGTGTCGAAATCGAGCGTCGGCGTGGAATCCGAGCCGCCAGCGCAGCCAGCCATTGTTCATCTTCCTCTTCGAGTTGCTTTATAAGCTCCACCATTCTTCACCATTGCCACACACACACACACTCTCCATCCGACCTCCTCTCCTTATCCACCATTGCAAAAGCTTAGCTCTCTCTCCCCAGCCTCTTCGTCGATAGAGCACCTCGTGCGCGACCCGGCTCGTCGGACACGGGTGTACTACCTCAAAGCCTAAGGGTTGGCGACGTTCAAGGTCACGGTGAAGCTCCGTGCAAGAATGGTGGAGAAGTGGATCTGGGACGAGGTTGGAAAAAGCGCTAGGCGTAAGCGAGGCGGTTGGCATTCGCCTAGTGCCTAGGCGATGGTTAAGCGGCCTAGGCGCAGCCTACGCGGGCATAGTTTATACCATCAAGTGTGTATATTTGTTACTATATGTGACTAAATATTAATTTATAGCATGTAAATTTGTAATAACTACCTTTATAATAATGCTCATCTACCTCGATCGTGAAGTATGACATGATTTTTTATTATGGGAGATAATTTCTTGGTTACATTGCCTAGCCTTTCGGTTATGCCCTAGGCAAGGCGTTTATCCATTGCCTAGGGCCTAAGCGTGCTTAAGCGGTGCCTAGTCGTCGCCTTGTCGAACCGAGCGTGAAGTGGGACTTTTTCGATGCCGCAACGACCAAGTGCGTCGGTTGGACTGCGAGTTCACCGACCCTCTCAATCGCAAGGTCGGTGAGAAGCAGCGCCACCGCCGTCCTTCAACTCTTGGTGGCATCCGATACGTTGGTGTTCCAGATGATTCATGCCGATATAAAAGTGCCACAAGTGCGCAAGGATTTCTTGGAGGACGGGAACATCAGATTCTGCAGCACCGCTATCGGCAATGATGTGAAAAATCTAGGACTCGATGGCATTCACATCACTTCTGTGTACGACCTCCAGAAGGTAGTCCCGAACCCCAACACAAAGCCCACTCCAAGTCCATATGATTTCGCAAACCATACCGTTGGGACAAACCTTGAGAAGAAGAAGAAGAAGTACGACGACAAGAAGAAGAGGGACATCGCCGCGCACGAAAAAGAAGATGAGCTCATTTTTGGTTGGGGCATTATCCATTGAGCTACGAGCAAGTGCACTATGCAGCACTAGATGCTCACCCGAGCTTCGAGATTGCTAGGAAGTATTGGATGCTAGTTGGCTACTAGCCATGTTGATCATCTCAATATTTAGAGATGATGAGTAGTAGTGGTCTTCTATATTTGTATGAACTATAAATCGATGGTTTCAATATATATGAACTATATGTGTCTTTCATATATATGAACTATATGTATTTCAATATATATGAATTATGTGTCTTCCATATATATGAACTATGTGTCTTTCATATATATGAACTATGTGTCTTGTGTCTGTGCTTGCTTGCAGCATAGCGTGCCTGCTTGCTTGCTGTTGAGCGCAGTCCTTTTACCATGTGGGAATTAGTCAAATGTATTCACTAAACCAAGTCCAATTTAGTCCAATGTAGTTCATTCAAAGTGCGAATAGATAAAGTCCAACGAGCATGTATCATACCTCCGACACCTTGTCGCCCGAGATATTAATTATTTGGCCATATTATATGAATAATGCATATATTATTTGATAATAATAATAATAATAATAATAAATGAATAAATACAAAATTATTTCATATTCAAAACACTCACATTTTTATAATAATAAATCATATATTATTTGTCCAAAGATTTCAAGATATTAACTATTTAGCCATATTATATGAATAATGCATATATTATTTGATAATAATAAATGAATAAATACATAATTATTTTATATTCAAATCACTCACATTTTTCTAATAATAAATCATATATTATTTGTCCAATTCTTGTTTACAGATTTCAAGATATTAATTATTTGGCCATATTATATGAATAATACATATAGTATTTCATAATAATAATAATAAATAAATACATAATTATTTCATATTCAAATCACTCACATTTTTTTAATAATAAATCATATATTATTTGTCCAATTCCGGTTTACAAATTTCAAGATATTAATTATTTAGCCATATTATATGAATAATACATATATTATTTGGGAATAATAATAATAAATGAATAAATACATAATTATTTCATATTCAAATCACTCACATTTTTCTAATAATAAATCATACATTATTTGTCCAATTCCGGTTTACAGGTTTCAATATATTAATTATTTGGCCATATTATATGAATAATCCATATATTATTTGGTAATAATAATAATAATAATATAAATGAATAAACACATAACTATTTCATATTCAAAACACTCACATTTTTCTAATAGTAAATCATATATTATATTTCTGATTCCGGTTTACAGATTTTAATATATTAATTATTTGGCCATATTATATGAATAATGCATATATTATTTGATAATAATAAAAATAAATTATTAAATACATAATTATTTCACATTCAAAACACTCACATTTTTATAATAATAAATCATATATTATTTGTCCAATTCCGATTTACAGATTTCAAGATATTAATTATTTGACCAAATTATATGAATAATGCATATATTATTTGATAAAAATAATAATAATAATAAATGAATAAATACATAATTATTTCATATTGAAATCACTCAAATTTTTCTAATAAGAAATCATATATTATTTGTCCAATTCTGATTTACATATATTTTTTGGTTTCAAAAAATACAGAAATGTGACACAATGGTAGAAAAGTTAATAGAATTGATATGGTAGTATTTACAACAAGGTACAATCACATTCGAGCGAGCGTAGCAGAAAAGAACCAATGAGTTTTTTTTACAATAAAGAACCAATGAGTTAAGCGTGCTGAGGGTGGAGTAGTGTGCGGATGGGTGACCGACCAAAAAGTGATGACCAAGTTTAGAAGTTGACTACAATAGTGTAATTAGTATTAAAAATGATCCAAATTAGAGAGTAACAAGTCAAATAAAAAGAAAAATAGAAAATAGAAAATAGAAAAATGAAATTAGGAAAATAAAAAAACATAATTATTAAAAATAATATTTAGTCGCGGTTGGTATTACGGGCCGGGAGTAAGTTCTCCAGCCTAGACCATGTATCGCGGCCACGTGGAGGGTCATTTTATCCCGTCTGTTAACTGGATCACGACTAAAGGCTTCGCTTGTAGTCCCGCCTTATTGGTCGCGGTTGGGGAACCAGGATTAAAGGCCCTTACAGGCCGGGGACTGAATGCCATGTCTCCACTAGTGATTGTGGCTAGTCTAAATGATTTTTCGAAATGGGTTTCCCCAGCCTCTGCATCAAAATGATGCATACGGCCGCTTTATTAAGATTTAAAACAAATCCAGTTGTACACACGAACGACTAAAGACTTATTACAAATCACGGATCACAAAGGGTCTCAACAAAAATGAGCCATCTAAAAAAGAATAGCAACATGAAGTCTAAATGATGGCACGTAAAATAATTGATGAGTTTAAGTAGGAAACAAAAATTATGTTTTTTCTCATCTTAATTAAGAGAATCTCTTAGGGAGGAAGACGGAGCATTTTTTATTGTATGAGATGTCCTATTTTTAATACGAGTACACGTTTTTCGAATTTATTTATAAACGTGCCCGTGCATGCAAACCATAATTAAAAAAGATAAGATTACTCGTGAAAACAAAATTTATTTACCTTCTCTAATGACATGCCATACCTAACAAAGATCCGCGAAAGGATCAGCCGTGGCTGGCTAGCTGTTGCGACAAAATTGAAGTTATCCACCACACATTCACACATCGAGACTGACGCAGGGATGTGGAAAGCGCAGTATGCCAGTATACATATCCATAATCCATCCATTTCGATGGAGCCAAACCCACCAGATTTCTGGCCATCTTTCCCGGCCAACCACATTTGCAGTCAAAACGACCTGTGTGTATCGGCTGGCCGGACGTTGTAAACTTTCAGAGAGAGGATGAGATCTCGTCATATATATATTGACCACAGCTGTGCTGGGCAAGATTACATGAGATAGATCTCAGATTGGTTACAACAACTCATAGCTATCTACAGCTAACAGCTAACAGACAGCTAACAGACTAACAAACTTATACACTGGTTATGCCAAGCCATGTCCTAGCTAACACATACGTTAACATCCCCCCTCGATCGAAACGTAGGAAGTACATTGAGATCGCTGCGAAAGCGCTCAAACTGCTGAACCATCAACGGCTTGGTAAGGACATCTGCTAGCTGATCATGAGTTGATATATGACGAATCTCAAGTGCCTTCTTAGCTACCTGCTCGCGCACAAAATGATAATCAATTTCAATGTGCTTAGTGCGAGCATGGAACACCGGATTAACTGAGAGGTAAGTCGCGCCAATATTGTCACACCACAAAGAAGGTGGTCGACGCAAAAAGAGACCAAGCTCTCGAAGCAACGCCCAAATCCACATAAGTTCTGCAGTAGCGTTGGCAACCGACTTATACTCTGCCTCGGTGCTAGACCGTGAAACTGTAGGCTGTTTCCGAGAGTTCCAAGCAACCAAATTACCTCCAAAGAATACTGCATGGCCTCCAGTAGATCGCCTATCATCAAGACACCCCGCCCAATCAGCGTCAGAGAAAGCGCTGAGAAGCAAGGACGAAGACTGCCGCAATATCAATTCATGAGTTAGTGTACCCTGAAGATACCGAAGGATCCGTTTGACAGCTGTCCAATGCGAATCAGTGGGCGAGTGCAAAAACTGACAGACTTTGTTAACACTGTAAGAAATATCTGGTCGTGTCAAGGTGACATACTGCAATGCTCCAACTATACTGCGGTATTGTGTTGCATCAGTGGAGGAAAGTAGAGTACCGGAGGTCTTAGAGAGCCTGTCAGTAACCGCCATAGGAGTAGTGCAAGACTTGGCCATCATCATATTAGCTTTCTTCAGCAAATCAAGGATATATTTGCGCTGACAAAGAGCAATACCATCATCAACAGAACTGACCTCAATGCCCAAGAAATAATGGAGCACTCCAAGATCCTTGATCGCAAAGTCTCGACGAAGCTGAGCAAGAAGACGATCAACAGCTGCAGAAGATGAGCTAATAACAATTATGTCATCAACATATATGAGGAAATACATGCTCAGGCCCCCTTTCCGAAATATAAACAGAGACACATCAGCAGCTGATACGCGTACAACACGCGATCGTTGGGAACCCCAAGAGGAAGGTGTGATGCGTACAGCAGCAAGTTTTCCCTCAGTAAGAAACCAAGGCTTATCGAACCAGTAGGAGCCAAGAAGCACGTTGAAGGTTGATGGTAGCGGAGTGTAGTGCGGCGCAACACCAGGGATTCCGGCGTCAACATGGAACCTGCACAACACAACCAAGATACTTTGTCCCAACGTAACAGTGAGGTTTTCAATCTCACCGGCTTGCTGTAACAAAGGATTAGATGTATAGTATGGATGATGATTGTTTGCAGAAAATAGTAGAACGAGTATTGCAGTAGATTGTATTAGATGTAAAGAATGGACCGGGGTCCACAGTTCACTAGAGGTGTCTCTCCCATAAGAATAAGCATGTTGGGTGAACAAATTACAGTTGGGCAATTGACAAATAAAGAGGGCATGACCATGCACATACATGTTATGATGAGTATTGTGAGATTTAATTGGGCATTACGACAAAGTACATAGACCGCTATCCAGCATGCATCTATACCTAAAAAGTCCACCTTCAGGTTATCATCCGAACCCCCTCCAGTATTAAGTTGCAAACAACAGACAATTGCATTAAGTATGGTGTGTAATGTAATCAACAAATACATCCTTAGACATAGCATTGATGTTTTATCCCTAGTGGCAACAGCACATCCACAACCTTAGAGGTTTATGTCACTCCCCCAGATTTAATGGAGACATGAACCCACTATCGAGCATAAATACTCCCTCTTGGAGTTTCAAGTGACATAGGCATCCCCAATGGGCCTGCCGAAGATAGTAACCGGGGTTTACTGAAGGCCCACGACTCGAAGAATAAGAAGAATCGGAAGCCCAAGTTGATATTAAGGAAAGTTAGAATTGTATTAGGAGATGATGTTTGTAATCTTGCGGGATGAGTTGGAAACCCTCCCGGACTCTGTAACTTGTACAATACGAATCCTCGGCTCCACCTCCTATATAAGGGGGAGTCGAGGGACAAAGAAAGCATCGAATCATTGTTTCTCAAACCCTAGTTTTCATAATCGTCGAGTACTTTTCGGCTGAAACCTTCGAGATCTACTTGCCCTCTACTTCCAACTAAACCCTAGTCTACAACCTGTAGGCATTGATAAGTTAATCCCTTGTCAATTGGCGCCGTCTGTGGGGATTAGAGGCGTCAAGGATCTGATCTTGATGGCACGTTCAAGATCGTCGACTTCGTCAACTGCAAGCAACGTGATGGATCGAGGTAAACAGATCGCAACTGGTCCTGTCGATTTTGTTCCTCACCCGCCCTCCCGTTTGGATGCATATGCGTATCTGGAGGAGCCTATGCAGATGATGTTCGGAAGATTCCACTTTCGCGTCGAGAAAGAGGGAGCGTATCGTCTCGAAATTCCGATCTCGTCGGGATTGTCGGCGGTCGATTCCGATTTTTCGAGCTCAACATCGTCAATCGAGTCAGGAGAAGAGGAGACTTCATCGCCACGCTTCATCAGCACCAGGGCAAGCGAAAAGCTCGCCAAGATCTTCAGCGACATGTCGTTTGAGTCATCCGCGGACTCCTATATAAGCGATGACTCGAGTAGTGTCGACAGCTTCAACTTCATCGACAAATCCACTACGGTGGGCAAGGTCTTCACCAATCTTTATGATGGTGTCACCAAACCAAGTACAGATCTGAATACAAAGTACCATCAGATTTATGTCATCGGAGAGCCAAGCCGTGATCAGGAGGAAACATCTGAGGCTTTCAACGATTTGGGAAATTCATATGTCGATCCCTCTGATTTGCGACGAGGTCTAGGCAACAAATATATCGGATCTGAGCCTCGAGATAGAGTTCAACTTCCGCAAGCAGCATGGGATAGAGCCGCAAGAGCTATGGATGGCTCAGAACCAATGGCCACCACAGCCACGCCAGAAGAGTTGCAAGCATATCAATATAGGCTCGCACAAGCTGCAAGGGAATTGGAAAAACAGACAGCTGCTCTAAACAGAAGAAAGGAGGCAGCCTCTGCATCAAGCAGGCGAAGGGCAGAGCTGAGTCGACAATCTGGAACTTCGGGAGATAGCCACAGGGAAGCTCGGAACAGAGCAAGATCAAGGTTGCAAAACGTACCTGAAGGAGAAAGAGAGCACTTGGTTCAAATCCTTGCATCCAGGCCACCTCCAGGAGATCCAAGGGAGGCATTGTACAACATGGCAATAGCAGGAGTTAGAGCCATGGGAACGGCATTTGCATCAACACCCCCTGAAGGAACAGCAAGGCAAAATAGTCCACGACCTGCGGCAGCAGCAGCAGCAGGTCCCGAAGGACCAAGTGGAGCAAGAGACACAGCAGCACAAGCAAGGGTGGACAGAGCACGACAAAGTAGAAGGTAACATCGGCATTCCCCAGAACTAAACGACGATGATATGTGCTATTTGCCATGCTTCACGAGGAGAGTCCGAAAAACTCGAGTATCTTCGGGATTTAAGTTGCCTGATAACTTCAATAAATTCGACGGCCTGCAAGATCCAGAGGATTGGTTAGTTGATTACCTCGAGACGGTGAAGCTCACAGGAGGGACCAGAGCAACGGCTATGCAAAGCATCCAGGTGCATCTGAGTGGAGCCGCGCGATCTTGGATAAAGAAACTTCCTCCAGGATCTATCGACAGCTGGGATAGCTTCGAGGACGTATTCGTCAAGAATTTCCGGTCCACCTGCAAAAAACCTGCATCGCTAGAGGAATTGAGGGCGTGTCGACAAAATCCAGACGAACCAATGAGAAAATACATCCAAAGGTGGAATATCATCAAAAACTCGGCAGAGAATATATCTGACGAGAGAGCAATAGATGCGTTTGTCACAGGAATCAGGCGAGGAGATTTTGTCGAGGATTTGGGGAGGACCAATCCAAAGACAGTATCCGCATTAATGGAGATAGCAAACAGATGGGCAGATGGAGAAGATGCTGTTCACAACAAACGACATAGGTCACCAGAGGAAGACCGCGGCCGAAATTATCAAAGTAGGCGACGATTTCCTCGGCAGTACTCGAGTTATGATGCTCCTAGGCAAATTTCGGCTGGCTTCCGAGCAAGCGCCGGAGGAAACAATAGAGATGATTACCAGAGGAGCAATGAGCAGCGAGGCGACAATAGAGATGACTCTCGAAACACCAGTCAAAATACTGGATCAAGGTTTCCGAGGCCTTTCGTGTCTCCCGAGGAGATGATGAACGGGCCGTGTCAGATGCATTTTTATCTCAACAATAACGGAAAAAGACAGTCAGGACACTTGCAAAAGGATTGCCGAAATTTTCAGGCAATGTTAAGGTGGGGAGGGCATGCTAATGCTCAGGCAGCACACAGAAATCCTCAAGGACCCAGGAGTGAGATTCACTTGCCACCTCCTCCCGCGATTACAGGCGAAAATCGACATCAGCTCAGAATAGCGGCAGCACCTGCACCACCGCCTTATGTTGATCCCAACTCTAACGGAGCGGTCTCGATGATTCAGAAAGGCAGGCCATCCAATAGAGCTCAGAAAGTAATCTCGCGACAGGTGTTCATGGCAGAAAAGATGCCTCCACCAACAGTTGAGTATCTTAACTGGTCAGGGCAAGATATTGGCTTCACAATAGCTGATCATCCACAGCAAGTTCCTCGACCAGGGCAGTCAGCACTCATCTTACCAGCAGTAATCGCAGGATTAGATGTATCTCGCGTGTTTATAGACGGCGGCAGCAGTTTAAACCTTATGTATGCAGATACATTAAGGAAGATGAACATATCCCTAGCAAACCTGAAACCAACCGATACGCGATTTCACGGTATTACACCAGAGAAGCCAAGTTATCCGCTGGGGAAGATCAATCTCGACGTTCAGTTTGGGACCCGAGAAAACTACAGAATAGAGAGGCTGGAGTTCGAAGTCGTGGATTTCCCATCACAGTATCACGCTTTGTTAGGACGACCAGCATATGCTAGGTTTATGGCGGTACCACATTTCACGTACCTGTTGTGGAGGATGCCTGGACCTAAGGGACCAATCACAGTCAAAGGAAGCTTTGCGCTAGCCGATAAGTGTGATAAGGATTTTCATCGACTGTCAGAAACTTTCGGGATGCAAGCAGAATACATGGCGTCAAGACTCACGACTGACTATGATGTGCTACCAGATGTAGGCAGGCCAAACAAAGAATCAACTTTCAACACTGAGAAAAATTCTAAAGAGGTGCAGATTCACCCGACAGACCCAAAAAAGACGACGTCCATTGCGACAGACATGGACCTTGCATAGGAAAGCGTGCTCGTCGAGTTCCTCCGTGAGCACTGGAAAATCTTCGCATGGTGTCCAGCTGATATGCCAGGAGTACCCAGGGAACTTGCCGAGCACCACCTAAACTTGGATCCACTAGCGAGACCAATCAAACAACCTTTGCGGCGTTTTTCGGAACCAAACCGCAAGGCTATGCTGTCAGAAATCGATCGACTAAGAGAAGCTGGTTTTATCAAGGAGCTGCATACAGAGGCCACATGGGTAGCAAATCCAGTGTTGGTGCCGAAGAAAAACACTAAAGTCCTTCGCATGTGCGTCGATTTTACGTGTCTCAATAAACATTGTCCAAAGGATCACTTTCTCCTCCCGAGGATCGATCAAATCATCGACTCCACGACAGGATGTGAACGTCTTTCCTTCCTGGATGCATACTCTGGTTATAACCAGATCAGATTGAAAGAAGAAGATGAGGTCAAAACAGCGTTCATCACACCTTACGGCGTGTTTTGCTACAGAATAATGCCTTTTGGTCTGAAAAACGCGGGAGCAACATACCAGAGGATGATGCAGAAGTGCTTGGCGACACAAATTGGGAAAAACGTACAAGTGTACATCGACGATGTCGTCATAACATCAAAGAAGGGGACGACGCTAATGGAGGATCTGAAGGAAACCTTCGACAACCTCGACAAGTTCTGCCTCAAGTTGAACCCGACGAAGTGTTCCTTTGGCGTCCCTGCAGGAGAACTTCTTGGGTTTCTTGTTTCAGCAAGAGGGATTGAAGCAAATCCTGAAAAAATCCAAGCTATCGTAACAATGAGGAAGCCAACAAAGTTGAAGGAAATACAGCAGCTAACGGGGCGAGTCGCAGCTTTGAGCAGATTCGTCGCTAGATTGGGAGAAAAAGCGCTACCGTTCTACGCTTTAATCAAGCAAGGAGAGAAATTCTAGTGGAATGAAGAGGCAGATCGAGCCTTCGAGGATTTGAAGCGTACAATTTCGACACCACCAATCTTGGTAGCACCGAAAGAGAAAGAACCTCTCCTGTTATACATCGCAGCCACACCTCAGGTGGTTAGCACGGCGCTAGTCGTTGAAAGAGAGGAAGAAGGAAAACTCCATGGAGTGCAAAGGCCGGTATACTTCATCATTGAAGTTTCATCGCCTTCCAAACAGCGGTACCCGCAGTATCAGAAGTTAGCATATGGAGTGATTACAACAGCAAGAAAATTGCGCCACTATTTTTCGGCACACCCGATAATAGTAGTCAATGAAGCACCTCTATCAAATATACTGAACAATCCAGAAGCTACAGGGTGTGTCTCCCTTTGGGGAATAGAACTTTCCCCTCGGGACATCACGTATGAAAAAAGAAAGGCAATCAAGTCGCAAGTTCTGCCAGATTTCATTGCAGAGTGGATGGAGCTGCAAAATACAGGACCCCCAGATTTGTCGAGAACTTGGACCATGAACTTCGATGGATCCAAGAGAGTAGAAGGAGCAGGTGCAGGGGTGATACTTATATCACCTGAAGGCGACAAATTAAAGTATGTCCTACGGATGACGTTCCCAAACGCATCTAACAATGAAGCAGAATATGAAGCTCTTATACACGGGATGAAGATGGCGAAAGCTTGCGGCGCAACTCGACTAAAAATCTTTGGCGACTCACAATTGGTAGCTCAGCAGGTTATGAACCAGTGTGATGCAGTCAATGACAGCATGGTGGCATATAAGGAGGTGTACAACGAGCTTGAGAAGCTGTTCGATGGATGCGAAGTAAATCACATCAGTAGGCTGAGCAATGATGAAGCCGACGTTCTCGCAAACATCGGGTCGCAGTGCCTTCCAATCCCGCCAGGTGTGTTTTGGGAAGAAATAGCTGAGAGATCCACAAAGCCAAAGAAGGCGCAGAAGAAAACAAAGGAGGAGAAAACTTCGGCGCCCCTCAAAGAAGCTCCAGATGAAGAAGAGGACCAGGAGTTGGTGATGATGGTAGAAGTCCCATGGATGCAAGCGTACATATCGTATATCCTAAGGAAAGAAATACCCGACGATCCAGTTGAAGCAAGACGAGGATGCAAAAGAGATAGTACGAACATGCGATGCGTGCCAGAGATTCACCGCAAAACCCCACTCTCCGGCAGCAGAGCTGATGCCAATACCATTGTCTTGGCCTTTTGCCCAATGGGGACTCGATATGGTGGGAAAATTGCACAAGGCTTCGCCAGGAGGATATGAGTACATGTTGGTCGCTATCGACAAATTCACCAAGTGGATAGAAGCGAAGCCGATAAATTCACCAGATGCAGCGTCAGCAATAAAATTCGTGAAGGGCATCGTTTTTCGGTTTGGAGTACCTCACAGCATTGTCACGGACAATGGTAGTAAATTTACGTCCAAGGAGTTCAAGGCATACTGCGTAGAAGTAGGCATCAAATTGCACTTCGCATCAGTTGGGCACCCGCAAACCAACGGCCAAGTCGAGAAAGCCAATGGTATCATCTGCAACGGTATTAAAAAGCGCCTGCTAGGACCGCTTGAAAAGGTTCGACATACCTGGCCAGAAGAATTGCCAAGTGTTTTGTGGAGTATCCGAACAACACCAAATACGGCGACACAAGAAACTCCGTTCTTTCTCGTCCACGGAGCTGAGGCAGTACTACCAATCGAAATAGAGCATGACTCCCCTAGAGTGACAGAGTATGACGAGGAAACTTCAAGAAAAGCTTTGGAGGACGATGTGGACGCACTCGATGAAGCTCGAGATGAAGTACTATCTAGAGTCACCAAGTACCAGCAGGACCTGAAAAACTACCACAGTCGACGATTGCGGCCAAGATCTTTCCAGGTCGGCGATTTGGTCCTGCGGCTCAACCAGCAAAGTACTGAAAAGCTCGAGTCACCATGGCTAGGCCCTTACGTCGTCACAGAAGTAATCGAAGGTGGAGCATACAAGATCAAGGACAAGAAGACGGGGGTTCCCGAGAAAAACCCCTGGAATGTGGCGCAGCTCAGGCGGTTCTACGCCTAGAGTCGAACTATAGTCCTCCTTTGTAAAAATACAATGTACTGAAACGCCCACGAGTTTTCAGACGCACTCTTTTCCTTTTCAAGGCGCCGAGTGGGGCTGGAAAGGTTTTTAATGAGGCGGGCTTGCGGTGCTGCAATATAGTAAAAGATAGTGATGAGATACATCTTTTTTCTTCGACAGGCTCGGGGGCTCATAACCCATCGACAGCAAAATATATATATATTCTCGCAAAAAACTAAAATCTTCGAGATAACAAAATAGTATAAGCTCCAGCCAAAGGCTCGGGGGCTTCACAACATAGATTACACTTTACAATATAGACAACTTCATCAATACAAAGAATTCGACAAAAAAATATAGACATAACTTTTCGCAATATAGTACAACTCAGTCAAGGCCTAATATACTATCTATGGATAAACCTTTGGTTGTCCCCATTGGCGAAGAATTTAGAATCCATCCGAAGAAGTTCATCCATCATCGCTTCGGCCACAGGAGTCACCATGTCATTGATTGCGTCAATGTTATTTTTTCGTCGCAATTTTTTGGCCAAGCAGTCAGCGACAATCTTCGTCAGGTCCAATTTGGGATGGCAAATATGTATCATGATCATGGTGAATCTTGCTCCAGCAGTCAACTGAGCTCGCACAAAGTTATGAATACGAGGGGCATCTCTGAACTTTTCCATCAATCCAAGAAGAGTTTCGGGAGCTTCATCTCGAGGGAACAGAGTCTTGTAAACAAGGGTCAAGGTTCTCGTGCAGAAATTAAGAAATTCGCGAACCTGACAGGCGCGATCTTGGAACCTGACAATCTGTTGGGTTCGCTCGGGAGTGGCCCAGAACAGGCAGCCATGGTTAAGAGAAAGATTAACGAGGAGGTTCGTTCTCACATTCACCCTTTCATCTTCAGCAGCAGCGTCGAGAACAGAACCTATTGAGCGACAGAGCAAGAAATTAAAAAAAGGGGGGTACAGCAAAAAAGCAGAAGCAGTGCTAGATTGAAAAGCATACCTAACATATCCACACTAGCTTCAGTCATTAGCTCGAGCATATTATTTTCTCGAGCAGTTGCTTTTTCAGCTTCCAAAATAGCAGCGTCTTTGGCAGCTATGGCTTCTTTAGCTTGTTGAAGGGCAATCCTCTCTCTTTCGGATGCTTTTCGAGATTGCTCCATCATCGCCAGAGTCTATTTTTTCATGGATTGAAGTTGTTGGCGAAGTTCTTGCAAATCTTGCGAGGAGTGCTTACTCGAAGAAATTTCGATAAGATTATCATCGACAAGCGTTTTCTTCAAGAAGGAAGAAGCAGGAGAAGTATCGGCAGGATGAGGATTTACAGAATAGTTATCAAATATCAACTGGAAAAGAAAATTTCAGTATCAATGATCACGCAAAATAGAATTCCATTGATCTTCGGGAAATTTACACAGATATTACAAGAGGGAGTCTTTCAAAAGAATTACTACGACGGTTGTCGCCAAAGCTACTGCGACGACAACATCAAACGAAGCAGTAGAAATAAAAACAGAAAAAGATAAGGGTATTCTACTAGACCTCCGGCTTCGACGAGCTAGGAGCAGGAGTGGGCTTGAATCCAAGATAAGCAAGGATCTTCTTTGTGTTGGGCTTCGCAGCCTTGATCAGCGATCGCCACTTCGTGGTCTCCATCTCCTGTGTGTCGCCAACTTTAGTCCAGTCGATGTTTTGCTGGCTGTCAGCAACTAGGGCGACAGTGCTTTCAACGGCAACCTTCATATTTTCTTGGCGCAGCTTCAGTCCAAGATCTTCTGGCGGATTAAAGTCCTTGGCAAGAGAAAGGAAAGTCGCGGGTTCCTTTTTCTTCGGGAAGAAGTAAGGGTAGAGCCGCGACAATCCTGCCTGGGCCTACTCAATGCCGTCGCGGGCTTCTGATCCGTGAAACTCAAGGAAAGAAAGCGCGTCGAGAAGAGGATCATCGTCAGGATCTTCAAGTTCATATTCTTGGTTTGTTTTCCCTGTCGAGGAACAAATGTGTTGGTCAACAAACAAGTAAAGAAAAGCAAGTCCAAGGAAGGCAAAATAGATCGGGTACTTACTGACAAAGCGACGGTTTTGCGAGTCCAAGCGCTTAAGGATCGCCTCTTCACGAGCAGCTTGTGCGGTTTTATGCTCGCTCAAGGCAGTCTCGGCGTCATGAAGCCTCTTCTGAAGTTCTTCGACACCAGCAGCTTCTGCCTTGGCCTTGTCAGCCTCTGCCCTAGCCTTATTAGCATCAGATTCGGCCTTCTTACGAGCCGCCTCACTTTGCTCTAATTTCTGAGCAAGCGTGTCGGCACGTTTGTTGGCCTCTGCAAGTTTTTCTTCCAAAATAGTCAAATATAAGTCAAAAACATGACGACAAAGGAGCAAGAAGTCATGGGCAAGGAGAAGCAAGAAGTCAGTACCTTCAGCTTTGCTAGCGTACTCACGGTACCCAACGAATTGGGCACCGAAGCGGATGAACTCCTTAATCAAAGGCTATTAAAGAAAGATAGAGAAAGAAAGTGTTGGTAGGGGAAAAAATGCGACAGCACAAAATAAAAAGCAAACAGGGAAAATATCGACAGCATCAGAAAGCATTCAAAAACTTACGTCATCTAGAAGAGGAGTCGAGGAGCTACCCAATTGTAGGGTAGGCTCTGTGATTGATTCAACCCTCGCCCTTTTTGGTGAAGAGACGAGGGGGCTTGCAGGAGGAGTAGGAGCGTCGGCGTTTTGTTGAGGAGGCGAAGATTCTTCTCCTTCAACTTGCACTTCAGAAACAACTAGAGTATGCGACGTGCTCGTTCGAGCAGTCACATCAATAGTTGGCATTTCTTCCTCGTCACCACTACGATTAAATGGCGGCAGTATAAGAAGCAAGATAGACAAAAATCTTCAAGTAGCAAAAATAGTAAGAAATAAAAGGTGACTTACGAACTGACGAGAGCTTCAAGGTATGTATCGAAAGTTGCCTTCCGACGTGAAGGAGCAGCTTCTTCGGCTTTGGAGGTGCCGGAATCTTCGACATCAGTCCTTTTCCTTTTGTTCTTTGGAGAAACAGCAGGAGGAGGAGACTGTGCCGATGTGGTAGCCTCAGAGGCAGCCTCCTTTTCAGAGGATCCCGCAGATTTTCGAGAACCTGCGGGTTCATTCTCAAAGGACGGAGCATCTTGGTTGTCATCAGTGACAACTGTTCGTTCTTCGACTTCTCCACCTTCAGGAAGGGGAGGAAGAGAGACAAGGTCTGGATGGTTCTATACACAAAACAAACAAGGGGAGATGTCAATATAAGAGTTATGGAAAGGATGTCAAACAAAAATGAGCAGGTCGACAAAGGTTACCTTTGGAAGCGCATTGGTGGCGCTATATGGTTTTACGCGACAAGAAGAAGGGACAGGATCTTTCGAAGTGAGGGAGGAGATTTTCCGGACAAGTTTTTCTAAATCCTTGACCGATAAATCCACCGACAACCAATCCACATCATTGTCGCCAGCATACTTCCAGAGAGGATTTTTGCGAGCCTGTAGAGGCTGCACTCTGATTCTAAGGAAATATGCCGTGATCTGGATACCCGACAGCTCTTTGCCACGGGTGTTTTGCAGTTCGTGGATGCGGGTCATCAATGCCTCCGTCGCCGTTTTTCTTCCTCGGTAGCCTCTGCATCCCAGGAGCGGCGGCGATAGATTTTTTCGGCACCATCAAAAGGAGGGATGTTGTCTTCAGCACATCCATGGTTCTCCTCACGAATGTACAGCCATTTTTTGCGCCACCCTTGAACTGAGTCAGGCAATTTGACGTCGAAGTACTCGACATCAGGGCGAACGCAGATAACAACGCCGCCTATGTTATAGGCGACATTGGGAGAACCATTGCGGCGATAGAAAAAGATACGCTTCCACAACGCCCAATTAGGCTGGACGCCGAGGAAGGATTCGCAAAGGGTGATGAAGATGGAAATGTGGAGAATAGAGTTGGGTGTGAGGTGATGAAGTTGCAGACCATAAACAAAAAGCAACCCCCGAAGAAAAGGGTGAATGGGGGCAGAAAGGCCGCGGATGAGATGATCGACGAAACTAACCCGATACTCCATTGGAGGGGTTGGGTAGCTCTCTTCGCTGGGGAAGCACAGCGCCTTGGGCTTCTTGCTGATCCCCAGTTTCTTCAGGAGGTTGATGTCTTGGGTAGAGATTTTGGATCTCTCCCACTCAGCGCTCCCCAGATCCACGGAAGCCATCTGTGATTCCGGCGTGCTGTGCCTGGTCAGTCTACGCGGTGGCATTAACAATGGTGCAGGAGTGCAGCTCAAGAGAAGTTGAGCTCAGGGAACTGTGGGGCGCAAGAGGAGATTTTTGCAGACGAGAGCAGAGGAGCGGCGCGAGCGGAAGTGCTGGAGGAAGAAGGAGGGGACCTTAAATAGAGGTGCGGCGAAGCGGCGTGCCGTTGGATGGAAAAAGTGCACGGCAGATGATGTACACGTGGAACAGGGGTAAAAGGTAATTTCACCCTGGAGGAGTTACAGTGCGTGCGCCAGGAAAAGCGGAGGACGTGTGTCCCCCACTTGCACGACGTGTCAATATGGTGCGTAATTTGGGCCCGCAAGGCAGCGAGAGAGAACTTCTCGCGATTTCCAGGAACTACGGTCGATGACATCACTTTAGCAAGAGAAAAATTCGACTTAATAGCTTCATAAAAAAGGCGACACCAAAAAATATTGGAGAGCCTTTGATCAAATACAAGTTTTTGATCAAATGCTCGGGGGCTACTTTGGAACAATGAAAAATTCGAGAAAGACAAAATAGAAATGATGTGAGCCTATGATCAAATACAAATATTTGCTCATAGCCTCGGGGGCTACTCCCATCGGGAGCGCTGTTCGCGCACCCGAGAGATTTGAAAATTTCGGGAGAGAAAGAAAATATAGCGGCATAAGGCGTGGAGCCTACACCCAAGCATAAGTCCTTGGCTGTAGCCTCGGGGGCTACTCCCATCGGGAACGCTGTTCGCGTGCCCGATGAAATTATAAAAAGGAAAGATAGAAGAATAAGAGAGTATATTTCGAGTTATAAGTAACTCTACATATACTCCCATCGGGAGAGCAATATAAGTCATCCGTTGACTCAATAAAATGTGCCATTCCAACAGCCGAATAAGCACTCGACAATATATTCTCAGAACGCCAAAGTTGCGAACAATTTCTGAATGCCGCAAAACTTTGCGAAGGTAAGACCCCAGATCCGTTCTGTGTGGCGTGGCGCCGTCTCTGACGTCGGTTTGCTACTTTTATCCGTATCAACAGATACGAAGAAAAATCCTAACGGACGCGTTAGGTACCCGATAAATATGACTGGGACTCGACAGAATGGTAAGACCTTAAGCGGCACCTGTCGAAGTTTACACCAGTATCCCGAGATCATGTCCAGGGACATGATCTTGAAGTAGGTTTTTGCGGATTGCCACTAGAGCAGTTAACTAGTACCTGATCCGTCAGATGAACTAGCCCCAACTACCATTATCCCTGTACAATATATAAATTCATATGAAGAAATATAGAGAAGTTTAAAGTTGTCGAGTAAAAATAAACAGTGGAGATTTTCCCTGACTCTACGATTCAAGCAAAATCTCGGGGGCTACTGACATAGGCATCCCCAATGGGCCTGCCGAAGATAGTACCCGGGGTTTACTGAAGGCCCACGACTCGAAGAATAAGAAGAATCGGAAGCCCAAGTTGATATTAAGGAAAGTTAGAATTGTATTAGGAGATGATGTTTGTAATCTTGCGGGATGAGTTGGAAACCCTCCCGGACTCTGTAACTTGTACAATACGAATCCCTCGGCTCCACCTCCTATATAAGGGGAAGTCGAGGGACAAAGAAAGCATCGAATCATTGTTTCTCAAACCCTAGTTTTCATAATCGTCGAGTACTTTTCGGCTGAAACCTTCGAGATCTACTTGCCCTCTACTTCCAACTAAACCCTAGTCTATAACCTGTAGGCATTGATAAGTTAATCCCTTGTCAACAAGCAAAAACTTGGCCAGAGCCTCTACTAGTAACGGAGAGCATGCAAGATCATAAACAACACATAGATAATAGATTGATAATCAACATAGCATATTATTCCATATTCATCAGATCCCAACAAACACAACATGTAGCATTACAGATAGATGATCTTGATCATGTTAGGCAGCTCACAAGATCCAACAATGATAGCACAATTAGGAGAAGACGACACATCACTCCGGAGGCGACCATGGCGGTGAAGAGTCCTCCGGGAGATGATTCCCCTCTCCGGCAGGGTGCCGGAGGCGATCTCCTAAATCCCCCGAGATAGGATTGGCGGCGGCGGCGTCTCTGGAAGGTTTTCCGTATCGTGGCTCTCGGTACTGGAGTTATTATCGACGAAGGCTTAAGTAGGCGGAAGGGGTAGGTTTAGGGGCACCACGAGGGGCCCACACCACAGGCCGGCGCGGCTAGGGCCTGGGCCGCGCCGCCCTGGTGTGGCATCGCCTCGTCGCCCCACTTCGTATCTCCCTCGGTGTTCTGGAAGCTTCGTGGAAAAATAAGATCCTGGGCGTTGATTTCGTCCAATTCCGAGAATATTTCCTTACTAGGATTTCTGAAATCAAAAACAGCAGAAAATAGCAACTGGCTCTTCGGCATCTTGTTAATAGGTTAGTGTCGGAAAATGCATAAATATGACATAACGTATGCATAAAACATGTAGGTATCATCAATAAAGTAGCATGGAACATAAGAAATTATCGATACGTTGGAGACGTATCAGCAGCTGAGGCACGGAAACCAAGAGCAAACAACCGACTGCTGAGACGAGAAAACCACGCTCGGGGTGCCTGTTTTAGACCATTAAGTGACTTCTGCAGTTTGCAAAGATGGCGAGGATAGCGCGAATCAACATAACCAGGAGGCTGAGACATGTAAACATCTTCAGAAAGCACACCATGCAAGAATACATTTTGAACATCAAACTGTCGCATGCACCAACAGCCAATGTGAGGAGAATCCGAATGGTGGTATGCTTGATCACAGGGCTAAACGTATCATCATAATCAATACCTTCACGTTGTTTGAAGCCCTTGGCGACCAGGCGGGCCTTGCAGCGATCAATAGAGCCATCGGCGTTGTGTTTCAGTTTGTACCCATCTGCTGTCAATTACATTCAGACCAGAGCGAGGCGGAACAAGGCGCCAGGTGCCATTCCGATGCAGAGCTTCCATCTCTGCATCCATTGCATCTCTCCAGGGAGCAAACCGAGCAGCTTCAGCATAATTAACAGGCTCAGCAGGAACAGCTTGACAGGTGTGTGCGACAGTACCATCAGTACGGACCAATTTCTTCTGAATTCCAGAGCGAGACCTGGTGTGCGGCCGAGGCAGAACAGCCTCAGCGGACGCTACAGCATCTGTCGAGCGAGCGACGTGCGACGGAGAGCTAGCAGGTGACGAGGACGGGCCAGCAGGCGACGAAGATGGGCCGCCAGGCGACGAGGCCGGCCCAGAAGAACCTGAACGGGCCGCAGGAGAGCTTGCTCACGACGCATGCCCGGGGCTGGCGACGTCGGAAGCGGCCTCGATCTCCGCGTCAGTTGCATGCTCCATGCAACGTGAAGACGACGACATGGAATCCGTGCGTGTTCCTGTAGAGGGATCAAAGGAAATGGCGTGCTCATCGGCCACAAAATCATTAGATCCATTAGTACTTCCACTATGGGCAGGTATGGGTGGATTGTGGGGCTGAGTGGGTGCAAGAAGTTGGACATAGGATGGTGGAACATACTCAGATGTGTCACGAGAAACATGGTATTTGCATGCAAGGGGGAAAACAGATTCATCAAATACGACGTCACGTGAGATGTAGATGCGTCCAGTAGAGACGTTAAGACACTTATAGCCTTTATGATTTGAACTATATCCAACAAAGACACACTCTTTAGAGCGAAAAGCAAGCTTTTTGTTGTTCATGGGTCGGAGATGCGGCCAACAAGCGCAACCAAAAGACTTAAGCATCGTGTAATCTGGTTTAGATTGAAAAAGGCGTTCCATGGGAGAGGCATTGTCAATAACACGTGTAGGAAGACGATTAATGAGGAAAGTAGCGGTTAAAAAGGCCTCATCCCAAAATCGAACAGGCATACACGAATGAGCAAGAAGTGAAAGTCTTGTTTCAACTATATGTCTATGTTTACGTTCGGCAGCACCATTCTGTTGGTGGGTATATGGACAGGACACATGATGTGAAATTCCACTGGTTTGGAGATATTGATGGAGGCGTTGATATTCCCCACCCCAATTCGACTGAACACAAAGAATTTTGTGATTGAGGAGGCGCTCAACATGTGTTTGGAAGCGAATAAAGACTTGCTCAACTTCAGATTTAGCACGCAAAAGGTAAATCCATGTATACTTGCTAAAGGCATCAATGAAGGAAACATAATATTTAAAACCACCAACTGATTGAGTTGCTGGCCCCCACACATCGGAGTACACAAGTTCTAAAGGAAATTTGGCAACAAAACTCGATGGACCATAAGGAAGTTGGTGACTCTTTGCCTGTTGGCATGCATCACAAACCGACGCATCATGCGACCCACAAACGGGAAGCTTATTCAAACTAAGTATGGATTGAACCACTTGAGAAGATGGATGACCTAAGCGATGACGCCATTGCTTCTTATTGACTGATGCAAGCATGGCGGCCTTGACATGATGAAGGAGTGTGGGCGGTTGAAGGGGGTAGAGTTCGGCTCTACATGGTCCGCGAAGCAGGCTTCTCCTTGTTGCTAGGTCCTTGATAACAAAAAAATAGGGATGAAACTCAACGAATACATCATTATCTTTCGTCAAGCGATGGATATTGATGAGGTTTTTGGTGATGTGTGGTACGTGAAGAACATTACGAAGTGCAAGATGTTTGGAAGTGGAAGTATTAATAGAACTATGACCAATGTGTTCAATGCGCAAACCTGCTACGTTGCCCACTTGGACGTTGTCGTTGTCGTGGTAGCGCTCGCGGAAGGAGAGGCGGTCGAGGTCGCTCGTGATGTGGTCGGTGGCTCCATTGTCCGAATACCAGTTCGGATCCACCTGGTACCCAGCTTGGTACCCACCAGCGTTGGTGCCGGCGATGTTGGCCGACGGCTGCTCCTCCTCGCCATGGAAGGAGCAGTCAAAGCGCTTGTGGCACTTCACCACAACATGACCGACCTTGCCACATAGCTGGCAGATCGGGCACTGCCCGCCGTTGGAGCCCCCGCCTCCGTTGCCACGGCGGCCACCATTGCCACCACCATTGCGGCCGCCTTGATAGCCACCGCCTCCTTGGTAGCCACGGAGCCATCCGCCGCGGTTGCGGCCACCTTGGCCGCCTTGATTGCCTCCGCCCTGATTGCCACCGCCTTGGCCTGCATTGCCGCCACCCTGCTAACGGCCAGAATTAGCGAAGTTAGCTGAAAAGTTTGATCCGATCTGGAGATCGGTGGCGGTGTAGGTCTCATGGCGATGCTCGAAGCCGAGGAGGTAGGAGTACACGTCGTTGAGCGTGAGGTCGGCCTTGACGTTGAGGGCAGCAACAAGGGACTCGTATTCGGCGCCGAGGCCGGAGAGGATGTAGGCGATGACTTCGTCGTCATGGAGAGGCTGGCTGATGGCGGCCAGAGTGTCGGCGAGCGTCTTCTTCAGCTTGAAGTAGTTGGTGTCGGACGTGCCGGCCATCTTTGGCGTCGCCAGCTGCGCCCTGATCTGGATGAGGCGCGCGCGGGAGCGGGACGCGAACATGTGCTCCAGCTGCTCCCATGCCTGGGCCGCGGAGGTGGCGACCATGACGTGCGGGAGGATGTCCTCCGAAACGGTGGCGAGGATGCCACCCATGATCGCCTGGTCCTTGGTGTACCAGGTGATGTAGTCAGCGTTGGCCACCTGGGAGGTGGCGCGACCCTCCGCAGATTGGATCGTGACCGTGGCCGGTGGCACCTTCTCGCGCCTGTTGACGATGTCGAGGAGCTGGTGCTGGCGAAGGTATGCCAGGAACTGGGCCTTCCACATCAGGTGGTTTTCATGGGTGAGCCGCACGGTGACTACAGAGGAGATGGAGGGCATGGCGAGGGTGGACGAGGATGACGACATTTGTCAGAGTAGCTCTGATACCATGTAAACTTTCAGAGAGAGGAAGAGATTGGTTTTCGGCCACGATGGTGGAACCCGTCGACACCTCGTCATATATATATTGGCCACAGCCGTGCTGGGCAAGATTACATGAGATAGATCTCAGATTGGTTACAACAACTCATAGCTATCTACAGCTAACAGCTAACAGACTGCTAACAGACTAACAAACTTATACACTGATTATGCCAAGCCATATCCTAGCTAACACATACGTTAACAGACGTACGGGTAAGTGAAAACGACATATATATATATATATATGTGTGTCTCTCGTCCTAGGTTTAGGCTGGTGGTTTTGCCTAACCAGCCGACCTCATCGTTTCTGCAAAACAACCACCTGGATTGTTGATTGTTTCTATCAACGTCGATTAATTTGGTTAATTATTTCTGTTATTTTTCTATTTTGATGACTAGGTACTCACCACTTCACCGGTCACCACACAAATAAAGGTTCTTAGATGTAGCCGAGAGACAATACCTACATGGGACATGAACACGGGTTAGCTGCTACAACAAATTACTGTATCCCTACGTAGCTATATGGTACCTGCAGCGTGTGAACGAATCGCCACATCATGTCAAACTAAAGGTGAAAATAAAGATTTCTGGTAACCGAAATTTTGGTCCACACTTATAATAATCCAGATTTTCTTTCGGATTTTGATCTATATAAAATTCACCAGGCTTTAAAAAATTTACCCAATTTTAATTTTTGATTAAAATCATTATGAATTTGGTACAATATTTCTAGGTTTCAAATATTTTGGTACCCACCGAAATTGCTAAATTTTAAGAGACCTCATTAATTTTTAATCTGGTCACTTTTTTTTGGAATCCAACGATCATAATGTCTATAAAAATAGTAACGAAAAGAGCAAAAAAATTGTGAAAAAATGGCTTGTCATTAGATTGCTAAAGGATATAATAACAAGAGGTTACAAATAACAAAAAGCAAAAGTGACCGAGATACGGGAGAAAACCTTTTGTTTCTCATTTTCTGAGAGGCCACCTATTTGTTTGTTCACCATGCTCACTTGCTAGGCACGAAGTCATAAATTAGCTCTACCAAATTTTCGTTGCATGTGTGGACATGCATGCCAACAAAAGCGCACACACTGTCCGTAGGTTGTTGGACGTGTGCCAAGTTATTTATGAGGCAACATGAGGTAAGCAACACGCACAGAGCGAATGCTTGTTTGCGAGAGCAAGCACCGTATATGCACCTTCATTTCTTTTGAAATAGATGGCCCTCCAGCTTCTGTGCCGAAAAGATGCGTACGGTATTTTACTGATTTATTCGACAAATGTCTCATATAGATCATATAGCAAAATACATAAAGGCACCACGCAACATCTACATTTCCGGCAACGAGTTAGAATCATGTCAACAGGTTGAAACAAAGAAATACTCCCGTCAACTATGAACCTGAAATATCGCATACGCCGAGACACCCACCAAGCGAAGCCGGAGCGCTCATGCTATCTAGTAGACTCTTAGCGAACACATTGTAACAATAAGTACCCTGGATTCACACTTGGTTGCATATGCAGAACGACAATTGCTTAATTAGCAAGTTTTGAGAGGATGACACATGTGAAAGTGAAATTTGTTGATCAATAATTTAATGTTCATATTCTCGACAACAAAATCAATCTACTTGGGCAGGCAAGAAAATTGGTGCATATTATTTGACTTGGGAGATACCTATTAATGAAGATCGTCTCGAAAAATATTAGTAATGTGTATTTTCCTCAACCAGTGGGAATAATCATTTTCATGCCATCACGTCGTAAAATGTCAACGTGCATGTATATACCACACAATCACTCTCTCGCTCGAGCTCGACTGCTCGAGTCGTACGCTGGCCGACTGGCGGTCACATCTATGGATATAGATGCATGCATGTACAACGAATACGACAGATCGATACAGCTTGTTGTGATGGCGCCAACAAGACAAAGGCATCACATCGATTCCCTCACGGGCAGGGCAGAACTGATGCAGGCAGATTGGCCTTCGTTAGTCGTGTACTGTACTTGTTTAAGACGGAGCCTTTGACTTCCTGGAGTCTAGAGTTGTAGAGTCTATATGATTAACGAGGCCGGCAATCTATATATATGAGCCTGTTGTGTCTAGCTGATACTACGTACTGTAGTATACTACTATATCTTCTCTTTTAGTAGCAACAAAAGATGCGTGATTAATCAAAGATCTACTGTCTGGTCTGGTAGCTAGCTGCATTGTAAGATTCGGAATAAACCCCCAAAAGACAGGGCAGCCAGCAACCTAGCTAGTTACGTATGCAGCGCGGGCCTGGTTCTTCTTTCCCGCGTTAATTACTACTACTTAGATTTTTTGA
The DNA here is from genome assembly GCF_019359855.2 of Lolium perenne. NCBI lineage: Eukaryota > Viridiplantae > Streptophyta > Magnoliopsida > Poales > Poaceae > Lolium > Lolium perenne. The sequence goes on from NC_067246.2 coordinate 350,413,524, forward strand.
TTGCATTGGCTAGAGCATGAAATTTTACATGGTATCAGAGTTACAATTTTTGAATTTAAATTCTAACAAACGAAGTATTAAAATAAATATCTGCACACACCCTAAATCCGCGCGTCCTAGGCTTGTGAAGTAAGGGCTCCCCCAATGCCTGTATCTAAAATGATGTATCCAAAGTCTCCATGTCATCTGGATACGCCACTCCTCAATGCATTGTATCTACTAGTGGGCCTAACAAGTTAACTATCCAAGGATCTATTGTGGCAAGAGACGAGTCATGATTCACTTGGCAAGAACGAAAACAGCAGCCGCACTAGTAGTCACGGCGCATGGGATTAAGATGTTATTTAATTTGCATTGGGTGCTGTGGCAAGAGCCGTATCTCAAATAAGAGACCATCATCCTCTCTTTCCTCTTAATTGCAGCTCTTGCTGATCAAAACAGCTGAGCTGGCCATTTTAAATACGGTCCAGAGTGGAGCATTGTGGCCGCCCTAAAAACCCATCAACCGGATATAAGGAAAGAGTGTGAGAAATATAATATATTAATTGCCTAGCCTTTTTATATGTTTAAACTCTTGACAAATCTGGCTAGTTGATGTCTCATAATAACATAGAGAGGTATTTTAGTAACATGAAAACTTCTACAACCATATTTTCCTCTCTCATAATAACTTTCAGTAGCATCATGAGCAAACTCAACAATATAACCATCACATAAAGCATTCTTATCATGAGTCTCATGCATAAAATTATTACTCTCCACATAAGCATAATCAATTTTATTAGTAATAGTGGGAGCAAATTCAACAAAGTAGCTATCATTATTATTCTCATCATCAAATATAGGAGGCATATTGTAATCATAATCAAATTCATCCTCCATAACAGGCGGTAACAAAAGACTACTATCATTATAATCATCATAAATAGGAGGCAAAATATCATCAAAGTAAATTTCCTCCTCAATGCTTGGGGGACTAAAAATATCATGCAAACCAGCTTCCCCAAGCTTAGAATTTTCCATATTATTAGCAACAATGGTGTTCAAAGTATTCATGCTAACATGTTCCATGGGTTTTTTAATTTTCGGATCAAACCATCCATGTCTTAACTCAGGAAATAGAATAAAAAGCTCATTGTTGTCCATTATGCCAAACTAGTGTAAACAAGAAACAAAAAGATGCAATTGCAGGATCTAAAGGAAATAGCTTCGAGTACTTACAATGCGCCGGAAAATAGCTTAGTAGCCAAGATCCGGAGTGTGAGTACCTTTTACCTTTCCTCCCCGGCAACGGCGCCAGAAAATAGCTTGATGTCTACTTCCCCCTCCTTTTCCTGTAGACAGTGTTGGGCCTCCAAGAGCAGAGGTTTGTAGAACAGCAGCAAGTTTTCCCTTAAGTGGATCACCCAAGGTTTATCGAACTCAGGGAGGAAGAGGTCAAAGATATCCCTCTCATGCAACCCTGCAACCACAAAGCAAGAAGTCTCTTGTGTCCCCAACACACCTAATAGGTGCACTAGTTCGGCGAAGAGATAGTGAAATACAGGTGGTATAAATAAGTAGTAGCAACGGTGCCAGAAAATAGCTTGCTGGCGTGTAGTTGATGGTGGTAGTATTGCAGCAGTAGTAACGCAAAGAAACAAGAAACAAGCAAATGATAGCGATATTTAGGAACAAGGCCTAGGGATTACACTTTCACTAGTGGACACTCTCAACATTGATCACATAACAGAATAGATAAATGCATACTCTACACTCTTGTTGGATGATGAACACATTGCGTAGGATTACACGAACCCTCAATGCCGGAGTTAACAAGCTCCACAATTCAATGTTCATATTTAAGTAACCTTAGAGTGTAAGATAGATCAATTCGACTAAACCAAGTACTAACATAGCATGCACACTGTCACCTTCATGCATATGTAGGAGGAATAGATCACATCAATACCATCATAGCAATAGTTAACTTCATAATCTACAAGAGATCATGATCATAGCATAAACCAAGTACTAACACGGATGCACACACTGTCACCATTACATCGTGCAGGAGGAATAAAACTACTTTAATAACATCACTAGAGTAGCACATAGAATAGTAGTGATACAAAACTCATATGAATCTCAATCATGTAAAGCAGCTCGTGAGATTATTGTATTGAGGTACATGGGAGAGAGATTAACCACATAGCTACAGCGGAGCCCTCAGCCTCGGGGGTGGATTACTCCCTCCTCATCATGGAGGCAGCGATGGCGGTGAAGATGGCGGTGAAGACGGCGGTGGAGATGGCTCCGGGGGCAATTCCCCGTCCCGGCAGGGTGCCGAAACAGAGTTCTGTCCCCCGAATTGGAGTTTCGCGATGGCGGCGGCGCCCCTGGAGTCTTTCTGGAGTTTCGTCGAACTTCTCAGGGTTTTCGCGACGGAGGCTTTAAATAGGCGAAGAGGCGGAGCAGGAGGGTCGAAGGGGTGCCCACACCATAGGGTGGCGCGGCCCCCCCCCCTTGCCGTGCCGGCCTAGGGTTTGGTGGGCCTGTGCCCCCTCCCTGGTGGCTCTCGGGTGTTCCGGATGCTTCCGGGCAAAATAGGAACCTGGGCGTTGATTTCGTCCAATTCCAAGAATATTTCGTTACTAGGATTTCTGAAACCAAAAATAGCAGAAAACAGGAACTGGCACTTCGGCATCTTGTTAATAGGTTAGTTCCAGAAAATGCACGAATATGACATAAAGTGTGCATAAAACATGTAGATAACATCAATAATGTGGCATGGAACATAAGAAATTATCGATACGTCGGAGACGTATCAGCATCCCCAAGCTTAGTTTCTGCTCGTCCCGAGCAGGTAAACGATAAACAAAGATAATTTCTGGAGTGACATGCCATCATAACCTTGATCATACTATTTGTAAAGCATATGTAGTGAATGCAGCAATCCAAGACAATGGTAATGACATGAGTAAACAAGTGAATCATACAGCAAAGACTTTTCATGAATAGTACTTAAAGACAAGCATCAATAAGTCTTGCATAAGAGTTAACTCATAAAGCAATAATTCATAGTAAGAGCATTGAAGCAACACAAAGGAAGATGAAGTTTCAGCGGTTGCTTTCAACTTGTAACATGTATATCTCATGGATAATTGTCAATGCAAAGTAATATAATAAATGCAATATGCAAGTATGTCAGAATCAATGCACAGTTCACACAAATGTTTGCTTCTTGAGGTAGAGAGAGATAGGTGAACTGACTCAACAATAAAAGTAAAAGAATAGTCCTTCAAAGAGGAAAGCATCGATTGCTATATTTGTGCTAGAGCTTTTATTTTGAAAACATGAAACAATTTTATCAACGGTAGTAATAAAGCATATGTATCATGTAAATTATATCTTACAAGTTGCAAGCCTCATGCATAGTATACTAATAGTGCCCGCACCTTGTCCTAATTAGCTTGGACTACCGGATCATCACAATGCACATGTTTTAACCAAGTGTCACAAAGGGGTACCTCTATGCCGCCTGTACAAAGGTCTAAGGAGAAAGCTCGCATTGGATTTCTCGCTATTGATTATTCTCAACTTAGACATCCATACCGGGACAACATAGACAACAGATAATGGACTCCTCTTTTATGCATAAGCATGTAACAACAATTAATAATTTTCTCATATGTGATTGAGGATATTTGTCCCAAAACTGAAACTTCCACCATGGATCATGGCTTTAGTTAGCGGCCCAATGTTCTTCTCTAACAATATGCATGCTTAACCATAAGGTGGTAGATCGCTCTTACTTCAGACAAGACGAACATGCATAGCAACTCACATGAAATTCAACAAAGAGTAGTTGATGGCGTCTCCAGTAAACATGGTTATCGCACAACAAGCAACTTAATAAGAGATAAAGTGCATAATTACATATTCAATACCACAATAGTTTTTAAGCTATTTGTCCCAAGAGCTATATATTGCAAAAGTGAATGATGGAATTTTAAAGGTAGCACTCAAGCAATTTACTTTGGAATGGCGGGAAATACCATGTAGTAGGTAGGTATGGTGGACACAATTGGCATAGTGGTTGGCTCAAGGATTTTGGATGCATGAGAAGTATTCCCTCTCGATACAAGGTTTAGGCTAGCAAGGTTATTTGAAACAAACACAAGGATGAACCGGTGCAGCAAAACTCACATAAAAGACACATTGTAAACATTATAAAACTCTACACCGTCTTCCTTGTTGTTCAAACTCAATACTAGAAATTATCTAGACCTTAGAGAAACCAAATATGCAAACCAAATTTTAGCATGCTCTATGTATTTCTTCATTAATAGGTGCAAAGTATATGATGCAAGAGCTTAAACATGAGCACAACAATTGCCAAGTATCACATTATCCAAGACATTATAGCAATTTACTACATGTATCATTTTCCAATTCCAACCATATAACAATTTAACGAAGAAGAAACTTCGCCATGAATACTATGAATAGAAACTAAGGACATACTTGTCCATATGCTACAGCGGAGCGTGTCTCTCTCCCATACAGTGAATGCTAGGATCCATTTTATTCAAACAAAACAAAAATAAAAGCATACAGACGCTCCAAGTAAAGCGCATAAGATGTGACGGAATAAAAATATAGTTTCAGGGGAGGAACCTGATAATGTTGTCGATGAAGAAGGGGATGCCTTGGGCATCCCCAAGCTTAGACGCTTGAGTCTTCTTGATATATGCAGGGGTGAACCACCGGGGCATCCCCAAGCTTAGAGCTTTCACTCTTCTTGATCATAGTATATCATCCTCCTCTCTTGATCCTTGAAAACTTCCTTCACACCGAACTTCTCATAAACTTCATTAGAGGGGTTAGTACATAATCAAAAACTCACATGTTCAGAGGTGACACAATCATTCTTAACACTTCTGGACATTGCTCAAAGCTACTGGAGTTTAATGGAACAAAGAAATCCATCCCACATAGCGAAAGAAGCAATGCGAAATAAAAGGCAGAATCTGTCAAAACAGAACAGTCCGTAAAGACGAATTTTTAATAAATACTTCCGTTGCTCAGATCAGAAAACTCAAAACTAATGAAAGTTGCGTACATATCTGAGGAACACGCACGTAAATTGGTATATTTTTCTGATTTTTCTACAGAGAAAACAGCCCAGATTCGTGACAGATAGAAATCTGTTTCTGCGCAGAAATCCAAATCTAGTATCAACCTTCGATTAGAGGCTTCACTTGGCACAACAAAACACAAAACTAAGATAAGGAGAGGTTGCTACAGTAGTAAACAACTTCCAAGACACAAATATAAAACAAAGTACTGTAGCAAAATAACACATGGGTTATCTCCCAAGAAGTTCTTTCTTTATAGCCATTAAGATGGGCTCAGCAGTTTTAATGATGCACTCGCAAGAAATAGTATTTGAGGCAAAAGAGAGCATCAAGAGGCAAATCCATAACACATTTAAGTCTAACATGCTTCCTATGCATAGGAATCTTGTAAACAAACAAGTTCATGAAGAGCAAAGTAACAAGCATAGGAAGATAAAACAAGTGTAGCTTCAAAAATTTCAGCACATAGAGAGGTATTTTAGTAACATGAAAACTTCTACAACCATATTTTCCTCTCTCATAATAACTTTCAGTAGCATCATGAGCAAACTCAACAATATAACCATCACATAAAGCATTCTTATCATGAGTCTCATGCATAAAATTGTTACTCTCCACATAAGCATAATCAATTTTATTAGTAATAGTGGGAGCAAATTCAACAAAGTAGCTATCATTATTATTCTCATCATCAAATATAGGAGGCATATTGTAATCATAATCAAATTCATCCTCCATAACAAGCGGTAACAAAAGACTACTATCATTATAATCATCATAAATAGGAGGCAAAGTATCATCAAAGTAAATTTCCTCCTCAATGCTTGGGGGACTAAAAATATCATGCAAACCAGCTTCCCCAAGCTTAGAATTTTCCATATTATTAGCAACAATGGTGTTCAAAGTATTCATGCTAACATGTTCCATGGGTTTTTTAATTTTCGGATCAAACCATCCATGTCTTAACTCAGGAAATAGAATAAAAAGCTCATTGTTGTCCATTATGCCAAACTAGTGTAAACAAGAAACAAAAAGATGCAATTGCAGGATCTAAAGGAAATAGCTTCGAGTACTTACAATGCGCCGGAAAATAGCTTAGTAGCCAAGATCCGGAGTGTGAGTACCTTTTACCTTTCCTCCCCGGCAACGGCGCCAGAAAATAGCTTGATGTCTACTTCCCCCTCCTTTTCCTGTAGACAGTGTTGGGCCTCCAAGAGCAGAGGTTTGTAGAACAGCAGCAAGTTTTCCCTTAAGTGGATCACCCAAGGTTTATCGAACTCAGGGAGGAAGAGGTCAAAGATATCCCTCTCATGCAACCCTGCAACCACAAAGCAAGAAGTCTCTTGTGTCCCCAACACACCTAATAGGTGCACTAGTTCGGCGAAGAGATAGTGAAATACAGGTGGTATAAATAAGTAGTAGCAACGGTGCCAGAAAATAGCTTGCTGGCGTGTAGTTGATGGTGGTAGTATTGCAGCAGTAGTAACGCAGTAAAACAGTAAACAAGCAGCGATAGCAGTATTTAGGAACAAGGCCTAGGGATTACACTTTCACTAGTGGACACTCTCAACATTGATCACATAACAGAATAGATAAATGCATACTCTACACTCTTGTTGGATGATGAACACATTGCGTAGGATTACACGAACCCTCAATGCCGGAGTTAACAAGCTCCACAATTCAATGTTCATATTTAAGTAACCTTAGAGTGTAAGATAGATCAATTCGACTAAACCAAGTACTAACATAGCATGCACACTGTCACCTTCATGCATATGTAGGAGGAATAGATCACATCAATACCATCATAGCAATAGTTAACTTCATAATCTACAAGAGATCATGATCATAGCATAAACCAAGTACTAACACGGATGCACACACTGTCACCATTACATCGTGCAGGAGGAATAAAACTACTTTAATAACATCACTAGAGTAGCACATAGAATAGTAGTGATACAAAACTCATATGAATCTCAATCATGTAAAGCAGCTCGTGAGATTATTGTATTGAGGTACATGGGAGAGAGATTAACCACATAGCTACAGCGGAGCCCTCAGCCTCGGGGGTGGATTACTCCCTCCTCATCATGGAGGCAGCGATGGCGGTGAAGATGGCGGTGAAGACGGCGGTGGAGATGGCTCCGGGGGCAATTCCCCGTCCCGGCAGGGTGCCGAAACAGAGTTCTGTCCCCCGAATTGGAGTTTCGCGATGGCGGCGGCGCCCCTGGAGTCTTTCTGGAGTTTCGTCGAACTTATCAGGGTTTTCGCGACGGAGGCTTTAAATAGGCGAAGAGGCGGCGCAGGAGGGTCGAAGGGGTGCCCACACCATAGGGTGGCGCGGGCCCCCCCTGGCCGCGCCGGCCTAGGGTTTGGTGGGCCTGTGCCCCCTCCCTGGTGGCTCTCGGGTGTTCTGGATGCTTCCGGGCAAAATAGGAACCTGGGCGTTGATTTCGTCCAATTCCGAGAATATTTCGTTACTAGGATTTCTGAAACCAAAAACAGCAGAAAACAGGAACTTGCACTTCGGCATCTTGTTAATAGGTTAGTTCCAGAAAATGCACGAATATGACATAAAGTGTGCATAAAACATGTAGATAACATCAATAATGTGGCATGGAACATAAGAAATTATCGATACGTCGGAGACGTATCACTAGTGTATTTTCAAAATCTGACACCAGGGGAGTAACTGAGACTCTGAGAGTGAAGAAATGGAGACCGAGCTACATGAAGCCCTTTATTTTATCAAAAATTCGAAAACCACATTTTAAGGTTCAAAAAATCTGAACAAAATTTCTAGATGTAGCCCATGATGAAGTACAACTGTGCAAAATCTCAATGTGAAACTCTTTGTGGTTTAGGCTACACAAAAATGATAATTTTTTGTCATTTTTGACAAATATTTAGCGCCGTACTCTACCACCGTACTTTGTCATTTTTGCAGCAAAATATTTAGCTAAATTTGAGTCATTTATTTTCAGACGGAATTTCTACTAAATATGTTGCGCTTATATTATGGGACAGAGTACGGCGGTGCAGCTGTTTTGCTGCAACTGCAGTGTAGAGGACGGCGGAACAGATGACGCATGTGATGCAGTTGACCTTTGCAATCCGACCTGCTTTCCCTTGAAAGGTACATGCTCAGCTCGTAGCATTATGTGGACGATTATGTATGCACATGGCGCAGTCTGGTCAACGATTTGGACTTCGTAGCCGGCCGGGCGCGGGGTAGATGGTGATAATACCCATAATATACCAGGACAAGATCGATGAGCTAGCCAAAGTCAATGCTCACGAGCGCAAGCAAGCACAACGACCAGACCATATATACGTCCAGCATGGAATCAGACAGCGATGCATTCACACTTGGTCGCTTAATAGGGTGTTTTAATAATTAAAAAGAAATATTGATTAGTTAGCATGTTGTAGTGTGACGACCCGAGCTTACGTGAAAGTGTTTGTTTTTTGAAATAGGAAGTGTCTCAAGGGACCCAGAATCTGGAGGGTACATTTTCACAGACAAAACCTCTAGGATACTAGAAATTACATCCAAACCCTTGATTCTAACACAGATCGTCATCCAGAATATCGCAAACATGCAATCAAGGCTTGTACATCCTCGTCGGATATCGACCTCCATACATAGTCGTCTCTGCTGATGTTGGGGACAAAACCACTTGGGTAAACAAAGGTGTATGCCGCCACGCCGAGGCGAGTCCAACCTCATGGATGAAGCCATAAGCGGACCTAGGAAAATTTTAAAGCCTGGGCAAACAAGCTTGGTGTGCTAAACTTTTATCAAATACATATCAAATTGGAAGGAAAATAGGCTTGTCGGCCAGCCGGAAGCCTGGGCGACTGCCCGGGCAAAAGGGATGGTAGATCCTCCTATGGATGAATCTAATCGTGATCAAACAGCACTACCGCTTGGAGATCGCCACATCCAGAGCGGAATCTTAACTTGGACCGGGCACCCTCCAGTGCCTACAACCATCACGCTCCCTCCCCCCCCCCCCCCCCCATCTCGCCACCAAGGCCGGCCAAGAGAGCAAAGGGACCTGAATATCACAAAGCTGCCAACATCAATGCTTATTTGAGGAGATTGCATTTAGGGCCTCCTCCTCCATCGTCCTCCGCAAAAGCTTACCAAAGGCACCTAGAAGCAGGCGTCCAACGTTGCCCACGCCAGGACGAAGGATAGCTCAAATGCATGGTCTTATTGTCGTAAATCCCTAGGAGAAGCTCCACCAACTGCACCAGCTCCCGCCACGTGCAGCAACAAATGTCCAAACCATGATTTACAAGATCTGGTCAGCTAGATGAACAGCATACCCCCACATGCCAAAGAAGACAAACTACCGTAGAAATTATTAACTCTGATGCCTCCCCTTAGCCATGTCACAGTTGTGACTCCGCTGGATAGAGCCTCGGTGTGGGCCGGAAGAAAGGAGAGGACTTGCAAGGTACTATAGAGAAGAAAGAGAAGAAAAGGATAGGAATGAGCTCCCCATGCTTAGTGAAAGTGAAATTTATGTAAACAAATTACCTTTTTGTCAGACCACCCCTAAAGTTTTGCTTGGCATCTCGAAGCAAGGGTCTCATTCCTCTCCCCAACCCGACTCCCCTGCTCTCTGATACGTCCAAAACGTATCTACTTTCCCGAACACTTTTGCTATTTTTTGCCTCTAATTTGTGTATTTTAGATACAACTAACACGGACTAACGCTGTTTTCAGCAGAACTGTTCTGGTGTCTCGTTTTTTGTGCAGAAATCCAACTTTCGGGAAAATCCTCGAAATTTATGCAGAAGGCCCTATTTTCCCAGAATACTGACGGAGCCAGAAGGACAAGTAAGGTGGAGGCCCGAGGGCCCCACACCATAAGGCGGCGCGGCCTAGGGAGGGCCCGCGCGTACCTATGGTGTGGCCCCCTCGGCCGGCCTCCGACGCCCTCCTTCGGACTATATAATGCCTTCGACCTAAAAACGCACGGGGAGAAGTCGAAATCGCAAAAAAGCCTCCAGAACGCCGCCACATCGCGAAACTCCGTCGCGGGAGCCAGAAGTCTCCGTTCTGGCACTCCGCCGGGACGGTGAATTGGAGGAGATCATCGCCATCATCACCGCCAACGCCTCTCCATCAACCAGCCATGCTTCCCCCATCCATGTGTGAGTAATTCCCCCGCTGTAGGCCGAAGGGGATGGTAGGGATTGGATGAGATTGGTCATGTAATAGCATAAGATTGTTAGGGCATAGTGCCTAGTGTCCGTAATTGGTACTTTGATGATATTGTTGCAACTTGTTATGCTTAATGCTTGTCACTAGGGCCCGAGTGCCATGATCTCAGATCTGAACATGTTATTGTTTCATCATGATATTCATTGTTTATGGTCTTACCTGCAAGTTGTATACACATGTCGTTGTCCAGAACCGATGGCCCCGAAGTGACAGAAATCGGGACAACCGGAGGGAATGGTAGCGATGTGAGGATCACATGTGTTCACGGAGTGTTAATGCTTTGCTCCGGTACTCTATTAAAAGGAGTACCTTAATATCCAGTAGTTTCCCTTGAGGCCCGGCTGCCACCGGCTGGTAGGACAAAAGATGTTGTGCAAGTTTCTCATTGCGAGCACGTACGACTATAATTGGAACACATGCCTATTGATTGCTTTGTACTTGGACACCGTTTTATTATTATCTGCAGATGCCCTGCTATGATTGTTACATGAATTTCTCTCATCCATGCAACGCCCGTCATCCGTCCCCGTGCCTACAGTATTTTAATCCTGCTGTTTACTATAATTACTACTGCTGTCTCTGTTACTCTGCTGCTGCTATTTCACTACTGCTACTGCTATAAAACTGTTACTACTGATAAACTCTTGCGAGCAAGTCTGTTTCCAGGTGCAGCTGAATTGACAACTCCGCTGTTAAGGCTTTCAAGTGTTCTTTGTCTCCCCTTGTGTCGAATCAATAAATTGGGTTATACTACCCGCGAAGACTGCTGCGATCCCCTATACTTGTGGGTTATCAAGACCGTTTTCTGGCGCCGTTGCCGGGGAGCATAGCTTTATTTGGAAGTTCACTTGGATTGATATTGTTCGCTGCAAATTCTCCATCATGGGTAAACCTCGCGATTCTAAAGTCGCCATATTACCATCCACTACAAGAAAAGGTACAATTCTGAGTACCTCCGCTACACTTGATTCACCATCTGTGATAAGTCAACTTGTTTCACCGCCACAAACTGGTACGTCTGCTGAATCTGAAAACTCTCATAATATTGATAATGTTTCTGCTGTGCTTGATGATAGTGGTTCGTTGGGATCCTTTCTAGATGCTACAATTGCTAGGTCTAGACAAATTGAAAATGCTGAAACTCCTAATGAAAATGCCACTACACCTGTTAATTCACCTGAACTTGATTATTCTAGTGATGATCCTGATAAAGATTATTTGGAGCTTAATGATGATTTTATTGATAAATGCAATTCTATTACTGATGCAAGAAACATTAAAAAGTTTCTCGCACAATATACTGTTAAACATAAGCTATCTCCTGATCCTGAATTTTCCACATCTCCTATATGCATTAAGGATAAAGATTATGATTTTTCTCTTGATCTATCTCATATAGCTATTGTAGAGAAAACACCCTTTTGTGGTACTGAAAAAGAAAGTGCTTTAGAATACATGATTGAACTTTCTTCTATGAGTAGCTTGTTTTCTGATGATGTCAAGATGCGTACTTACTTTGTCGCTAAATTTTTTCCTTTCTCATTAAAGGATGACGCTAAAACTTGGTATAATAATTTGCCTCCTGGTTCTATTAAAAATCCAACTGAGTTGCGTGATGTTTTTTTTCGAAAATACTTTCCTGCTAGTGCTCAACATGCTGCTTTACAGAGAATTTATAGATTTGATCAGGGAGATGAAGAGAAATTGCATGCGGCATGGGCTAGATTATGTTCTCTTATCAGAGCTAGAACTGGGCATGATTTCGAAAAGAATGATCTACTTGATATATTTTATAGTGGACTAACCATTGAATCTAGAGCATATTTGGATAGTTGTGCTGGTTGTGTTTTCAGGAAAAGAACTCCAGACGAAGCTGAAGATTTATTGGCTAGAATAAGCCGGAATCATGATGATTGGGAAACACCTGAACCAACTCCAACGCCAATATTGAAGAAGAGGGGTTTAATTGAATTGAATGATAAAGATATGCGGGAAGCTAAGAAGTCTCTCAAGGAGAAAGGTATTAAATCCGAAGATGTGAAGAATCTACCTCCTATAGAAGATATATGTGAGATAATTCCCCCTTCACCCATGATTGAGGTAAACTCCCTTCAACGCTTTACTAGGGAAGATACTCCGTATTCAAAACCTCCTGCGCAATGCTTAGATGAGTTTGATAATTATATTGTTAAGCAAGAAATTTTTAATATGAGAGTAGAGAATCATCTAATGGAAAATTCTCAAGCTATTAGCAATTTGCATGATATTGTGGAGAGAACCTCCAATGATGTTAAGGTGCTTGTTAAACATTTTCAAATGATTCAAACTCAAATTGATCAACTCACTAAAGTGCAAAATAACTTGCTAAATAATAATTCTAAAGAGAAACATGCTTATGAAGTAACAACTAGAGGTGGTGTCTCTACCCAGGATCCTCTATATCCTGAAGGGCATCCCAAAAGAATTGAACAAGATTCTCAACGCATTGAACCTAGTGCTCCTTCTAAGAAGAAAAAGAAGAAGAAACATAAAAATGTTGTAGAATCCTCTGAACCTGTTAATGATCCTAATAGTATTTCTATTTCTGATGCTGAAACTGAAAGTGGTAATGAACATGATAATGATAATGATAATAATAAGAATGATGCTTCTGATAAAGAAGAGGTAGAAGATGAACCTGAAAAGCATGATAAAAATAAAAAGTATACTAAAGAAGATTTTATTGCTAAGAAACATGGTAATGAAAGAGAACCTTGGGTGCAAAAGAAAATGCCTTTTCCTGCTAAGAAACTAAAATCAAAGGAAGAAGAACACTATAATAAATTTTGTGATTGGATGAAACCTTTATTCTTGCAAATCCCTTTGACTGATGCTATTAAATTGCCTCCTTATTCAAAGTATATGAAAGATATTGTTACTAACAAGAGGAAAATCCCCAATGAGGAAATTTCCACTATGCTTGCTAATTACTCTTTCAATGGCAAAGTGCCAAAGAAGTTGGGCGACCCAGGTATACCTACTATTCCTTGTTCTATTAAGAATAATTATGTTAAAACTGCTCTATGTGCTTGGGAGCCGGTGTTAGTGTTATGCTTTTTTCTCTTTATAAGAGGCTTTACTTAGATAAGTTGATACCTACTGATATATCTTTGCAAATGGCTGATAAATCTACTGCTATTCCTGTTGGTATATGTGAGGATGTTCCTGTTCAAGTTACTACTAACTGCTTGATATTAACTGATTTCGTTGTGTTGGAAATGCCTGAAGATGATAATATGTCTATTATTCTTGGGAGACCTTTTCTTAACACCGCAGGGGCTGTTATTGATTGCAATAAAGGAAAAGTTACTTTCAATGTTGATGATAAGGAGCATACCGTCTATTTTCCCAAAAAGATTGATAAAGTATGTGGAGTTAATACTATTTCTAATGTGAGAACTATCAAAATTGGAACTATCGATTGTCCTATATATGAGCCTAAAGAAGGTTATCAAAATCTTATGATTGGATCCATATCAATACAATTCAAGGTAACATGATTGATTTGAGGTTTATTTCTTCTTATGTTATGTAAAAATTATTCGGTGGCAAGACTTGATCAACCTTGTTAACGAATACCTTTTATATGCATAGAGGAGGTAAACAACATCTCTTTCTTCCTCCACTTGTCTTATTTGCTGTAGCACTTTTGTTTTGCAAAGTTCCTTAGTTAATTAGAGTTTTCAAAAAAATTCCTGGCCAGTAATAATAAACTTAATACCCAGAAATGTGCATTTTTCAAAGTTTTCAAAAATTCACAAAAATTATACCGTTGGTCCTATTTTTCGAAGAGGCACCTGGGAGCACCAGAGGATGACCTGTGGGGCACCCCAGGGTGCCACACCACAGGCCGGCGCGGCCAAGGAGGGGGGCGCGCCACCCTGTGGTGTGGGCCCCTCCTTGCCCCACTACTTCATCTCTTTCTCCCAGCATCTTCTCTCTCCCGAAAAAACTCGAACTAGCTTTCTCTCACTCGCGTTTTTGCTCAAGAGCTCAGGATTTTTCGATCTCTTTGCTCAGCCCAGATTTCTGTCTGAAATTTGGCACATTTTCTCTCCGGTATGTGACTCCTCCGCCTATCCAAGTAGAATTTTGTTTGGTTGAGTATATCTTGAATATTTTGCTGCTGTAGGTAACATGTTTAGTGAGCTTGCATGCTTGTTCTAAGTTGTATAAACTAGTTTTGATGCATGATTAGTACTCTAGCAAGTTCCTATAGTAGTTCCCCTTGATTATATGTCACCAAATCAAGTTTTATATCACTTGTTGAAAAATTTCAGAAAAGAAAGATGAAGAAGTTCAACTTTGGAGAATTGTTCAAGAAAGGAACAACCAGCACCGGGAGGCCTTCTAGGGCCGCCACCCGAATTAGGCGATCGTACAATGAGGATATCATCGCGCCTAGCTTCGCGCCCGAAGAGGACAACGGGGCTCCTAATGCTTCGTCTTTTCCATGCTATGATTTTCTGAGAAATGCAGGGATATTGGATGATTTCTTCACCCTTGTCAATAGGGCGGGCTTAACCACCTATGTGGGAGACGAAAGGGAGCAATACTACATGCTCACCAAAATTTTCGTCGAGAGCTTCAAGTTCAACAACACGCAATACGAGCCGACAGTTGCATTCAAGATCTATGGTAATCCTGTTACTATGGAATTGGAAGATTTTTGTCGTGCATTGGATATTGCCCCTGTAGGTACAGCAAGGAGGATTGATGACAACCCCCGGGACTTGTTGGAGCTCTATCGAGGGATCACCGATGATGATTGTCGCACCATTCAGCGTGGCAAGATAAGTAACATTCAACTCCCCGCCATTAAGTATTTTGCATATTACATTGCTACTAGCATTCTTGGTAGGGAGAACACTAGCAATATTTCTAGTTACCATCTTGCTTTCTTGAATATTGCACTTACTGGTCGGACATCTTATCACCTTGGTTCTCTTATTGCTCGCCGCCTGTCTAATAGGGGGCCTATTTTTGGAGGAACTATTGCACTGCGCGTTTTAACACATTTAAGACTTCCTCTTGATCCTAATGATGTGCCATTAACCCCTAGGAGACTCGATATTGCTGCTATGAAGAGTCATCATTTTGTTACCGCTGATTCTACTTTAGATAATATGGTCTATAGAATGTTGTTTGCTGACGGGGATGAGAAGGAAATCCCTCTTCCCCAGCCAGGTTTGTTCAGTATTGACAGGCAATCATGGTCGCGCACTAAGCAGGAGGTGGATGAAGATATGAAGATACAAGACTTCCACCAGCAGCATGACTCCGAGGATGCCGAGCCCTCCTACGACTACACCGTCACGTATCCTGAGCTTCTTCTAGCACATGCCCGGAATATGATCCATCTTCGTCGTACTATGGAGATACTACCTCATGGTCTCGATGGGATTGAACTCCACTTAGGCCAAAAGCCTAAGCTTGGGGGGAGGTATACCGGCATCACTCATTCTTTGCATATTATGATTGCTGGATACTTGTATATACTTGTTTTGTTTGTTTGAGTGGTTTTCTAATGAGAGGAAGATGATATTTGGGGAAGTGCTGCCTGAAAACAGATTCTGGACTGTTACCGTAAAAATTCTCAAAAATAGCCAGAACAGTATTTGCGAAGCCAATTTTTGTGCATGTTCCCCAGGTTGTTATCTAACTTTCATTAGTTGAACACTTTTCGATTTGAGCAGTGGAAGAATTTATTAAAAATCGGGTACTGTACTGCTGTCAAGTTTGACAAATTTCTGCTGCTTTGTGTTTATGTGAGTTTTCTAGTTTGCCATTTCTTGTTTTTGCTTTGTTTCCTTCCCAAAACACAAAAAGACCAAAAATATTTCTTTTGTTTCTCATTCACCATTTGTTCGCTTTGGTTTTTTGCATTTGTTTCGCTTTATTTGCTATTGCTAGCTTGCTATAAGAAAACCCAAAAAGATTTTGCTTTGTTCGCTTGTTTCCTTTTGTTCTTGTTTCTAATTCAAAAACACCAAAAATATTTGCTGTTCTTCTTTGGTTTGTAAAGTTCATCATGAGTTCAATGGTCTTCGGTGGCTGGAGCGTGATTTTCATTTCATATTATCCAAGCTACACAAGTGAAAGGCAATAATGACGATCTACGACAATTGGATTGTGGTGAGAGGCTGGTATGAACTCTATTTGTTTTCATTTTTGTACATATACTCATCCATGTGAGCATGCTTAGTTGGTTCATGTGAGGTATATGTTATTTGAGAAAGTCTAGTAGTTTATGATCTCTCATGTTTAGCTCCAATTTATTAATATGAGTAGCATGTCATGGATGTTTGCTTGCATTGTTTTATTCATAAGTAAGTATGGCATTGTGGTATCCTCCTCTGAAATAATTCATTTATATCGACTTGGCACATGCTCACGCATGCATATGACTGAACCAAAGTCAATTAAGCCTCGATGATTTATATTGCTTCAGAGTTCTTGTATCACTTTTATGCCTCCGTTAATTTATTTTGCCGCAAGCATGATTATGACAGTTACTGCTCTCTTGATTTGTCGCTCCCTAGTCTTTTGCTAGCCTTCACTTGTACTGAGCGGGAACGCTGCTCGTGCTTCCAAACACCTGAAAGCCAAGTTGTTCCAAAGTGTCCACTATAAATACCTATGCATGGCATTTCAAACCATTTCAAGTAAATTCTCATGCGCTACCTTTAAAACCTTCAAAATGCTTCTCAATTTGTGTTTATGTTTCATAGCTCATGAGGAAGTATGTGGTGTTTAGCTTTCAACCTTGTCATTTACTTTTGACGGACTCTCATATGGACTAGTGGCACATCCGCTTATCCTATAATTTTGCAAAAAGAGCTGGCAATGGGATTCCCAGTCCCAAATTAATTAACTTAAATAGACACTCCTCCATGATATGTGATTGTTGGACGGCACCCGAAGGATTCGGTTAGCCATGGCTTGTGTAAGCAAAGGTTGGGGGGAGTGTCATCATCATAATAAAACTAAAATAAAAAGGCACTCCTTCATGGTATGAGATTGTTGGCAGGCACCCGAGGATTCGGTTAGCCATGGTTTGTGTAAGAAAGGTTGGAAGGAGTGCCACATAAATATGCAAATAATTCATGGGAGCCGCTCTTGAAAGTCCGGTTGGCGAGGTAGTTGGTGTACCCATTACCATTCGTTGACAACAACAAACACCTCTCAAAATAATTTTACTCCTAATTTTTAAAAAAAATGAAAAGCTCTAGCGCATGTTAATCCCTGCTTCCCTCTGCGAAGGGTCAATCTTTTACTTTTATGTTGTGTCTCCATTCTTTCTTTGAGCACTATCTTGAGAGCACAACTGTCATTCTTAGTATAATATGCTTGTCTCAAAATATGATTGATTGTGGTATAACTTTGATGCTTTTATCTTTGACAATCACTACTTCTAGTCTTTCTATGAACTCCAGAGGTGCCCGGGCATTTATGTTTTGCCGATCAAATACAGGCAAGCGAGATACCACTTTATCATACTCTCTTATGAACATTGCAATCCTGCTTATATACATGATTCATGATGCTTATTATTAATTGTTGGTACCTCTCCATGATTGACATAGCTGTTAGATGATCTTATTTGCATGTATCTTATTATGAACTGTTTAAGTATTAGCCATAGCATGAGAATATATACATCATATGAGCAAATGTGTTCGTGAAAGTTCTTTTATCGCTCAGTTGTTAACTGAATTGCTTGAGGACAAGCAATAAGCTAAGCTTGGGGGGAGTTGATACGTCCAAAACGTATCTACTTTCCCGAACACTTTTGTTATTGTTTTGCCTCTAATTTATGTATTTTGGATACAACTAACACAGACTAACGCTGTTTTCAGCAGAACTGTTCTGGTGTCTCATTTTTGTGCAGAAATCCAACTTTCGGGAAAATCCTCGGAATTTATGCAGAAGGCCCTATTTTCCCAGAATACTGACGGAGCCAGAAGGACAAGTAAGGTGGAGGCCCGAGGGCCCCACACCATAAGGCGGCGCGGCCTAGGGGGGCCGCGCGGCCCTATGGTGTGGCCCCCTCGGCCGGCCTCCGACGCCCTCCTTCGGACTATATAATGCCTTCGACCTAAAAACGCACGGGGAGAAGTCGAAATCGCAAAAAAGCCTCCAGAACGCCACCACATCGCGAAACTCCGTCGCGGGAGCCAGAAGTCTCCGTTCTGGCACTCCGCCGGGACGGGGAATTGGAGGAGATCATCACCATCATCACCGCCAACGCCTCTCCATCAACCAGCCATGCTTCCCCCATCCATGTGTGAGTAATTCCCCCGCTGTAGGCCGAAGGGGATGGTAGGGATTGGATGAGATTGGTCATGTAATAGCATAAGATTGTTAGGGCATAGTGCCTAGTGTCCGTAATTGGTACTTTGATGATATTGTTGCAACAATGCTTGTCACTAGGGCCCGAGTGCCATGATCTCAGATCTGAACATGTTATTGTTTCATCATGATATTCATTGTTTATGGTCTTACCTGCAAGTTGTATACACATGTCGCTGTCCGGAACCGATGGCCCCGAAGTGACAGAAATCGGGACAACCGGAGGGAATGGTAGCGATGTGAGGATCACATGTGTTCACGGAGTGTTAATGCTTTGCTCCGGTACTCTATTAAAAGGAGTACCTTAATATCCAGTAGTTTCCCTTGAGGCCCGGCTGCCACCGGCTGGTAGGACAAAAGATGTTGTGCAAGTTTCTCATTGCGAGCGCGTACGACTATAATTGGAACACATGCCTATTGATTGCTTTGTACTTGGACACCGTTTTATTATTATCTGCAAATGCCCTGCTATGATTGTTACATGAGTTTCTCTCATCCATGCAACGCCCGTCATCCGTCCCCGTGCCTACAGTATTTTAATCCTGCTGTTTACTATAATTACTACTGCTGTCTCTGTTACTCTGCTGCTGCTATTTCACTACTGCTACTGCTATAAAACTGTTACTACTGATAAACTCTTACGAGCAAGTCTGTTTCCAGGTGCAGCTGAATTGACAACTCCGCTGTTAAGGCTTTCAAGTGTTCTTTGTCTCCCCTTGTGTCGAATCAATAAATTGGGTTATACTACCCGCGAAGACTGCTGCGATCCCCTATACTTGTGGGTTATCACTCTCCAAGATCCAGGGCCGGCTCCTGGCCCCTCCCCTTCTCCTCTTCAGCGTGGCCAGCGTTGAGAGGGGACACGGTCCCTCCCTGTAAAATAGTAGCCTATTAGTATTTACTATCTAGGGTTCCTTTAGTTGTTTTTCCTCCATAGAGTTTGTCTATATGCCAATGGCAAGCTATTCTCCGTTGTCTCCGAGCAGCGGTTGGAGAAGCCTCTTTCTACTACTCTGCTGCTGTCCATGGTGGAAGGGGGCAAGTGCTATATCAAATAAGCTCGAAGAACACCCAAATCAGGGGTTACTGTAGTTGAATTTGGAATTTCAGTGCTTCCTCTCGATCTCGTCGTCGCGATGGCGATTGGTGGAGAGAGGTGGCCAGATTTGGAGCTCCATGGGGTGTTCTTTGCTCCAGGTTAGAGATTATCACGTGACGGCCCTGAATTGCCTCCATGACTTAGCCTCTCCAAACGCCAAAGATGGCATTAGCTCAACCTCCAAGTTGGAGGCCCTCCGAGGAATTCCCAGTGGCACGCATTTCCCCTCCTCTCCCAAGTACGTGTCGTCGTCCCCGACGAGAAGAAGGACGACCGATGGTGGAGTCATTATTGTTCCGGTGGAGAAGAATGACTCGATTGCTTTTTTGTTTTTATGTTTCAGGGCCCTTTGTGCTAAATTTTAGGACCGTGATATAATATTAGTTTCCTTTGGGTCCTGTTTGTACTTTTTATTCCACCGGCATTAAATATATTGCAGAACGATGCCCTTCTGGGCCTCTCCCCTGTTAAAAAAGTAAGTTAACAAGTAATAAAGGTGTTTATAAAAATGTTGTCAAAAATTTATTTATAAAAACAAGACTAAAGTGGGCTAGCCCTATTTTTAATAGAAGACTAGTAGTCTAGCAGGAGTACTTAGTACTCCCTCCGATTCTTATTAATTTCTCTTTTGCGAATTCACATAGTCTTATTATTTTTCGTTAATATAGATGTATGTAGAACTAAAATGTATCTAAATATATCCATGTTAGAGACACTTAATATGAATGGGAGGGAGTAAGAAAATTCCAGAATATTCGCTCCCTGCATCTTAATAGTGGTATTCATATGAGGCGGTTTATGGACGACCACGATCATGGGCACAGTGTGGTTTTCTTTCCCAAAAATACTGCTCATGTCTTCACTCTTCCATTCCATGCAGTTGATCATTCCAGAACCCAGAGGGAGGGTCAGCAGATCGATTGCGTTGCGTACGTGAGCAGCCAGAAAGAGCACAAACAAAAAGCAGCAACCCCGGGGACACTTTTGTCATTCTTTTTTTGAACGGGGACACTTTTGTCATTCGTTCAGAATAAAAATGGCAAAGCTATGGCACCTTCCGGCCACAACATATTCAACCGATTAATTTGCCGGCAACTAATGCATATCGATATATATACATCGATCGACCGACGTACGTAGTGATGACGTGCGTGCCTAACTCCACGCACACGTAGGCCAAACTAAAAGTGTAAACTAATCTTGTGCTTTCGTTGCTGAAGCAACAACGGTGATCCGAACGCTGATCGATTAAAGTCGGACGGCGTTGGCTTGTGCCTGAAAAGGGAACGTTTATCCTTGACACAACGACAATATGCGCATGCATGTTCCTTTAGTAAACTATTTAAGTCTTGGCCCTCTAGCTACATCCATTGGTACATATAGCGTTTTATTGCATTATTTGTCCCAAAGAGAGCAGAGCTCAGAAAGTCACCCAGAGTCGATGCATAGACCAACCATTTAAAAAGGGAAACAGAAAAGTATGGTCGTGCCTCAACATGTGCGTCAAAATGTGAGTTGTCGATCAACCCGTCAACATGTGAATAAATATCATGCGCATGTATGTGGAAAGTGAAATCGGTTTGCTTCAAAGAGGATACCTATATATCCATCCATTCCATTTCAGAGCCTAACCCACTTAATTTCCGGCCTACGACCTTTGCGACACGATATCAATCGGCGTGGCCCCTTTGAACTCCTCTATCGCGCGCTGCCATAGAGTGAAACTTACATGTCTCCATCTCGTCCTAGGTTTGGCCGGCCGTTACATCCACATATATTCCACAACCACTACGGGAGAGCACATATGTGCACGAATAGATCGAGCACAGTCACTACATGCCGTGGCTCTGTTCAGGAAAAAACGCGTACTCTGCATAGACTCCGTGCTACACATGCTCAGCATGTTTTCAGCTTCGAATTGGCAGGAGCAGTTCGCTCATGGTCATGCCGTACGTCCAAGTCCATCAACACGGTGACTAAATTGTTGTAACCTGCTCTATACCATCATCAGACACTGAACGGGTTTTATTTTTGGGGGAGATCAGACGGCCACTCTCCATTCTCGCTCTCGTGTCCCTCTTGGGTGGCACTAGAGTGTCCACTGACTCCCCTCCCCCGTGCAGCAGGTTCATCCCCGTCCCATCCCTTCCTCGCTTCCTCCATCCTCCTATTCGAGCGCATTGCAGTTTCTTGCGCTAGATCTCACAGTCGTCGCCAGACGCCAGTCCTCGACCACGATGCACCGCTTGTCGTGTGTCATGCTCGAGTGTGGGGCGTCCAGGTCCTTGGGTGGATCTGGCGTGCATGCTAGGCCATGTCTTTCCGATTGGCGTTACCTTCATCATTGGAGCTATTAAATTGATGCAATAGCTAAGTTTTTTAAAAGTCCGAACTATTAAAAATGACTAGTCTATATATCTTAACACACCTCTCATGTCTAGGTTGGACAAACAAGAAGACACTAGACATGGGTAATTGGAGGCCACAACTATTTGGAGTAGATTAAATAGTGGATTAGTCGAAACTCGGAACTTGAAATTGAGACCTCTTGGTTTTGATACCACATTAAATTGATGCATTAGCCAAGTTTTTCAAAAGTTCAGACTATTGAAAAGAGTCAGGATATATATTTTAACAGGAGCGGCGTCAAAATCTTGGCCAGGCCACCCTGGGTGGCATGGGTTTTAGGATACGATGTGCGGGTGATCCTAGCTATGGCTAGACCACAACACTTCTCGGGGTTGGTGGATTGGCAGCCACATCTTGCTCTGTCTTATCAGTTATCAGTGTCGTCACGACGGCTCTCTGGTTCTTAATTGGTGTTTTCTGGAGAAAGCATTGAATGGTTTTGGGCATTGCTTGCGGCAGCATAACATCGGAACCTTCTGGTGTTGTTCCCTTGTTGAAGGTATTTCCATGAATATCCTCTTTTTTCTAGATTGATGGTCTTTGTCCCTCCGTCTCCTCCTCTCGGTGTCCTTGCTTGGAATTAGCTCTTCTTTTTTTTTTTTGATGGGAAATAGATGATTCCATTACTCAACTGGCTCAGCCAAATCGCTGGCAACAAAGTTTGTTACACAATTGGGGGCAGAGTCCACCCAAAAGTAGTCAGACATCTCTGACTTTACACCATACTGTGCAAGCTCATGAGCTGCAGAATTACAAGCCCGGCGGCAAAAGGAAAAGTCGAAAGATTTGAAATTTGCCATACACTTCCTTCTCGCCTCCATCACCAGGGTACCAATGGCAGAACGATTGTAGCCATTGCTTCTGAGGGCCTGTACCAGGTTTAGAGAGTCTGATTCAAAAGTAATGCGATCAGCTCCCAGGTTTGTGGCTCCGTCAACAGCTGCAAGGCAAGCGATGGTCTCGGCGTGCAGGGGATCTCGGAGAAAACCAACCTTCCCCGCTCCTGCTGCCACAAACTCGCCGCGATGATTCCGGATAATAAAACCCCAGCCACCAGTGCCACTAACCTTGTTGAAAGCCCCATCGAAGTTTACTTTCACCATGTTCTCCTTGGGCTTCTCCCACTTTAGGATATTAGGGGGTTTAGGCGGTTTTCGAGGAGGACGGATGGACTGGAAGTCCATCATGTGTCGCTCCACGCTGTGGCAAACCTCAGCAGCACTTCTGACCATCTCCCCAGCGTTAGCCTTGTTTCGCACACCCCACCATTCCCACATGAGCACCAGGGCTTTCATCTTAGACTCCTCGTTGCATGTCCAGAGTGTCTCGAGCATGGCGTGAGCGGAATTGCAGGCCAACAGCTTCTCCCTAGTCTCGCTCAGCCCCAGGTTGTTCCAGCATTCTTTTACCCTTTTGCATTTTAGGAAAACATGGCCACCATCCTCATCCAGTCTATTGCAGATCGGACATCTGGTGTCAAGGTCGACACCAAGCTTGTGAATCTTCATGCGAATTGCCAGGCTGTTATGGGCGACCCTCCACACGAACATCTTCAGTTTGTTTGGCGCATTGAGATGCCAGATATTGTTCCACCTAAACTTGACAACACTGTTTTCAGTTGCAGCACGGGAGCATGCAGCATCCCTCCCTTTCTTCCTGTCCCTGGACGTGACGCCCACTTTGTAAGCAGATTTAACTGAGAAAGCTCCCTTGGGATCAAAATGCCAGGCCGGCCTGTCCTCCGGGTCATCACCGAGCCCAATAGAAAGGATAGTCTTAGCGTCCTCTGGAGCAAACAGAGCGCTGATGAGAGTCTCATCCCAGCCGCCGGTCAAAGGGTTGAGAAGCTCAGAGACGCTCAGGATTTCTGAGTGGCCAGGCCCAGTTCGCGGTCTTCTAGTTTCGCCTATCGGAAGCCATGGGTCCTCCCAGATCTTCACGTTGGTGCCATCTCCCACCCGCCAGATCAGGCCCTCCTTGAGAAGGGCAACCCCTCTCAGAATGCTGCGCCATGTGTATGATATATCAGGCTTTGGACTGGCGTCAAGGATGCTGCACTCTGGGAAATACTTTGCTTTCAGCAGACGACCGCACAGAGAATCAGGGTTCAGTAGCAGGCGCCACCCCTGTCGGGCTAACATAGCCATGTTAAAAATATGAGGATCACGAAAACCAAGGCCACCCTCGCTTTTAGGTTTTGTTAGTAATTCCCAGCTCAGCCAGTGATGTCTCTCTTCATCTTGGTTATTCCACCAGTAGCGGCAGACCATAGAACTGAGATCATCACAGAACGTTTTGGTGAGGTCGAAACATGACATCGCAAAAATTGGAATTGCCTGGGCCACCGCCTTGACAAGAATCTGTTGATCGCCAAAACCCACCGGCGGGCAGCGGCCTGTCAACACGGTAGAGCCGGGAAGAGCCTAGAGCTGCGGCTGGCTGAGACCCCTCCGAGCGACGGCCCGCAATGCTCTTCTGGTCACACGCGGCGATGCGAAGTGCAAGGGCGTGCCACCTGACCTATACCTGGTCAGGAAGGTGATGGGGATGCCTCGCTTAGTTCCTGCATGGCATACACGTAAACATTAAATACGAGCCTCGATCGGCTCTCAGGTTATCCTGTGAATCGGCTCAAAGAGCCGATTCACCCATGATTCGTACGGGGTGCACGAATACTTGGTGATCCTGCTTGATCAAGATGAAGCTAATTAGATCTACGACGATTTAGGGTTTTCACCGCATAATCGGATCATCCTACTCCAGGTTGGGCCTCGCGGCCACGCACGGTGCTCATAAGCCGATCCTAAACAAGGCCAAAGAACCAACAATGATGTTGATCCGCGGAACATCCTGTTTAGGACTTGCGAACGCCACCCTACGTGCCACTGGATCCTCCCCCCCTTTGTAAGGCCTAACTATTGCAGATATTAAACTAATCCTTGTAGAACAAGGAACAATCGTAACGGATCAGATCTACTAAATAAAGAACAAGCAGGGTGCCGCCCCCACGCCTGAGATAGGCGTGAGGGCGGCTAGACATGCAAGGGTTGCACTACGTAAGCATGTTATACGAAGAACTATGCTAACCCTAACACATCTATGATAACTACGTTGCCCGCCATCAAAGACGCTTCAGTACGGCAACGCATGAACAACGTGGAGCTTGTGCTGCCTAGATCGCAAGATGCGATCTAGGCAGCATGTCACTTACCTGATTGAAACCCTCAAGACGAAGGAGTTGGCGATGCGCCGAGATTGGTTTGTTTTTGGGGTGAACGTTGTGTTGTTGTTTATTCCATAAACCCTAGATACATATTTATAGTCCAGCGGACTTTCTAATTCGGACGTGCACCTAACCGTGCACGAGTAAAACTCTAACTTTTAATCTAAAGATACGATCTACTATATTACAGATACAATGGGCAATTCAGCCCAATCGTGTATAAGGCCAATTCTTGTTTTTCCCTTCCATGTATATCTTCAAGTCTTTCTCAATCGTGGCCCACCTCTGACTCGGTCAAATTCTGGTGATAACACATGCCCCCCTGGTTTTGGAATTGGTAATTCCAAAATCACTCTGTTTTCCTTCGTCGGGTCATGTCGTGGCAGAACCGTTGCAGTATCATGATGCCTTGCCTTCTCAACTTCTCCGCGTGGCACCACTTCCTCGGAAACTGCTGTGGCATTGAATTTCCACTATATCCCCTTTTATTTAACCGCCACGAACAGTTCTCCTCTGCATCCCCTTCGCATTAGCACTCCAAGAGCCCTCCTGCGCCACCATGTCTTCCTCCTCCTCTGCCCCATCGGATCTTGCCAGCCAGTCCTCCACGTCCCGCGAGCCGACGCCGGAGTACAACCCGGCGGAGAACCACGCGGCCAACACCCGCCGCGCCATTGCGGCCGGGGAGGAGTCTAGCCACGACTTCTCCATCTGGTCCGAGGACGACAAGTCCCTGACCGACGGGGAGAGCGACCTCCGCTTCCTCGCCGTTGGGGAAACGGAGGAGGAGAGCGATGACGACAGCTTCTCCTGCGACTTCACCTCTTCCGAGGAGGAGGAGGAGCAGGAAGAGGAGGAGGAGGACAACGACGAGAGCTCCTCCAACGAGCCGCCGGCCAAGCGGTTCTGCCCTTGGCCGGGCAATCTTAGCGACTTCGACAGCGACGAGGACGACGCTGACGAAGAAGATGAAGACAACGAGGGCCCGGTCAGCGGCCATTGGAGAGACGACGAGCCCGCCGGGAGCAGCGCCGATAGCGGCGACGACGGCGACGACGAGAGCAGTGATGGCCCATAGATAGGACCTCTAGAATAGGGCCAGTAGTAGTAGATGGGGCAATGTATCCCCTGGTGTTTCCTTTTGAGAGCAATCAGCTCTTCATGTAAGAAATCTTGCCTATTAATGAAGATCTCTTTCCCAATTTGATTTTGCCGATTTCTTCTTAGTTCAATTTAGCCGATTCCCTCTTCTACTGACCTTGCCGATTCGCCCCCTTTGCCAATGCGTAATAAACCGATAACAACGCATCGGTCCTTCGAAATTCGTCCCTTCCTTCTTCAACTGATGATTTTTTTCTAATTCTGGCGGATAATGCAGAATCTTCAGGAAAACCTTGGAATTCTTCCAACCAAAACCAATGGTCCTTTTTAATACTCATCATCTGTGAAGGAGGCTGCAATGAAAAATCAGCCGATGGCATCCCCATCGGCTCTTTAAAACAGAGTATCCACTAGGCCTGTTGCCCCCCGAGTCTTACTCGAGCCTGCTGCCCCCCGAGCCTTACTCGGGGCGAGAATGTCAGAGAGAATGCGCCACAGCCGATCCTCTTTCTTCCTCCAACAGCCGATAATCTTCCATTTCAGCTGAACTAGCCCCAAAGATTGGAAATCCTTGACAAAGAGGTTCAGGAACCCGGATCGGCTCGAAGTAGCTGAAGAAGTTTCCATTGTTTTACTCACTCGAGGCAACAGAAGGTACCATCGTTAGCCTGGATCTGGTGGAGACTCGATAAAAATTGCATAAATCCACTAAAGTCGATGGCTGCGCATCGGCTGCCTCTCAATTCTAAAGTCGATGCCCTTGCATCGGCTGTAAATTTTTTTTTTTACTGGCCGATTTTCTCCTATCAGCCCCCAGTATTCATTGCACACATGTACCCCTGCATCTGTTCCCGTATTTAGGTGCCCCCCGAGCCGAATCTGTTAAAGAATGGCAGATATCGGCTCTGTAATTCGCACGTCGGCTCCTGACAGAATCGAGGGTGAACACAAGCAGAACATGTGGTAAGGATAATTTTGGCCGATTGCTGGGATCGGCCTCCATAATGATTGGAGCGCTGACTGAAGGTTCTGTAACATCCCTTCATGGACCTTTGGGGCCGATCACAAGGATCAGCCTCGCCAAGTTGCGCATCGCTTCGCTTCAACTACATGGTCAGGCCAGTGGATAAAACCAGCTTAACCCTTCCCTTTGTCACATCGATACGCTCGCAATCGTCCAAGTTGATGCCTGAGAGGGGTTCTTGGCCTGCTGCTTCCCATGCGTTCATGCCAGCCGTTGAAACTTCGGCTGAGTCGTCAGCTTGGACGACCTCTACCTCATCTCCATCCCACTGTATTATGCATTGGTGCATCGTGGAGGGGATACAGCAGTTGGCGTGGATCCAATCTCTTCCCAGCAGCACAGCATAACTGCTCGTGCTATCGACAATAAAGAACGTTGTAGGGATAGTTTTCCTTCCTACGGTCAGGTCCACGTTCAGAACTCCTTGTGCTTCAGACGCTTGGCCGTTGAAATCGCTCAATGTCACGTTGGTCTTGATTAGATCCGAACTAGAGCGTCCCAACCGTCGTAGCATAGAGTACGGCATGATGTTAACTGCCGCTCCGGTGTCCACCAGCATCTTATTTACAGGCCTCCCATCGATATATCCTCGCAAGTATAGGGCCTTCAGATGCCTGTAGCTCTTATCTCGTGGCTTCTCAAAGATAACCGGCCGTGGGCCGCAGTCAAGTTGTGCCACGGATGTCTCATCTAACCCTGGAGCACTGAACTCTGAAGGGAGGATGAACACCATGTTCGTGCCAGCCGATGTTTCATCATCGGCTCTCCTTTGTTTGGGGCGCCACTCCATTTTCCGTGGACGTCCCTCTTCATCCAGGGCTCGCTGAACCTTTGCAGCCAGATCGGGCCGTGCCTTTCTTAGCGTATGCAGGTATAACCTTTCGGCTTCCTCCAGGCCGCGCAAACGTTGAACCCTGCGCTTTTGTGAACGGCTGAGTCCGTCAGGGCACCACCTTGGACGGTGGCACCTGTCTTCTTCTTCTTCTAGTCCTTCGTCTTCGGAATCCTCAAGATCTGCCCAACGAAGTGACTCAGCACGTTTGCTTGGTGGTGGGAGAGGCCCTAAGCGCTCAAACACAGACACGTTGGCTGCCTCCTTCTTCTTCTTGTTGCATTCTGGGCAATTGCCGATTGTGGGCAATCGGCTCATTCCTGAATCCCAGCAGTGTCTGAAGAAAGGGCAGTCCCAGTGTCTGGCGTTGTCATCTTGCTCCCTTGATGTGTCCGTGGCACGGCGCTCGTGCTCCTCCTCATCGCGATCCTGCCGACGATGTCTTCTGGCTTCTCTAGCCAGACGATCTCCTTCATCATCATAGTTGGACCGTCGGCGTTGGTCATACTGTCTCACATATTTGTTGAGGAGGTGATCAGAGAGAGGTCGTTGATATCTTATGCTCTTCACTTCTCCCTCTGTAACGTAGCGCTTGCCATCATGATGGAGCCGATCGCGTGGAGCGGCCTCCTCTGTATCCTTGCTATGAGAGCAGCTGCCCTCATCTCCATCTTTGCCAGAGTGGTTCCCAGGTCCTACCATGTTGATGCTGAACGTGGGACCTGGCTGGCAACTCTCAGGGTAGATGACTTCTACCATGTTAACGGCGGGGAAGGGCTGGGTGTCTACCTTCATGGCGTACTGGTTGAAAATTAAACGCCCCTTCTCTATCGCCGCTTGGATGTGCCGACGCCACACCTGCGGTCGTTGGTGGCATGGGAAAGCGAGTTGTGGAACTTGCGGTATGGCTTTCCGTTTAGCTCTTGCGCCGTAGGGAACTTGAGACCTTCAGGAATCGTCAACCTGTTTCTCCTTGAGCAGGAGGTCGAAGATTTGTTCGATCTTGGTCACGTCAAAATCAAATCCCCGGGCGGCCCCGGTGGCTTTACCCATTTGCGGGACACAGGGGTTCCTCCCCGAGTCCATTCAGCCACTGCTACTTCTTGGTCTCCCGCAGGCACTTCACCTTCCTCTGTATCGACCATGACTATCGCACGCTTGAACTTGTCTTGGTACAGTGCTGGGTGGCGCTGTTCATATGCCGATAGTTTCGAACCATGTGCGCCGGCGAGGATAATCTGCTTGGGAGGCCATGTCCTTGAGCTGTGTTGCAAGGCCAGCCATCGCCAACTCGATCGCTTCCTTTTCAGTTATACGAACCGAATAACATCGGTTCCTAAGATTCTGAAGCGCTGGATGTACTCTGTCACCGTTTCTCCGCGCTTCGACGTAGTTGTGCTAGATCGGCAATGCTAGACTCGGAAGCTTCAAGGATATTGCATATGGAACTGTTCTTCCAATTGCTTCCAAGACTGGATGGAGTTTCGTGGCAAAGAGGTATACCATCCAAAAGCCGATCCTGTGAGGGACTGTGAAAAGAGCCTCACACGTAGCTGATCCGACACCGAAGCCGGTCCTAGTTGCGCCAAATATCGGCCGATGTGCTCGATGGAGCTGGAGCCATCTGATCCACCGAATTTGGAGAAGTCGGGAGCCGATATTTAGGTGGCAGCGGGATCATCTCGTACTCGTCGGGGTACGGCTTAGAATAGCCGATTGCCCTCCTTTTCGGCATAATGCCGAACTGGTCTCTCAGTATGGTACTGATCTGATCCGCCGTCTTGGGCTGCAGGAGATGCACTACGAAGATTCGCCGGGGTGGCGTACTTAGCCAGCCATGTTTGCTTTTCCAGCTCTGAGCCAAGCTGCAGGAGCTGGGCTCGGAGTTTCGTCGGGGTGGCGTACTTAGTTAGCCACGTCTCGCTTCTCAAGCTCGTC
Organism: Lolium perenne; assembly: GCF_019359855.2. Classification (NCBI taxonomy): domain Eukaryota; kingdom Viridiplantae; phylum Streptophyta; class Magnoliopsida; order Poales; family Poaceae; genus Lolium; species Lolium perenne. The sequence goes on from NC_067246.2 coordinate 350,443,906, forward strand.
GCCGACGTCCCTCCTGTCTGCGCCGGAGTCCCCGACGTTGTGGCCTGGTTTGAGAGTGCCCAGTTGCCACAACTGGCACATACGTGCACGCGTATCCTTGAGGGATCTCCTTAGGCGCCTGAGCCAAGAACTGGTAGTCACTAGGGTCACCACCGATCTTGTAGACGACGAATGCCGGTGTAGTCGGCACTTCAGGTGGTGCTGCCAACGCATATGGCAGCGGTGGACGGGACTGGAGTGGCAACTCTCCTTGGTGCGTCCCGAGAGCTGGTCCCGACGGCGAGTACCGGTGGCTCATGATCTCTGGGTCACGCGCAGCGAGACGCTCCAACACGTTGACCAAGTTTTCAGAGTGGCGGTGTAGCGAGTGAGCCACCAAGTAGTTGATCTCCTGCCGCAGGCCCTGGTGCGTTCCTCCGACGGGGCAGAGATCTATCCCATCGAGTGCACCTTGCGGTGAGAATCCCTTCCATCTGATGCCATGGGAACGGGTTCTCTGAAAAGAGCCGATGAGGTCGGCTTCGAGGGTGGCCTTGATCTCGTCATGTTTCTTCTTGAGCTCAGCAGGCAGCTCCTCGTAGGTGACTGGCGTGCCGTCCGTCGCCATCTCAGATGTAGATGGCGATGTGGTTGATGTAGATGATTGTCCCACCGGGCGTGCCAGAATGTGTTGATCGCCAAAACCCACCGGCGGGCAGCGGCCTGTCAACACGGTAGAGCCGGGAAGAGCCTAGAGCTGCGGCTGGCTGAGACCCCTCCGAGCGACGGCCCGCAATGCTCTTCTGGTCACACGCGGCGATGCGAAGTGGCAGGGCGGGCCACCTGACCTATACCTGGTCAGGAAGGTGATGGGGATGCCTCGCTTAGTTCCTGCATGGCATACACGTAAACATTAAATACGAGCCTCGATCGGCTCTCAGGTTATCCTGTGAATCGGCTCAAAGAGCCGATTCACCCATGATTCGTACAGGGTGCACGAATACTTGGTGATCCTGCTTGATCAAGATGAAGCTAATTAGATCTACGACGATTTAGGGTTTTCACCGCATAATCGGATCATCCTACTCCAGGTTGGGCCTCGCGGCCACGCACGGTGCTCATAAGCCGATCCTAAACAAGGCCAAAGAACCAACAATGATGTTGATCCGCGGAACATCCTGTTTAGGACTTGCGAACGCCACCCTACGTGCCACTGGATCCTCCCCCCCTTTGTAAGGCCTAACTATTGCAGATATTAAACTAATCCTTGTAGAACAAGGAACAATCGTAACGGATCAGATCTACTAAATAAAGAACAAGCAGGGTGCCGCCCCCACGCCTGAGATAGGCGTGAGGGCGGCTAGACATGCAAGGGTTGCACTACGTAAGCATGTTATACGAAGAACTATGCTAACCCTAACACATCTATGATAACTACGTTGCCCGCCATCAAAGACGCTTCAGTACGGGCAACGCATGAACAACGTGGAGCTTGTGCTGCCTAGATCGCAAGATGCGATCTAGGCAGCATGTCACTTACCTGATTGAAACCCTCAAGACGAAGGAGTTGGCGATGCGCCGAGATTGGTTTGTTTTTGGGGTGAACGTTGTGTTGTTGTTTATTCCATAAACCCTAGATACATATTTATAGTCCAGCGGACTTTCTAATTCGGACGTGCACCTAACCGTGCACGAGTAAAACTCTAACTTTTAATCTAAAGATACGATCTACTATATTACAGATACAATGGGCAATTCAGCCCAATCGTGTATAAGGCCAATTCTTGTTTTTCCCTTCCATGTATATCTTCAAGTCTTTCTCAATCGTGGCCCACCTCTGACTCGGTCAAATTCTGGTGATAACAGAATCTCTTTCCCAGCCTTCGAGAGAAATCTTTCCTTCCACCCTTGGATCTTTTTCCACACCTTCTCAAGCAAGAAACCAAAAGCTTTGCTCTTCGATCTGCCCAGATAGATTGGCAGCCCGAGATATCTCTCATTGTAAGCTTCCGCGCTGATTTCTAGGACACTAAGGAATCTTCTCTTCGCAGCATTAGAAGTGCCTTTGCTGAACATAACAGCAGACTTCTCCTTGTTTATCATCTGCCCCGATGCGCCTTCATATAACCTGAGAATGCTTTGCAGTTTCAATGCGCTCGCCTCATTAACTTTCATGAAAATAATGGAGTCATCAGCAAAGAACATGTGATTGATCTTGGGGGCATTGGGGCAGATCTGGATACCATCAAGAGTGCCATCCTCAGCTGCCTTGTGAAACAAGCAAGAGAGCCCTTCCGCACACAAGATGAAGAGGTATGGGGATAAGGGGCACCCTTGTCTAAGGCCACGATGTGGCATGATAACCTCTGTGAAGTCCTGGTTTACCTTGACCTTGTAAGAAACAGTGCGCACGCAGTTCATCACCAGGTTCACCCATTTAGGTGAGAACCCCATTTTCACCATGATATTCTCAAGAAAAGACCACTCCACTCTGTCATATGCTTTACTCATGTCAAGTTTGACAGCCGCCACTCCATCCCTGCCCCCCTTTCGCTTGTGCATATAATGGGTTAGCTCGTAGGCGACGAGGATATTGTCGGTGATCAACCTATCTGGGATGAAAGCACTCTGGCTAGGCGAGATGATCTCAGTTAGGACCGGTTTGAGCCTACAGGCCACCGTCTTCGCCACAATCTTGTAGATGATATTGCATAAACTGATCGGTCTCAAGTCCTTGAGTTTTTCAGGCTTCTGCGTCTTGGGGATAAGCACAATGATAGTCTCGTTCCAACCCGTGGGCATATTCCCACCATTTAGCACACCTAGGACCTCCTCCTGCACCTTATCACCAATCAGCTCCCAGAACCTCTTATAGAAAACAGCCGGCATGCCATCCGGACCTGGGGCCTTCAAATCTCCCATAGAATTGAGAGCCTCTTTAATGTCCTCAGAGCTGAACTTTCGCATAAGTGAGTCATTCATCTCAGCAGAGACCCTGCGTGAGACATTGGACAATAGAGCACCATCATCTGGACCTACATTAGACGTAAAGAGAGAATTATAGTAGTTAGCTATGAAACTTTTTAACTCCTTCTCCCCCTCCACCACGCCACCATTATCATCCTTGAGCTTTCTAATGAGATTGGCTCTTTTCCTCTCAGAAGCGCAAGCATGGAAAAAGCTTGTGTTTTGGTCCTCATCCTTCAACCAGTGGGCCTTAGCTCTTTGCTTCCAGTACATGTTTTTTTGCTCATGCAACCTTCCCAGCTTGTAACGGAGTAGGTGCTCTTTAGAGACCTGCTCCTGGCAAATGTCCTCTTTCCTACATCTTGCCAACTCTTTTTTGACTTTTTTAATTCTGTTTTTTAGGTCACCCAAGACCTCACGGCTCCAGGAATGGAGATCAGAGCCCACCCTCCGGATAGCCTCAGCTACCACGACATCGCCCGAGAGAAGGGCCATGGACCAAGCATTGTGGACTACCTCTTCGCATTGCTCCTCTTCAAGCCATCTAGCTTCAAATTTTGGTTGGGCCGTCACCTTGGGCCTATTTAGAAAGGGCTCAGGTTCAAGAAGCACGATCACAGGGCGATGGTCCGAGTGACGGGGATCGCCATTGATCACTTTGTAAGCCGGGAAATGCATCCTCCACTCCATATTGGCCACCGCCCTGTCTAGTCTCTCCTTGATGTAGGTGTCAGCCAGGTGGCTGTTGTTTCTCCACGTGTAAGGGTCTCCCGAAAACCCCAAGTCATCCAGCTCACAGAACTCAAGTGCACTCCTGAACTTATCCATGCTAGCTTGGGATCTGTCCTGTCCACCTTGTTTCTCGCTGGCAAACAAAATCTCATTGAAATCCCCCATACAAACCCAGGGAAGATTTGATTGACCATGGAGGATCTTGAGGAGCCTCCAGGTCTTTTCTTTCTCCCCGGACTTCGACTCACCATAGACACCAGTCAACCTCCAGACGAAACCATCATCCCCCGTGACGTCCGCGTCGATGTGGTAGCGGGTCATCAGAGGGTTCACCTTCAGCTTGACACTACCCTTCCAGAAGATTGCCAAGCCACCACTTCTACCCTCGCAATCTTTAACTTCCATGTGTTGCATGTTCAACGCAATTTTGATGCGCTCCATCCCCTTCATGTCCATCTTTGTTTCAGACAGGAAGAGAATATCGGGCTCTTCATCCCGCTGCATCTCCAGCAGGCCCTGCATTGCCGGCTGGTTCCCAAGCCCCCGGCAATTCCAAGCGATGATCTTCATTGATCCTTGCAGGGCTGTGATCGCAGCCCCGCGTCTGTGGAGAGATTGTGTTCCTGGTGTGCTCCTACCCCTTTCAGTTTCTTCATGTATTGTCCTAAAACCATGTCATCGTTGCAGTCCATTGCCTCCAACTCCCTTTTCGAGCCTACATTGTTCTTGGTGGAGACGGAGACATTACAAGAAGAGCTAATGTCTTGTCAATCATCCTTTGATTTCTCTCCATGGCCACAGTTCTCTTGCGACGCCAACCTGGCTGCTCATACACAGTGTCACTTTTTTGTTGTTGGCAGCCTTCCTAGTGCTTGGGGGGCTTGCTAGGTTGAAGCCAGACCATAGTTAATGCAGGCGATTTCTTCCAACCCTATTGGTTGATGCCGGTGATTTCCATGTGAGTATAAATTGGAGGAACGCAATTGATGCACACCGCACTTACACAATTGAGCATACGGAAAAGATGGCCACCGCACCGTTACATGGTCCTCAATTCTCATAAGAAAAAAAATGTTCTGGGATTATCGAAAATACCAAACAAAAAGGAATTGAACGGGAATACCAAACAAATTAGGGACGTCCTTAAAACATTACTTCTTTCAAACCGGTGGGACACTGGGACTAGTCATCATCGCCATCAAAAAATTGTAAAGTCAACGTTCATGGGTAGCCACATATTTGCTCTAGCTAGGCTTCGAGCTCGATCGCACACTCATGGTCACATCGGTGGACATATAGGTGCATGCATGATAGATGTACAGCCAGAAGCTACAACTTGTGGCGATGGAGCCACCATGCAGTTCAGAAGCTTCCGAGACCGACAGAGACACGGACCGAAATTAACAAATGTCAACTAGCAATCCAGCTCGATCCGTCACATGGACGTTCGTACGCAGACTCACGGATTCTCTCCCCTTTTGTGACCTGCTGCAGATAGGTCATTGGTTGTTAATTTACTTGTTTCTTTAAGAGGTAGATGGATGATGCTCTTGACTTTTTTTTTTTTTTTTGAACACAGGGAGGGCCTACAAGGCCCCAGAAACTGCATTACTAAGGAGCGGTGGGGTTACAAGTTACATAGAGGAACTGTAAGAGAAATAAAATTCCAACTACATCCTCTATTTTTTCACTAAGGACCCTGAAAAGAAAAGAGGAAACGCCATCGAGTCCTTCTCCACCGAAGTTGACGAACAGCACGCCGCCATGGCCACCCACACCGTCACCGGGGACGGAACCACTTGGGACAGGGCAGGTGATGTATGCTCTTGACTTCTGGGACGAGTGTGCAGTACAGAGGCGATCAGTGTACACTACAATACTGCCTGGCTGCCTGCTGTGTATCGATATAATATCGCTCTCATTTTTCGTTCCATTTAATCCATAGACACAAGACTTTCTGTAGCACTTGAGACCATCAAAAGCCACCACGAGGTATCAACTTGTATAAAGTATGTTGGAGCTAAAAGGATTTGGTGAACATGGACATCAGTACTCTCTTCACCTTTTCTTTTTTGAAAATTTCAGAACCTCATATTTTTATGTTTTTAAAAATTATTGCGTTAAATATGTAGATAGATATGTACATGAGAAGTGCATGCAAAAAAACTGGTAAAAATACTTTAAATTTTGGAAAATAAAAAACATATACACTATTGTAATAAATTTTACTACCATTTATTGTTATAAATTTGTCTTTTTCATATTGTTCAAAATGCAAAGTATTTTTAACGGGACTTTTTTTTATACACCCCTCTAGTATATATCTATCTATATATTTAACGTTATAATTTCTCGGGACTTAAAAACGTGAGGTTTTAAAATTCTAAAACATCTGAATGTAAAGAGAGCATTGGTGCACATGTGTCAAAGACACTTTCCGGTGTTAGAGGCCCTTTAAAATTGCTGATTGTGGATGGATGAACAATCTCGTTGTTTAGCTGCATAGGCAATCTTTGTATGAAACTACTGGTAAGGTCATCTCTTTTTTATATTGTGCGTTTTAGCCATGTTTCATTCATCCGCGCTCGACCCTTCATCGCCGAGATATGTTGTACTCTGGGTTTTAGTGTTAATATATTTCCATTTGAAAAAAGAATAATTAAGCCAATGCAAGGCATGCATCAATGTGTTGTTTATCTACCACTTGCTCTGCTGCCACCGCACTCTTCACTGTAGACGACGGCAGTGCATGCATGCATGTGGTGCAGTTGACCTTTGTGTCGATCGTTTTGCCTTTCACTCGAAAGCTGCGGCTGCAGTTGACCTTTGTGCTGTTTTGCCTTTTGGTAGAGGCAAAGCTCATCAGGTCGCAGCAATGAACAAAACTGCCCTTGTGGGATGCAGATGCGTTCATGTTTTCACCCGTGTGGCCGGCGGATGAGATCAGTGCCGTTTGGAAGAAACCTTAAGAGGCAGCATCTAGTCAACGAGCTGGACTTTGTGGCCTGCCAGCCGGCCGGGGCAGGACAAGCTTGTCACAGGCTCACGGGCACAAGCACGGTACAATTACATGGAGTATGTGCGTCGCTAACCATGATGTATTCACACTTGGTCGCTCTCGGATACAACACGTTTGTTACCGAGGGCGCACGTGAAAGCTAAATTTACTACTACTAACGCGGCGGAATCGGAGCAAATTAGTCCATCCGTTACCTGAAAATCGGTGACTAAAATCCGACACATTTTCTTTAGTTCACAACCACGGCACTTTACATGACAAACAAAATGTACAAATCTTTACAGGAGTCACCGACCGCAGAGTTATTATCTTCTTTGCTTTTGTTCAATAAGTTGGTCATGTGCATCTGCGATATCTCGAGTAGTATTTTATTGCTGTGGGGGCCAAGTAAATAATAGATGTAACATTTTGATATTAATTTAATATATTTGCCTTTTATTATACAACCAGATCCGCGTTTGTTATCAACATTACGGTCATTCTGGGGAGTCCTGCAATGTACATCACACTAGCTTTTGTCACGTGTAAAGTCTTGTTTATTTCTCTCGTATTTTCAAGGTACCACATACGCATGATCTGAGTCGAGTACTTTCTTGAGTGCTACAAAACCTTGAGTCGAGTACTTCCTTGAGCACGACAAAAATATGAGTCAAATAGTTTCTCGAGTGCTACAACAGCTTGAGTCTATGTTGGCTACAAGTACTCGAGTATAGACTCGGGGCTACTCCCATCCGAAACACTCTTCGCGCACCCGATAGAAAGAAAATTTTGAGAAAGAATCTGGCAAAAGAGATACATAAGAAATAACTTGAGCCTATGATTTGTTGAAAGCACCCAAACATAATCTCGGGTGCTACTCCCATCGGAAGTGAGGATTACGCACCCGAAGAAAATGCCAAACATCAGACAAGCAGGAACCCAGCTATTGCGTCCTCCAAACAAGGCAGTCGATATAAACTTTGAATTCTCAGACCGTGTCCGCCGTGATAACTTGTCTGAATGTCGCGTTCATAACATGAAGATAAGATCCCGCTATCCATCGGGAGTGAGGATTGTGCACCCAAACAAAATGCCAAAAATCGGACAAGTAGGAACCCGACAACTTCAGCTATTGCGTCATCCAAACAAGGCAGTCGATATAAAATTTGAATTCTCAGACCGCGTCCGCCGTGATAACATGTCTGAATGCCGCGTTCATAACATGAAGATAAGATCCCGGTATCTGTCCTGTGAGGCCTGGCACTCGCAAAAGCTACGGTCTGCTGGAAAATTTCCATATCCACGATATGATGAAAAATCCCGACGGACACGTTGGTACGAGAAATACAAAACTGGAATTCAGAACCCGATAAGACCTCCGCGGCACGAGCTGAATTACACCGGTATATGCTAAATTCGAGTCCCGGGACTTAAGTTTGAGTAGGTCCACGATGTTTTTGCCCAAGAGCAATTAACTGGTTTTGGATCCGTCAGATGCACGAGACTCATTATTCCAATATCCCCATGGAAAAAATATTTTGGTTTCATCTTCCAGGTGAATGAATCAAGGTTTGGAGACTCAACATGAGTCTGCGACTTGAGTAGAGCCAGGAGCTACTATAGTGGGCATACCCTTTCATATACCCACAATTACTATACATGGTTTGGCCCATTATGGAGATGGCCCAACATGACCGATAAACAAGCTAGATCCGCACGTCATAGCGACTTGGAGTACAAGAAAGAAGACTCTAAAATAACACTTATAAACGCTAGCATGGTTGTATAGATAAAGCCGGGCAGGGACACCCTTTAGAGGGGCATCATTGATGCGTGCAATTAACACGTCCGTTGGGAACCCCAAGAGGAAGGTGTGATGCAGACAGTAGCAAGTTTTCCCTCAGAAAGAACCAAGGTTTATCGAACCAGGAGGAGCCAAGAAGCACGTTGAAGGTTGATGGCGGAGGGATGTAGTGCGGCGCAACACCAGGGATTTCGGCGCCAACGTGGAACCTGCACAACACAACCAAAGTACTTTGCCCCAACGAAACAGTGAGGTTGTCAATCTCACCGGCTTGCTGTAACAAAGGATTAGATGTATAGTGTGGATGATGATTGTTTGCAGAAAATAGTAAAGAACAAGTATTGCAGTAGATTGTATTCGATGTAAAGAATAGGACCGGGGTCCACAATTCACTAGAGGTGTCTCTCCCATAAGATAAATAGCATGTTGGGTGAACAAATTATAGTCGGGCAATTGACAAATAGAGAGGGCATGACAATGCACATACATGATATGATAAGTATAATGAAATTTAATTGGGCATTACGACAAAGTACATAGACTGCTATCCAGCATGCATCTATGCCTAAAAAGTCCACCTTCAGGTTATCATCCGAACCCCTTCCAGTATTAAGTTGTAAACAACAGACAATTGCATTAAGTATGGTGCGTAATGTAATCAATAAGTACATCCTCGGACATAGCATCAATGTTTTATCCCTAGTGGCAACAGCACATCCACAACCTTAGAACTTTCTGTCACTGTCCCAGATTTAATGGAGGCATGAACCCACTATCGAGCATAAATACTCCCTCTTGGAGTTAAGAGCAAAAACTTTGCCAGAGCCTCTACTAATAACGGAGAGCATGCAAGATCATAAACAACACATAGGTAATAGATTGATAATCAACATAACATAGTATTCTCTATCCATCGGATCCCGACAAACACAACATATAGCATTACAGATAGATGATCTTGATCATGTTAGGCAGCTCACAAGATCCGACAATGAAGCACATAAGGAGAAGACGACCATCTAGCTACTGCTATGGACCCATAGTCCAGGGGTGAACTACTCACTCATCACTCCGGAGGCGACCATGGCGGTGAAGAGTCCTCCGGGAGATGATTCCCCTCTCCGGCAGGGTGCCGGAGGCGATCTCCTGAATCCCCCGAGATGGGCATGGCGGCGGCGTCTCAGTAAGGTTTTCCGTATCGTGGCTCTCGGTACTGGGGGTTTCGCGACGGAGGCTTTAAGTAGGCGGAAGGGCAGGTCAGGGGGCCACACGAGGGCCCCACACACCAGGGCCGCGCGGCCAAGGCCTGGGCCGCGCCGCCCTGTTGTGGCGGCGCCTCGTGGCCCCACTTCGTCTCTCCCTCGGACTTCTGGAAGCTTCGTGGAAAAATAGGACCCTGGGCGTTGATTTCGTCCAATTCCGAGAATATTTCCTTTGTAGGATTTCTGAAACCAAAAACAGCAGAAAACAGCAACTGACTCTTCGGCATCTTGTTAATAGGTTAGTGCCGGAAAATGCATAAATATGACATAAAGTATGCATAAAACATGTAGATATCATCAATAATGTGGCATGGAACATAAGAAATTATCGATACGTCCGAGACGTATCAGCATCCCCAAGCTTAGTTCCTGCTCGTCCCGAGCAGGTAAACGATAACAAAGATAATTTCTGGAGTAACATGCCATCATAACCTTGATCATACTATTGTAAGCATATGTAATGAATGCAGCGATCAAAACAATGGTAATGACATGAGTAAACAAATGAATCATAAAGCAAAGACTTTTCATGAATAGTACTTCAAGACAAGCATCAATAAGTCTTGCATAAGAGTTAACTCATAAAGCAATAAATCAAAGTAAAGGTATTGAAGCAACACAAAGGAAGATTGAGTTTCAGCGGTTGCTTTCAACTTATAACATGTATATCTCATGGATATTGTCAATGTAAAGTAATATAACAAGTGCAATATGCAAGTATGTAGGAATCAATACACAGTTCACACAAGTGTTTGCTTCTTGAGGTGGAGAGAAATAGGTGAACTGACTCAACATAAAAGTAAAAGAAAGGTCCTTCAAAGAGGAAAGCATCGATTGCTATATTTGTGCTAGAGCTTTTATTTTGAAAACATGGAACAATTTTGTCAACGGTAGTAATAAAGCATATGTATCATGTAAATTATATCTTACAAGTTGCAAGCCTCATGCATAGTATACTAGTAGTGCCCGCACCTTGTCCTAATTAGCTCGGATTAACACAGATTATCATTGCATAACATATGTTTCAACCAAGTGTCACAAAGGGGTACCTCTATGCCGCATGTACAAGGGTCTAAGGAGAAAGTTCGCATTGGATTTCTCGCTTTTGATCATTCTTCAACTTAGACACCCATACCGGGACAACATAGACAACAGATAATGGACTCCTCTTTTAATGCTTAAGCATTCAACAACAGATAATATTCTCATAAGAGATTGAGGTTTTATGTCCAAACTAAAACTTCCACCATGATTCATGGCTTTAGTTAGCGGCCCAATGTTCTTCTCTAACAGTATGCATACTCAAACCATTTGATTGTGAAAACCGCCCTTACTTCAGACAAGACGAACATGCATAGCAACTCACATGATATTCAACAAAGAGTTGATGGCGTCCCCAGGAACATGGTTATCGCACAACAAGCAACTTACTAAGAGATAAAGTGCATAAGTACATATTCAATACTACAATAGTTTTTAAGGCTATTTTGTCCCATGAGCTATATATTGTAAAGGCGAATGATGGAAATTTAAAGGTAGCACTCAAGCAATTTACTTTGGAATGGCGGAGAAATACCATGTAGTAGGTAGGTATGGTGGACACAAATGGCATAGTGGTTGGCTCAAGGATTTTGGATGCATGAGAAGTATTCCCTCTCGATACAAGGTTTAGGCTAGCAAGGTTATTTGAAACAAACACAAGGATGAACCGGTGCAGCAAAACTCACATAAAATACATATTGTAAACATTATAAGACTCTACACCGTCTTCCTTGTTGTTCAAAACTCAATACTAGAAATTATCTAGACTTTAGAGAGACCAAATATGCAAACCAAATTTTAGCAAGCTCTATGTATTTCTTCATTAATGGGTGCAAAGTATATGATGCAAGAGCTTAAACATGAGCACAACAATTGCCAAGTATCAAATTATTCAAGACATTTTAGAATTACTACATGTAGCATTTCCCGATTCCAACCATATAACAATTTAACGAAGAAGATTCAACCTTCGCCATGAATACTATGAGTAAAGCCTAAGGACATATTTGTCCATATGCAACAGCGGAGCGTGTCTCTCTCTCACACAGTGAATGCTAGGATCCATTTTATTCAAACAAAAACAAAAACAAGAACAAACCGACGCTCCAAGCAAAGAACATAAGATGTGATGGAATAAAAATATAGTTTCAGCGAGGAACCTGATAATGTTGTCGATGAAGAAGGGGATGCCTTGGGCATCCCCAAGCTTAGACGCTTGAGTCTTCTTAAAATATGTAGGGGTGAACCACCGGGGCATCCCCAAGCTTAGAGCTTTCACTCTCCTTGATCATATTGCATCATTTCCCTCTCTTGATCCTTGAAAACTTCCTCCACACCAAACTTGAAACAACTCATTAGAGGGTTAGTGCACAATAAAAATTTACATGTTCAGAGGTGACATAATCATTCTTAACACTTCTGGGCATTGCACAAAGCTACTGGACATTAATGGATCAAAGAAATTCATCCAACATAGCAAAAGAGGCAATGCGAAATAAAAGGCAGAATCTGTCAAAACAGAACAGTTCGTAAAGACGAATTTTAAAGTGGCACCAGACTTGCTCAGATGAAAATGCCCAAATTGAATGAAAGTTGCGTACATATCTGAGGATCACTCACGTAAATTGGCATAATTTTCTGAGTTACGTACAGAGAATTAGGCCCAGATTCGTGACAGCAAAGAAATCTGTTTCTGCGTAGTAATCCAAATCTAGTATGAACCTTACTATCAACGACTTTACTTGGCACAACAATGCACAAAACTAAGATAAGGAGAGGTTGTTACAGTAGTAAACAACTTCCAAGACTCAAATATAAAATAAAAGTACTGTAGTAAAAACATGGGTTGTCTCCCATAAGCGCTTTTCTTTAACGCCTTTCAGCTAGGCGCAGAAAGTGTATATCAAGTGTTATCAAGAGATGAAGCATCAACATCATTACCAGGGGTGTTGGGAGTTTTATCAATTTTAGGCCTATAATAATTCTTTGATTTAGGCACCTTAGAGACATACATGAATTTTTGCTCTTTACCCACATAAGCTTTCTCCTTATACTTAAGAGAAGAAAAAGTTGAACCCAAGGTTCCCATAGCTTTTTCAAGTTCGCCAATCCTATTGATTTGATTATCATGGACAACACAAGTTCCTAGGACACTAATTCTTTCATCAATTCCTTCTAAGGATTTATCAAGTTCATCAGTTTTATCAAGTAACATTTCCAATTTAGTTTCAACACTTGGAAAAATTTTCTCTATGGTTTCCAATTTTTTCATAACATCCTCAAGAGAGATTTCAATTTTAGTTTCATTAACAGGTGGTATTCCAACTAGACTCTCAATGATGCAACTAGCTTCTAAAGCAGGAGTACCTAGGAAATTACCCCCCGAAAGAGTATCAAGAACATACCTATTCCAACTAGATATACCAACATAAAAGTTCCTAAGTAGGATAATAGTGGAGTGTTTCTTAGTGCACCTATGATGAGCATCACTAATTCTATACCAAGCATCTTTAAAACTTTCTCCACCTTGTTGTTTAAACGAACGAACTTCAACTTCAGGATTACTCATTTTAGCAGTAGTGAATAAAGCAAACTAGATAAAGTAAATGCAAGTAACTAATTTTTTGTGTGTTTTTGATATGGAGAACAAGACAGTAAATAAAGTAAAACTAGCAACTAATTTTTTTGTGTTTTGATATAATGCAGCAAACAAAGTAGTAAATAAAGTAAAGCAAGACAAAAACAAAGTAAAGAGATTGGATTGTGGAGACTCCCCTTGCAGCGTGTCTTGATCTCCCCGGCAACGGCGCCAGAAAATGTGCTGCTGGCGTGTAGTTGACGTGGGAGTTAGAAATCTTTGTGGTGTAACTTTTCTTCGTTCCCCGGCAACGGCGCCAGAAAATGTGCTTGATGCGTGCAATTAACACGTCCGTTGGGAACCCCAAGAGGAAGGTGTGATGTAGACAGTAGCAAGTTTTCCCTCAGAAAGAAACCAAGGTTTATCGAACCAGGAGGAGCCAAGAAGCACGTTGAAGGTTGATGGCAGCGGGATGTAGTGCGGCGCAACACCAGAGATTTCGGCGCCAACGTGGAACCTGCACAACACAACCAAAGTACTTTGCCCCAACGAAACAGTGAGGTTGTCAATCTCACCGGCTTGCTGTAACAAAGGATTAGATGTATAGTGTGGATGATGATTGTTTGCAGAAAATAGTAAAGAACAAGTATTGCAGTAGATTGTATTCGATGTAAAGAATAGGACCGGGGTCCACAGTTCACTAGAGGTGTCTCTCCCATAAGATAAATAGCATGTTGGGTGAACAAATTACAGTCGGGCAATTGACAAATAGAGAGGGCATGACAATGCACATACATGATATCATAAGTATAGTGAAATTTAATTGGGCATTACGACAAAGTACATAGACCTCTATCCAGCATGCATCTATGCCTAAAAAGTCCACCTTCAGGTTATCATCCGAACCCCTTCCAGTATTAAGTTGTAAACAACAGACAATTGCATTAAGTATGGTGCGTAATGTAATCAATAACTACATTCTCGGACATAGCATCAATGTTTTATCCCTAGTGGCAACAGCACATCCACAACCTTAGAACTTTCTGTCACTGTCCCAGATTTAATAGAGGCATGAACCCACTATCGAGCATAAATACTCCCTCTTGGAGTTAAGAGCAAAAACTTGGCCAGAGCCTCTACTAATAACGGAGAGCATGCAAGATCATAAACAACACATAGGTAATAGATTGATAATCAACATAACATAGTATTCTCTATCCATCGGATCCCGACAAACACAACATATAGCATTACAGATAGATGATCTTGATCATGTTAGGCAGCTCACAAGATCCGACAATGAAGCACATAAGGAGAAGACGACCATCTAGCTACTGCTATGGACCCATAGTCCAGGGGTGAACTACTCACTCATCACTCCGGAGGCGACCATCGCGGTGAAGAGTCCTCCGGGAGATGATTCCCCTCTCCGGCAGGGTGCCGGAGGCGATCTCCTGAATCCCCCGAGATGGGATTGGCGGCGGCGGCGTCTGATGACCCACAAGTATAGGGGGTGTATCGTAGTATCTTCGATAAGTAAGAATGTCGATCCCAACGAGGAGCAGAAGGTGTTGACAAGCAGTTTCGATGAAGGATTCACTGTAAATGCTCACAGACAAGTATTCAGGGGGTTTTGATGTAACAGTTGAATAAAGTACGAGTAAGTAAAGTGCGAGAGTAACAATTGCAGCGAGTGGCCCAATCCTTTTTAGCACAAAGGACAAGCCAGTTTGTGTACTTATAATGACCAAACGTTCTCGAGGACACACGGGATTTTAGTCTAGTGCTTTCGCTACATACGGCTAAATAATCTTCATTGTTATGATAAGTGTCGTGTGGGTGAACCTATGCTAATGTACCGCCCTTCCTAGGACTAATACATACTTGTGATTATACCCCTTGCAAGCATCCGCAACTACAAGAAAGTAATTAAGAATAAATCTAACCACAGCCTTAAACTCTGAGATCCTGCTATCCCTCCTGCATCGATATACCAACGGGGGTTTAGGTTTCTGTCACTCCGGCAACCCCGCAATCGGCAAACGAGTACAAGATGCATTCCCCTAGGCCCATAAAGGTGAAGTGTCATGTAGTCGACGTTCACATGACACCACTAGAAGAATAACACCACAACTTAAATATCATACCATTGAATATTACTCAACCATAGTTCACTACTAACAGTTAGACTTCACCCATGTCCTCAAGAACTAAACGAACTACTCACGAGACATCATATGGAACATGATCAGAGGTGATATGATGATGAATAACAATCTGAACATAAACCTTGGTTCAATGGTTTCACTCAATAGCATCAACAACAAGTAGAAATAGATACCGGGAGAGTTTCCCCTATCAAACAATCAAGATCAAACCCAAATTGCTACGGCGGTGACGAGGTGCTGCGGTGGAGACGGCGGTGATGATGGTGGAGATGATGATGATGGTGATGGAGATGATGTCCAGCTCGATGACGGTGACGATGGCATCGATTTCCCCCTCCGGGAGGGAATTTCCCCGGCGGATTCCTGCCCGCCGGAGAGCTCTTTTCTCTCTGGTGTTCTTCGCCCCGCAGAGGCGGCTGTGGCTCTTCGTGAGGAACCCTCTGGAGCTTAGGTTTTCGGGACGAAGGGTTTCACGAAGAAAAGGAGGTGAAAGGGGCTGTGGGGCCCCCACACCACATGGTGGCGCGGCCAGGCCATGGGCCGCGCCGGCCTGTGGTCTGGCCCCACCTTGGGCCTTCTCAGCTCCTCCTTCTGGCTTCCTTCGTCATCTTGAAAAATAAGATTTTTGGTATAATTTCCTTCCACAGTTGATCTTCCGAAATATTGCGTTCTGACGGTGCTTTTTCCAGCAGAATCCTGGCTCCGGTGCTTGATCCTCCAATAATGATGAAACATGCAAAATAGATGAGATAACATAAGTATTGTGTCCAAATATGAAATATATCAATGAATAACAGCAAATTATGATACAAAATAGTGATGCAAATTGGACGTATCAACTCCCCCCCAAGCTTAGACTTCGCTTGTCCCCAAGCGAAACTGAACTCAGTAAACAGGACCACATGTTTATGGAGTGAAGAGTCGATAAATAAAATACGGACAAGAAGCATCATATTCATTCACACAAGACATTCTAGTAAACAACTTCCTCATATAACTCAACTTGAAACAAGTATAAAGTAATCACAAATAAAGGTGCATAAGAAATCATAGTTGGTGATGGCAAACTTCGTTCTTGGTCAGAGAACAATTAATAGATTATACTTATCTCATTGAGCAGCGCTCTCATGTTAAAGTTTATAAGGCACAACTTGCATACTCAATCATAATGGTCTCCTCATGATCATTGATAACTTGCAAAGCTATATTCATTCAGATAAAACTTGTACTAAACAAGGAAGAATAAAAGACATGATAAAGCAAATCACAATATAATGGTTTGATCACAACTACTCAAATGCTTGCTTGAGATGGAGGGAAATAGGTTTACTGACTCAACATAAAGTAAAAGACAGGCCCTTCGCAGAGGGAAGCAGGGATTAAATCATGTGCTAGAGCTTTTTCAGTTTTGAAATCATATAAAGAGAAATAAAAGTAAAGTTTTGAGAGGTGTTTGTTGTTGTCAACGAATGGTAGCGGGTACTCTAACCCCCTTGCCAGACAAACCTTCAAAGAGCGGCTCCCATATTATTTTCATTTTATGTGGCACTCCTTCCACCCTTTCTTTCACAAACCATGGCTAACCGAATCCTCGGGTGCCTACCAACAATCTCATACCATGAAGGAGTGCCTTTTTATTTTAGTTTTATTATGATGATGACACTCCCCCCAACCTTTGCTTACACAAGCCATGGCTAACCGAATCCTTCGGGTGCCATCCATCAATCACATACCATGGAGGAGTGTCTAATTAGGTTAATTAGTTTGGGACTGGGAATCCCATTGCCAGCTCTTTTTGCAAAATTATTGGATAAGCGGATGAAGCCACTAATCCATTGGTGAAAGTTGCCCAACAAGATTGAAAGATAAAACACCACATACTTCCTCATGAGCTATAAAACATTGACACAAATAAGAGATACTAAATTTTGAATTGTTTAAAGGTAGCACATGAAGTATTTACTTGGAATGGCAGAAAATACCATGCAGTAGGTAGATATGGTGGACACAAATGGCATAGGTTTGGGTTCAGGTTTGGATGCACGAGAAGTATTCCCTCTTAGTACAGGTCTTTGGCTAGCAAGGTTAAATAGCAAGCATAAGAGTTGAGGGAAACAAACAAATATACATGTGATAGAAACAATCATGCATCTTACTTGTAAGTACAAACAGTTTTAACTTCGGAATACTAAGCTAAGAACTGATAAGAAAGATAATAACATCTTCTACATGTATTTCCTCTATTCTTCTTAAACTCAAAGTGTTGTTGCTATTGACCATTGCTAAGTTTGCCAAAACCAAATAGATTTACTCAATGCTCCCAAAGTGGTACCAATACTAAAATCAAGATCAATCATATAGTAATAAGGTGTGCAATATGTAAATGATAAGACTTCTCATTAATATTTCATAACGATAACTCACACCAAGGGATACATAGATAACCAACTAAAGGAGAGATACTTCCAAACTGCAACTCATCTTATATGATAACTTCCCTACTCATGATATGACACTACTTGACAGTAAAAAGTAAAAGATAGTGATGATGTGATACCGCGGCACTCCCCCAAGCTTGGAACAAACCAAGGGGATGCCAATACCGATGATGAATTACTCCTCCGGCGATGGTGGTGATGAACTCCTCCCGCGCTTCTTACAGATCTCTTTCAGCTTCAGTTTCTCAGCTTGGCAATTCTGCACTAAGACTCGAAGAGATTCATTGTCATCTGAAGTTGGTGATGATGACCTTGTAATGTGAATCGAGTGGTATTCCAGCATTCTACGGAGACGGCAATTCTCCTCCTGGAGTATCTCCACTTCTCTTCTTAGAGCCCGATATTGATCACAAAACTCATCGGTAGTCCGTAGAGCTTCTTCCAACACAGGGAAGGAGTCGAGGCTAAGAGCGGGTGGTAAGGGTCCCTGCAAGTTATGAGAAAAAGAACGTCGAGTGTCAACAGATCCCACCAAGATTTGCTTGCTCCCAACAGCTTGCTGCTCTTGTTTTGATGGCACCATCTTCACTTCTTCCTCCGAAAACCCCTTGCCCTTGTTGTTGGAGGCCATGGTGCTTCTAGACCGAAAACAGATCCTGGCAGAAACAGCTCGAAACAAAACACGTCGAGAAAACGATATACGGACCTCCAGGGGTCCGGGGGATTATATAGCAAATATTTTCACGACAAAAGGAAAGTACCAGATCGAACCAGAGTCGGAAAGGGGCGACGAGGCGGCCAGACCATAGGTCGGCGCGGGCCCAGGCCAGGCCGCGTCGGCCTATGGTGGCACGCCCTCGTGCGTCTTTTCCACTCCGTTTCGAACTCGTAATTTTTCATATTTTCCAAAAACAGCAAAAATATAGTTCGGAAAGTAAATTGCGAACTTTTCATTACCAGTACTGTTACCTATTCAAAGTCGAGTTCTGGCGGACTGTCAATTTGTCCTTTAATGAAAGCCTCCGGTGTTTCCACTTGAATAATATCAACATCAACATTATAAGAATCACCTGAGATATAATGCTTGAGTCTTTGTCCATTCACCACTTGCGTGGCATTGCCTTGGAGAGAGCTAATTTTAATTGCTCCTGAACGATACACCTCCTCAACAACATATGGTCCTTCCCACTTCGAGAGTAATTTCCCTGCAAAGAATCTGAGACGAGACCGATACAATAGGACTTTATCCCCAGTATTAAATTCTCTTTTGATGATCCTTCTATCATGCCATTTTTTAACTTTCTCTTTAAAGAGTTTAGCATTTTCATAAGCTTCACTTCTCCATTCATCTAGAGAACTTAATTGCAACAACCTCTTATCACCGGCAAGTTTAGGATCTTTATTTAATTCTCTAACTGCCCAATAAGCTTTGTGCTCTAGTTCTAAAGGTAAATGACAAGCTTTCCCATAAACCATTTTATAAGGTGACATCCCCATGGGATTTTTATAAGCAGTTCTATAAGCCCATAGTGCATCCTTCAATTTACTAGCCCAATTCTTTCTAGTTTTATTAACAGTCTTTTGCAAGATAGATTTAATCTCTCTATTTGATAATTCTACTTGCCCACTAGTTTGAGGATGATAAGCGGAAGCAATTCTATGATTAATACCATACCTAGCAAGAGTTTTTCTAAAACCTCCATGAATAAAATGAGAACCTCCATCAGTCATAATATATCTAGGCACTCCAAATCTAGGAAAAATAATGTCTAAAAGCATTCTTAAAGAGGTCTCACCATCAGCACTTTTTGTAGGTATGGCTTCCACCCATTTAGTAACATAATCAACAGCAACAAGTATATGAGTGTTACTTTCTGAAAACGGAAAAGGTCCCATGAAGTCAAATCCCCAACAATCAAATGGTTCAATAACAAGAGTATAATTCATAGGCATTTCATTACATCTGGAGATATTACCAACCCTTTGGCATTCATCACAAGATAAAATAAACTTTCTCGCATCCTTGAAGAGAGTTGGCCAATAAAAACCTGATTGTAGAACCTTTTGCGCGGTTCTTTCTCCGGCGTGATGTCCTCCATAAGCACTACCATGACATTTACTCAATATCTCTTGTTGTTCATATTCGGGAACACACCTTCGCAGAATACCATCCACTCCTTCTTTATATAAGTGTGGGTCATCCCGAAATAATGCCTCAAGTCATAAAATAATTTCCTCCTTTCTGAAATTTGAAAAGGTTGGAGGCAAGTACTTGGAAACAATAAAGTTAGCATAATCAGCATACCAAGGACTGTCTCGCGAGCTCACCTTTATTACAGCCAATTGTTCATTTGGAAAACTATCATTAACAGGAACAGGATCATAAGCAATATTTTCCAATCTAGACAAATTATCAGCAACAGGATTATCAGCACCTTTCCTATCTACAATATGTAAATCAAATTCTTGCAAAAGAAGTACCCATCTAATAAGCCTCGGCTTAGCATCTTTCTTAGTCATAAGGTATCTAATTGCAGCATGATCAGTATGAATCGTAACTTTTGAATCAACAATATAAGATCTAAATTTATCACAAGCAAAGACTACAGCTAATAATTCTTTTTCAGTTGTAGCATAATTTCTTTGAGCAACATCAAGAGTTTTACTAGCATAATGAATAACATTCAGTTTTTTATCTACTCGCTGTCCAAGAACAGCGCCTACAGCAAAATCACTAGCATCACACATAATTTCAAAAGGCAAATTCCAATCAGGAGGTTCAACTACAGGAGCAGTTGTTAAGGCTTTCTTTAGAGTTTCAAAAGCTTCCTTACAATCATCATCAAAAACAAAAGGTACGTCTTTTTGAAGAAGATTAGTAAGAGGCTTTGAAATCTTGGAGAAATCTTTAATAAATCTCCTATAAAACCCAGCATGACCAAGAACACTACGAATACCTTTAACATCCCTCGGATAGGGCATCTTCTCAATTGCTTCAACTTTATCTCTATCAACTTCAATACCTTTCTCAGAAATTTTATGTCCCAATACAATTCCTTCATTAACCATAAAGTGGCATTTCTCCCAATTAAGAACAAGGTTAGTTTCTTCACATCTCTGCAAAACTTTATCAAGGTTTCGCAAGGAACTATCAAAAGAATTCCCATAGACGGAAAAATCATCCATGAATACTTCCACAATACTCTCACAAAAGCCATGAAAAATAGCAGACATGCATCTTTGAAAAGTAGCAGGAGCATTACATAAACCAAAAGGCATACACCTATAAGCATAAGTTCCATAGGGACAAGTAAAAGTGGTTTTCTCTTGATCTTTAGTTTTAACGACAATTTGTGAAAACCCGAATAACCATCAAGAAAACAAAAATGAGTATTTTTAGACAATCTTTCTAGCATTTGATCAATAAATGGTAAAGGGTAATGATCTTTCTTAGTAACTTTATTAACTTTTCGAAAATCAATGCACATTCTATACCCTACAACTACTCTTTGAGGGATGAGCTCATCATTATCATTAGGCACAACAGTCATTCCTCCTTTCTTGGGAACGCAATGCACAGGACTAACACATCTACTATCAGCAATAGGATATATAATACCAGCTTCAAGAAGTTTTAATACCTCATTCCTTACCACCTCCTTCATCTTCGGAATTAGACGACGCTGATGTTCAACAACAGGCTTTGCATCATCTTCCATATTAATAGCATGTTGGCAAATAGAAGCAGAAATCCCCTTCAAATCATCAAGAGTGTAGCCAATAGCTCCTCGGTGTTTCTTCAATATTTCCAATAACCTTTCTTCCTCAATCTCTGAAAGCTTAGAACTAATAATAACAGGATATATTTTCTTATCATCAATATGAGCATATTTAAGATTATCAGGTAAAGGCTTTAAATCAAAAACAGGATCTTCCTTTGGTGGCGGTGTTGTACCCAAATCTTCCACCGGTAAATCATGCTTGAGAATAGGTTGGCGAAGAAAAATTTCCTCAAGCTCATCTATTTCTTTCCTTAAAACTTCACTCTCGCTATTCTCCAAATGTTGCTGCAAAGGATTATTAGGAACAAGAACAATAGATGCACACTGCTCCATTTTAAAATCATCACTAGGCAAATCAGCTTTATAAGGAGTTTTGGTAAATTTAGAGAAGTTAAACTCATAAGATTCACTAGCAAATTTAGTCAAAATTTTCTCTTTCTTGCAATCTATAATAGCTCCACAAGTATTTAGAAAAGGTCTACCAAAAATAATAGGACAATAATCACTAGCAGCAGAACCAAGTACCAAAAAGTCAGCAGGATATTTAATCTTACCGCATAAAACTTCCACATCTCGAACAATACCAATTGGAGAAATAGTTTCTCTATTAGCCAGCTGAATAACTACATCAATATCTTCAAGTTCACAAGAATCAATTTCGTGCATAATCTCCGTGTAAAGCTCATAAGGAATAGCACTAACACTTGCACCAATATCACATAAACCATAATAGCAATGATCACCAATTCTAACAGATAGCATAGGAACACTAACTTGTTTGGGTTTATTAGGATGTGAAACAATATTAGAAGCATCTTCACAGAAAATAATATGACCATCCTCCACATTTTCAGTCACAAGATCTTTAACTATTGCAACAAAGAGGTTCAACTTTTATTTGTTCTTCAGGTTCTACAGGTTTCTTTTCACTTTTATGAACCGCACTATTTATAACAGAGTACTCCATCATTTTAGCAGGGAAAGGAGTTTTTTCAATATAAGCTTCAGGAATAACATGATCAGCAGTTTCAACTACAACGCATTTATTAATAGATGAATCAATTTTATCTTTATACGGTTCATGATACTTATCAAAGTTCCTCTTAGGCAATTCATAATGAGAAGCAAAAGCTTTATAAAGATTTGCAGCAACTTGAGAATCAAGACCATATGTAGCACTCATATTACGAAATTTATCAGTATCCATAAAAGCTTCAATGCATTTATAATCATAAATTATACCTGATTCTCTATCCTTGTCGTTCTCCCAACCTTCATTATTTTCTTGGATCCGATCAAGAAGGTCCCTTTTAAACTCTTCTTTGTTGCGTGTAAATGATCCAGAACAAGAAGTATCCAGCAAGGTCTTGTCTTGAAAAGAAAGTCTTGCATAGAAATTATCAATAATAACATTACCAGGAAGCTCATGAATGGGGCATTTGAGCATTAAAGACTTCAATCTCCCCCAAGCTTGGACAATACTCTCTCCATCATGAGGCCAAAAATTATATATGCGATTCCGATCCTTGTGAATTTCACTTGGAGGATAGAACTTAGAATAAAACCGGGGCACAATATCATTCCATTCAAGAGAATCCCCATTATCCAGTAATTTATACCAATGCGCCGCCTTACCAGACAGCGATATAGAGAATAGTTTCTTCCTCACTTCATCCATAGCAATACCTGCACACTTGAATAAACCGCATAATTCATGCAAGAACAATAAATGATCTCCAGGGTGGACAGTTCCATCCCCTTCATAGCGGTTATCCATAACACGTTCAATAATTTTCATAGGTATTTTATATGGTATCACTTCCTCACCTGGCGCCTCATCCACTACCGTTGCAGTAGTAGTAGATTTCCCAAATAGAAATTGAAGAGAAGATCTCTCCATAATGACTTATAGCAGCGAGTAAATAAAATCAGCACAAACAGTAAAGGTTTTCCTTACCAATTCCACTTACCAATAGCGCTTCACTCCCCGGCAACGGCGCCAGAAAATAGTCTTGATGACCCACAAGTATAGGGGGTGTATCGTAGTATCTTTGATAAGTAAGAATGTCGATCCCAACGAGGAGCAGAAGGTGTTGACAAGCAGTTTCGATGAAGGATTCACTGTAAATGCTCACAGACAAGTATTCAGGGGGTTTTGATGTAACAGTTGAATAAAGTACGAGTAAGTAAAGTGCGAGAGTAACAATTGCAGCGAGTGGCCCAATCCTTTTTAGCACAAAGGACAAGCCGGTTTGTGTACTTATAATGACCAAACGTTCTCGAGGACACACGGGATTTTAGTCTAGTGCTTTCGCTACATACGGCTAAATAATCTTCATTGTTATGATAAGTGTCGTGTGGGTGAACCTATGCTAATGTACCGCCCTTCCTAGGACTAATACATACTTGTGATTATACCCCTTGCAAGCATCCGCAACTACAAGAAAGTAATTAAGAATAAATCTAACCACAGCCTTAAACTCTGAGATCCTGCTATCCCTCCTGCATCGATATACCAACGGGGGTTTAGGTTTCTGTCACTCCGGCAACCCCGCAATCGGCAAACGAGTACAAGATGCATTCCCCTAGGCCCATAAAGGTGAAGTGTCATGTAGTCGACGTTCACATGACACCACTAGAAGAATAACACCACAACTTAAATTTCATACCATTGAATATTACTCAACCATAGTTCACTACTAACAGTTAGACTTCACCCATGTCCTCAAGAACTAAACGAACTACTCACGAGACATCATATGGAACATGATCAGAGGTGATATGATGATGAATAACAATCTGAACATAAACCTTGGTTCAATGGTTTCACTCAATAGCATCAACAACAAGTAGAAATAGATACCGGGAGAGTTTCCCCTATCAAACAATCAAGATCAAACCCAAATTGCTACGGCGGTGATGAGGTGCTGCGGTGGAGATGGCGGTGATGATGGTGGAGATGATGATGATGGTGATGGAGATGATGTCCAGCTCGATGACGGTGACGATGGCGTCGATTTCCCCCTCCGGGAGGGAATTTCCCCGGCGGATTCCTGCCCGCCGGAGAGCTCTTTTCTCTCTGGTGTTCTCCGCCCCGCAGAGGCGGCTGTGGCTCTTCGTGAGGAACCCTCTGGAGCTTAGGTTTTCGGGACGAAGGGTTTCGCGAAGAAAAGGAGGCGAAAGGGGCTGTGGGGCCCCCACACCACATGGTGGCGCGGCCAGGCCATGGGCCGCGCCGGCCTGTGGTCTGGCCCCACCTTGGACCTTCTCAGCTCCTCCTTCTGGCTTCCTTCGTCATCTTGAAAAATAGGATTTTTGGTATAATTTCCTTCCACAGTTGATCTTCCGAAATATTGCGTTCTGACGGTGCTTTTTCCAGCAGAATCCTGGCTCCGGTGCTTGATCCTCCAATAATGATGAAACATGCAAAATAGATGAGATAACATAAGTATTGTGTCCAAATATGAAATATATCAATGAATAACAGCAAATTATGATACAAAATAGTGATGCAAATTGGACGTATCAGCATCTCAGTAAGGTTTTCCGTATCGTGGCTCTCGGTACTGGGGGTTTCACGACGGAGACTTTAAGTAGGCGGAAGGGCAGGTCAGGGGGCCACACGAGGGCCCCACACACCAGGGCCGCGCGGCCAAGGCCTGGGCCGCGCCGCCCTATTGTGGCGGCGCCTCGTGGCCCCACTTTGTCTCTCCCTCGGACTTCTGGAAGCTTCGTGCAAAAATAGGACCCTGGGCGTTGATTTCGTCCAATTCCGAGAATATTTCCTTTGTAGGATTTCTGAAACCAAAAACAGTAGAAAACAGCAACTGGCTCTTCGGCATCTTGTTAATAGGTTAGTGCCGGAAAATGCATAAATATGACATAAAGTATGCATAAAACATGTAGATATCATCAATAATGTGGCATGGAACATAAGAAATTATCGATACGTCGGAGACGTATCAATCATCATATTAGACAAATACAATTCCAGCTGCGCCGGCTCCATGTAACATAATTATGATCATATATTAGATTTATTAGATTGCTAGCAGGATATAGCGATCCTTCACCGAGGCAACGTGAACCTGGGTACATCGTGTGCTACTCTCTCTCCCGAATTCTCCTATGTTGCCTTCTTCCCCAAAATGCAAGTCCGTAATCTATGGACACTACCAAGGTCACTCTTCGTCACTATCAACCCATGAATGATGTCACTAAGCATGGCATCGAATCATGCAACTAACTCTGCTCAAATCTTAATACCGTTACCGGTCTCCCTGGTTCGGGTATGTGTCAAACCTTCAAGATCGAGATAAAAATACCGAAGACTAGAAATGGATCTCTACTCCCATACTGCAGAATATCCCATAAGTAATTTATATGCACATAATGATGCGAGGCTAGGTCTAAGCTCATAGCCCGACATGATTACTCACACATGATTATATCAACAATTATAAATCTAAAAGAGATGAATGATGATTAGTCTTACAATGCCATCGACCGAATGTATCAAGATTACAAGTAGAGGGAGGGATGATGGAGATGATGATGACGATAAGGCGGTGAAGTCGATGGCGGCAGCGAAAGGGCTTCGGTGGAGATTGGATCTGACTATGACAGCGGAATATGGTTGTTTGTGTGTTTACCTGAATGTCCTGGGTGCCTTCACAATTTATACTGGGTTTGACGAGGCAGAGCCATGGACAAGTGGTACGGTTAGGCCGTACCGGCGGGGTGATACGTCCCAAACATATCTATAATTTCTTATGTTCCATGCTACTTTTATGATGATACTCACATGTTTTATACACATTATATGTCGTTATTATGCATTTTCCGGCACTAACCTATTGACGAGATGCCGAAGAGCCAGTTGCTATTTTCTGCTGCTTTTGGTTTCAGAAATCCTAGTAAGGAAATATTCTCGGAATTGGACGAAATCAACGCCCAGGGGCCTATTTTTCCACGAAGCTTCCAGAAGACCGAAGAGGAAACGAAGTGGGGCCACGAGGCGACGACACAACAAGGCGGCGCGGCCTGGGCTTGGGCCGCACCGGCCTATTGTGTGGCCACCTCGTGTGGCCCCCTGACCTACCCTTCCGCCTACTTAAAGCCTCCATCGCGAAACCCCCAGTACCGAGAGCCACGATACGGAAAACCTTCCAGAGACGCAGCCGCCGCCAATCCCATCTCGGGGGATTCAGGAGATCGCCTCCGGCACCCTGCCGGAGAGGGGAATCATCTCCCGGAGGTCTCTTCATCGCCATGATCGCCTCCGGATTGATGTGTGAGTAGTTCACCCCTGGACCATGGGTCCATAGCAGTAGCTAGATGGTCGTCTTCTCCTCATTGTGCTATCATGTTCGATCTTGTGAGCTGCCTATCATGATCAAGATCGTTTATTTGTAATCCTACATGTTGTGTTTGTTGGGATCCGATGAATATTGAATACTATGTCAAGTTGATTATCAATCTATCATATATATTGTTTATGTTCTTGCATGCTCTCCGTTGCTAGTAGAGGCTCTGGCCAAGTTGATACTTGTGACTCCAAGAGGGAGTATTTATGCTCGATAGTGGGTTCATGCCTCCATTAAATCTGGGACAGTGACAGAAAGTTCTAAGGTTGTGGATATGCTGTTGCCACTAGGGATAAAACATTGATGCTATGTCCGAGGATGTAGTTATTGATTACATTACGCACCATACTTAATGCAATTGTCTGTTGCTTGCAACTTAATACCGGAAGGGGTTCGGATGATAACCTGAAAGTGGACTTTTTAGGCATAGATGCATGCTGGATGGCGGTCTATGTACTTTGTCGTAATGCCCTGATTAAATCTCATAGTACTCATTGGTGTCTTCGGGTGCTTCTATTTTTGTAGACAGTGTTGGGCCTCCAAGAGCAGAGGTTTGTAGAACAGCAGCAAGTTTCCCTTAAGTGGATCACCCAAGGTTTATCAAACTCAGGGAGGAAGAGGTCAAAGATATCCCTCTCAAGCAACCCTGCACAAGAAGTCTCTTGTGTCCCCAACACACCTAATAGGTGCACTAGTTCGGCGAAGAGATAGTGAGATGCAAGTAATATGGATGAGTATGAGTGGTAATAGCAATCTGAATAAAATATGGCAGCGAGTAAACATGCAACAAAACAGTAAACAAATGGAGATTCGATGCTTGGAAGCAAGGCCCAGGGATCCTGCTTTAACTAGTGGACACTCTCAACAATGATCACATAATAGAACCACTCTACACCCTCTTGTTGGATGATGAACACCACTAACTGTGTAGGATTACACGAACCCTCAATGCCAGAGTTAACAAGCTCCACAATATTCGATATTCATGTTTAAATAACCTTAGAGTGCAAGATAGATCAACACAATTACACCGAGAACTAACATAGCATGCACACTGTCACCATCACACTATGAAGGAGGCATAGATCACATCAATACTATCATAGTAATAATTAACTCCATAACCTACAAGAGATTATGATCATAGACTACGCCAAGTACTACACGACGCACACACTGTCACCATTACACCGTGGAGGAGGAATAGAGTACTTTAATAACATCACTAGAGTGGCACATAGATGATATTCAACTAGATCACATAAAGAGAGAGATGAACCACATAGCTACAGCGGAGCCCTCAGCCCCGGGGGTGAATTACTCCCTCCTCATCATGGAGACAGCGATGGCGGTGAAGATGGCGGTGGAGACGGCGGTGGAGATGACTCCGGGGGCAATTCCCCGTCCCGGCAGGGCGCCGGAACAGAGACTTCTGTCCCCCGAATTGGAGTTTCGCGATGGCGGCGGCTCTGGAAGGTTTTCTCTGGTTTCGTCGAACGTGGTAGGGTTTTCGCGACGGAGACTTTAAGTAGGCGGAAGGGCAAGGTCGGTGGAGTCACGAGGGACCCACACAACAGGGCGGCGCGGGCCCTAGCCTGGCCGCGCCGCCTTAGTGTGGCGCCACCTCGTGGCCCCACTTCGTATCTCCTCCGGTCTTCTGGAAGCTTCGTGTGAAAATAGGACCCTGGGCGTTGATTTCGTCCAATTCCGAGAATATTTCCTTACTAGGATTTCTGAAACCAAAAACAGCAGAAAACAGGAACTGGCCCTTCGGCATCTCGTCAATAGGTTAGTTCCGGAAAATGCATAAATATGATATAAAGTATGCATAAAACATGTAGATATAATCAATAATGTGGCATGGAACATAAGAAATTATCGATACGTCGGAGACGTATCAGCATCCCCAAGCTTAGTTCCTGCTCGTCCCGAGCAGGTAAACGATAACAAAGATAATTTCTGGAGTGACATGCCATCATAACCTTGATCATACTATTGTAAGCATATGTAGTGAATGCAGCGATCAAAACAATGGTAATGACATGAGTAAACAAATGAATTATAAAACAAAGACTTTTCATGAATAGTACTTCAAGACAAGCATCAATAAGTCTTGCATAAGAGTTAACTCATAAAGCAATAAATCAAAGTAAAGGTATTTGAAGCAACACAAAGGAAGATTAAGTTTTAGCGGTTGCTTTCAACTTATAACATGTATATCTCATGGATATTATCAATGTAAAGTAGTATAACAAGTGCAATATGCAAGTATGTAGGAATCAATGCACAGTTCATGCAAGTGTTTGCTTCTTGAGGTGGAGAGAAATAGGTGAACTGACTCAACATAAAAGTAAAAGAAAGGCCCTTCGCAGAGGGAAGCATTGATTGCTATATTTGTGCTAGAGCTTTGATTTTGAAAACAAGAAACTATTTTGTCAACAGTAGTAATAAAGCATATGAGTTATGTAAATTATATCTTACAAGTTGCAAGCCTCATGCATAGTGTACTAATAGTGCCCGCACCTTGTCCTAATTAACTTGGGTTAACACGGATTATCATTGCATAACATATGTTTCAACCAAGTGTCACAAAGGGGTACCTCTATGCCGCCTGTACAAGGGTCTAAGGAGAAAGTTCGCATTGGATTTCTCGCTTTTGATCATTCTTCAACTTAGACACCCATACCGGGACAACATAGACAACAGATAATGGACTCCTCTTTTAATGCTTAAGCATTCAACAACAGTTAATATTCTCATAAGAGATTGAGGTTTTATGTCCAAACTGAAACTTCCACCATGATTCATGGCTTTAGTTAGCGGCCCAATGTTCTTCTCTAACAGTATGCATACTCAAACCATTTGATTGTGAAAACCGCCCTTACGTCAGACAAGACGAACATGCATAGCAACTCACATGATATTCAACAAAGGTGAAAGAGTTGATGGCGTCCCCAGAAAACATGGTTACCGCACAACAAGCAACTTAATAAGAGATAAAGTGCATAAGTACATATTCAATACCACAATAGTTTTTAAGCTATTTGTCCCATGAGCTATATATTGCAAAGGTAAAGAATGGAAATTTTAAAGGTAGCACTCAAGCAATTTACTTTGGAATGGCGGAGAAATACCATGTAGTAGGTAGGTATGGTGGACACAAATGGCATAGTGGTTGGCTCAAGGATTTTGGATGCATGAGAAGTATTCCCTCTCGATACAAGGTTTAGGCTAGCAAGGTTATTTGAAACAAACACAAGGATGAACCGGTGCAGCAAAACTCACATAAAAGACATATTGTAAACATTATAAGACTCTACACCGTCTTCCTTGTTGTTCAAAACTCTTTACTAGAAATTATCTAGACCTTAGAGAGACCAATTATGCAGACCAAATTTTAGCAAGCTCTATGTATTTCTTCATTAATGGGTGCAAAGTATATGATGCAAGAGCTTAAACATGAGCACAACAATTGCCAAGTATCAAATTATTCAAGACATTATAGCATCTACCACATGCGGCATTTTCTGTTTCCAACCATATAACAATGAACGAAGCAGTTTCAACCTTCGCCATGAACATTAAGAGTAAAGCTAAGAACACATGTGTTCATATGAACCAGCGGAGCGTGTCTCTCTCCCACACAAGCATTTATTCAAAAAAAAACAAAAACAAAAACAAACAGACGCTCCAAGTAAAGTACATAAGATGTGACCGAATAAAAATATAGTTTCAAGGGAGGAAACCTGATAAATTGTCGATGAAGAAGGGGATGCCTTGAGCATCCCCAATCTTAAACGCTTGAGTCTTCTTGAAATATGCAGGGATGAACCACGGGGGCATCCCCAAGCTTAGACTCTTCACTCTTCTTGATCATAGTATATCATCCTCCTCTCTTGACCCTTGAAAACTTCCTCCACACCAAACTCGAAACAAACTCATTAGAGGGTTAGTGCATAATCAAAAACTCACATGTTCAGAGGTGACACAATCATTCTTAACACTTCTGGACATTGCCCAAAGCTACTGGAAGTCAATGGAACAAAGAAATCCATCCAACACAGCAAAAGAGGCAATGCGAAATAAAAGGCAGAATCTGTCAAAACAGAACAGTCCGTAAAGACGAATTTTAAAATGGCACCAGACTTGCTCATATGAAAATGCTCAAATTGAATGAAAGTTGCGTACCTATCTGAGGATCACGCACGTAAATTGGCAGATTTTTCTGAGTTACCTACAGAGAATTCTGCCCAGATTCGTGACAGACAGAAATCTGTTTCTGTGCAGTAATCCAAATCTAGTATCAACCTTGCTATCAAAGACTTTACTTGGCACAAAAATGCAACAAAACTAAGATAAGGAGAGGTTGCTACAGTAGTAACAACTTCCAAGACACAAATATAAAACAAAATTACTGTAGTAAAATAAACACATGGGTTATCTCCCAAGAAGTTCTTTCTTTATAGCCATTAAGATGGGCTCAGTAATTTCGATGATGCACTCCCAAGAAATAAGAGTCGAAGCAAAAGAGAGCATCAAAAAGCAAATTCAAAACACATTTAAGTCTAACCCACTTCCTATGAAAAGGAATCTTGTAAATAAACAAGTTCATGAAGAGCAAAGTAACAAGCATAGGAAGATAAAACCAGTGTAACTTCAAAAATTTCAGCATATAGAGAGGTGTTTTAGTAACATGAAAATTTCTATAACCATATTTTCCTCTCTCATAATAATTTTCAGAGGCATCATGAACAAACTCAATAATATAAGTATCACATAAAGCATTCTTATTCACATGCATAAAAGTATCATTACTCTCCACATAAGCATAATCAATTTTATTAGTTGTAGTGGGAGCAAATTCAACAAAGTAGCTATCATTATTATTCTCATCAAGTGTAGGAGGCATATTGTAATCATAATTAAACTTATCCTCCATAGTAGGCGGCACCAAAAGACCAATATCATTATAATCATCATAGATAGGAGGCAAAGTATCATCAAAGTAAATTTTCTCCTCAATGCTTGGGGGACTAAAAATATCATGCTCATCAAAGCCAGCTTCCCCAAGCTTAGAATTTTCCATATCATTAGCAACAATGGTGTTCAAAGCGTTCATACTAATATGTTCCATAGGTTTTTTAATTTTCGCATCAAACCATCCATGTCTTAAATCAGGAAATAGAATAAGAAGCTCACTGTTGTCCATTATGCCTAACTAGTGTAA
Source organism: Lolium perenne (assembly GCF_019359855.2). Classification (NCBI taxonomy): domain Eukaryota; kingdom Viridiplantae; phylum Streptophyta; class Magnoliopsida; order Poales; family Poaceae; genus Lolium; species Lolium perenne. The sequence goes on from NC_067246.2 coordinate 350,476,248, forward strand.
ACAAGAAACAAAAAGATGCAACTGCAGGATCTAAAGGAAATAGCTTCGAGCACTCACACAATGGCAACAGAAAAGTACTTTACCTGGGACCGTAGTATGAGTGCCTTTTACCTTTCCTCCCCGGCAACGGCGCCAGAAAAGTGCTTGATAGGTTCTACTTTCCGGAACTAACCTATTGACGAGATGCCGAAGTGCCAGTTCCTGTTTTCTGCTGTTTTTGGTTTCAGAAATCCTAGTAAGGAAATATTCTCGGAATTTGATGAAATCAACGCCCAGGGTCCTATTTTCACACGAAGCTTCCAGAAGACCGGAGGAGATACGAAGTGGGGCCACGCGGTGGCGCCACACTAAGGCGGCGCGGCCAGGCTAGGGCCCGCGCCGCCCTGTTGTGTGGGTCCCTCGTGACTCCACCGACCTTGCCCTTCCACCTACTTAAAGCCTCCATCGCGAAAACCCTATCACGTTCGACGAAACCAGAGAAAACCTTCCAGAGCCGCCGCCATCGCGAAGCCAAGATCTGGGGGACAGGAGTCTCTGTTCCGGCACGCCGCCGGGACGGGGAAGTGCCCCCGGAAGGCTCCTCCATCGACACCACCGCCATCTTCATCAACGCTGCTGTCTCCCATGAGGAGGGAGTAGTTCTCCATCGAGGCTCGGGGCTGTACCGGTAGCTATGTGGTTAATCTCTCTCCTATGTGCTTCAATACAATAATCTCATGAGCTGCCTTACATGATTGAGATTCATATGATGATGCTTGTAATCTAGATGTCATTATGCTAGTCAAGTGGGTTTTACTTATGTGATCTCCGGAGACTCCTTGTCCCACGTGTGTAAAGGTGACAGTGTGTGCACCGTGTGGGTCTCTTAGGCTATATTTCACAGAATACTTATTCACTGTTATGAATGGCATAGTGAAGTGCTTATTTATATCCCTTTATGATTGCAATGTGTTTTGTATCACAATTTATCTGTGTGCTACTCTAGTGATGTTATTAAAGTAGTTTATTCCTCCTGCACGGTGTAATGGTGACAGTGTGTGCATCGTGTAGTACTTGGCGTAGGCTATGATTGTGATCTCTTGTAGATTATGAAGTTAACTATTGCTATGATAGTATTGATGTGATCTATTCCTCCTTTCGTAGTGTGAAGGTGACAGTGTGCATGCTATGTTAGTACTTGGTTTGGTTATGTTGATCTGTCATGCACTCTAAGGTTACTTAAACATGAACATTGAATATTGTGGAGCTTGTTAACTCCGGCATTGAGGGTTCGTGTAATCCTACACAGTTAGTGGTGTTCATCATCCAACAAGAGGGTGTAGAGTCTAGCATCTATCTATTTATTCTGTTATGTGATCAATGTTGAGAGTGTCCACTAGTGAAAGTATGATCCCTAGGCCTTGTTCCTAATATCGCTATCGCTGCTTGTTTACTGTTTTTCTGCATTTATACTTCCTGCAATATTACTACCATCAACTGCACGCCAGCAAGCACTTTTCTGGCGCCGTTACTACTGCTCATATTCATTCATACCACTTGTATTTCACTATCTCTTCGCCGAACTAGTGCACCTATACATCTGACAAGTGTATTAGGTGTGTTGGGGACACAAGAGACTTCTTGTATTGTGATCGCAGGGTTGCTTGAGAGGGATATCTTTGACCTCTTCCTCCCTGAGTTCGATAAACCTTGGGTGATCCACTTACTGGAAACTTGCTGCTGTTCTACAAACCTCTGCTCTTGGAGGCCCAACACTGTCTACAAGAATAGAAGCACCCGTAGACATCACCCCTTCCGGTATTAAGTTGCAAACAACAGACAATTGCATTAAGTATGGTGCGTAATGTAATCAACAACTACATCCTTGGACATAGCATCAATGTTTTATCCCTAGTGGCAACAGCACATCCACAACCTTAGAACTTTCTGTCACTGTCCCAGATTTAATGGAGGCATGAACCCACTATCGAGCATAAATACTCCCTCTTGGAGTTAAGAGCAAAAACTTGGCCAGAGCCTCTACTAATAACGGAGAGCATGCAAGATCATAAACAACACATAGGTAATAGATTGATAATCACCATAACATAGTATTCTCTATCCATCGGATCCCGACAAACACAACATATAGAATTACAGATAGATGATCTTGATCATGTTAGGCAGCTCACAAGATCCGACAATGAAGCACATGAGGAGAAGACGACCATCTAGCTACTGCTATGGACCCATAGTCCAGGGGTGAACTACTCACTCATCACTCCGGAGACGATCATGGCGGTGAAGAGTCCTCCGGGAGATGATTCCCCTCTCCGGCAGGGTGCCGGAGGCGATCTCCTGAATCCCCCGAGATGGGATTGGCGGCGGCGGCGCCTCAGTAAGGTTTTCCGTATCGTGGCTCTCGGTACTGGGGGTTTCGCGACGAAAGCTTTAAGTAGGCGGAAGGGCAACGCGGGGGGCCACACGAGGGCCCCACACGCTAGGGCCGCGCGGCCAAGGCCTGGGCCGCGCCGCCCTAGTGTGGCGGCGCCTCGTGGCCCCACTTCCTTTCCCCCTCGGTCTTCTGGAAGCTTCGTGCAAAAATAGGACCCTGGGCGTTGATTTCGTCCAATTCCGAGAATATTTCCTTTGTAGGATTTCTGAAACCAAAACAGCAGAAAACAAGAATCGGCTCTTCGGCATCTTGTTAATAGGTTAGTGCCGGAAAATGCATAAATACGACATATAATGTGTATAAAACATGTAGATATCATCAATAATGTGGCATGGAACATAAGAAATTATCGATACGTCGGAGACGTATCAGCATCCCCAAGCTTAGTTCCTGCTCGTCCCGAGCAGGTAAACGATAACAAAGATAATTTCTGGAGTGACATGCCATCATAACCTTGATCACACTATTGTAAGCATATGTAATGAATGCAGCGATCAAAAACAATGGTAATGACATGAGTAAACAAATGAATCATAAAGCAAAGACTTTTCATGAATAGTACTTCAAGACAAGCATCAATAAGTCTTGCATAAGAGTTAACTCATAAAGCAATAAATCAAAGTAAAGGTTGAAGCAACACAAAGGAAGATTAAGTTTCAGCGGTTGCTTTCAACTTATAACATGTATATCTCATGGATAATTGTCAACATAGAGTAATATAACAAGTGCAATATGCAAGTATGTAGGAATCAATGCACAGTTCACACAAGTGTTTGCTTCTTGAGGTGGAGAGAGATAGGTGAACTGACTCAACATAAAAGTAAAAGAAAGGTCCTTCAAAGAGGAAAGCATCGATTGCTATATTTGTGCTAGAGCTTTTATTTTGAAAACATGAAACAATTTTGTCAACGGTAGTAATAAAGCATATGTATCATGTAAATTATATCTTACAAGTTGCAAGCCTCATGCATAGTGTACTAGTAGTGCCCGCACCTTGTCCTAATTAGCTTGGGTTAACACTGATCGTCATTGCATAACATATGTTTCAACCAAGTGTCACAAAGGGGTACCTCTATGCCGCCTGTACAAGGGTCTAAGGAGAAAGTTCGCATTGGATTTCTCGCTTTTGATCATTCTTCAACTTAGACACCCATACCGGGACAACATAGACAACAGATAATGGACTCCTCTTTTAATGCTTAAGCATTCAACAACAGTTAATATTCTCATAAGAGATTGAGGTTTTATGTCCAAACTGAAACTTCCACCATGATTCATGGCTTTAGTTGGCGGCCCAATGTTCTTCTCTAACAGTATGCATACTCAAACCATTTGATTGTGAAAACCGCCCTTACTTCAGACAAGACGAACATGCATAGCAACTCACATGATATTCAACAAAGAGTTGATGGCGTCCCCAGGAAACATGGTTATCGCACAACAAGCAACTTAATAAGAGATAAAGTGCATAAGTACATATTCAATACCACAATAGTTTTTAAGGCTATTTTGTCCCATGAGCTATATATTGCAAAGGCGAATGATGGAAATTTAAAGGTAGCACTCAAGCAATTTACTTTGGAATGGCGGAGAAATACCATGTAGTAGGTAGGTATGGTGGACACAAATGGCATAGTGGTTGGCTCAAGGATTTTGGATGCATGAGAAGTATTCCCTCTCGATACAAGGTTTAGGCTAGCAAGGTTATTTGAAACAAACACAAGGATGAACCGGTGCAGCAAAACTCACATAGAAGACATATTTTAAACATTATAAGACTCTACACCGTCTTCCTTGTTGTTCAAAACTCAATACTAGAAATTATCTAGACTTTAGAGAGACCAAATATGCAAACCAAATTTTAGCAAACTCTATGTATTTCTTCATTAATGGGTGCAAAGTATATGATGCAAGAGCTTAAACATGAGCACAACAATTGCCAAGTATCAAATTATTCAAGACATTTTAGAATTACTACATGTAGCATTTCCCGATTCCAACCATATAACAATTTAACGAAGAAGATTCAACCTTCGCCATGAATACTATGAGTAAAGCCTAAGGACATATTTGTCCATATGCAACAGCGGAGCGTGTCTCTCTCTCACACAGTGAATGCTAGGATCCATTTTATTCAAACAAAAACAAAAACAAAAACAACAGACGCTCCAAGCAAAGTACATAAGATGTGACTGAATAAAAATATAGTTTCAGGGGAGGAACCTGATGATGTTGTCGATGAAGAAGGGGATGCCTTGGGCATCCCCAAGCTTAGACGCTTGAGTCTTCTTAAAATATGCAGGGGTGAACCACCGGGGCATCCCCAAGCTTAGAGCTTTCACTCCTCTTGATCTTAGTATATCATACTCCTCTCTTGACCCTTGAAAACTTCCTTCACACCAAACTTCAAGCAAACTCATTAGAGGGTTAGTGCACAATCAAAAATTCACATGTTCAGAGGTGACACAATCATTCTTAACACTTCTGGACATTGCACAAAGCTACTGGACATTAATGGATCAAAGAAATTCATCCAACATAGCAAAAGAGGCAATGCGAAATAAAAGGCAGAATCTGTCAAAAACAGAACAGTCCGTAAAGACGAACCTGGAAGGGGCACTTAACTTGCTCAAACGGAAAAACTCAAAACTAATGAAAGTTGCGTACATATCTGAGGATCACGCACGTAAATTTGCAGATTTTTTTTGATTTTTTTACAGAGACTTCTGCGCGAATTCGTGACAGACAGCAATGCTGTTTCTGTGCAGCAATCCAAATCCAGCATCAACTTTATCATAGAGACTTTACTTGGCACAAAAACATGATAAGGAGAGGTTGCTACAGTAGTAAACAACTTCCAAGACTCAAATATAAAACAAAGTACTGTAGTAAAACATGGGTTGTCTCTCATAAGCGCTTTTCTTTAACGCCTTTCAGCTAGGCGCAGAAAGTGTAAATCAAGTATTATCAAGAGACGAAGCATCGACATTCTTACCAGGGGTGTTGGGAGTTGCCTCAACAATGCATGTTATCTTATCTATGTAAGTTTCAGAGGCTCCCTTTTCATTACTCTTAGGCTTGCTATTCTCATTAAAAAAAAATTCAGGAACAATCCAATCATAATTCTTTTCTAGTGCCTCGAACATTCCTGCGAGCTTGCAAGGTATTGATGTCTTAATATCCCCTACATCATTAATATTATTAGTGTACTTTATTCTATCAATGTCCATCTTTTCAAGGGTACTAGCAAAGTTGGTGCAAGAACCAAGCATCTTATATTTGATAAAGACTTTTCTAGCCTCTCTTGCTACACCACCAAATTCTTTAAGAAGGGTTTCTAAAACAAAATCTTTCTTTTCCCCTTCTTCCATATCGCCAAGTGTGAGAAACATGTGTTGGATTATAGGATTAAGATTAACAAATTTAGTTTCCAACATGTGAACTAAAGAAGCAGCAACAATTTCATAAGTAGGAGCAAGTTCTACCAAATGTCTATCTTCAAAATCTTCAGTGGTACTAACATGAGTGAAAAAATCTTCTATATTATCTCTTCCAATTATAGACCCTTGTCCTACCGGTATTTTTTTAGAGTGTACTTAGGAGGGAACATGATGAAATAAACAAAAGGTAAATAAAGTAAATGCAAGTAACTATTTTTTTTTGTGTTTTTGATATAGAGAGCAAGACAGTAAATAAAGTAAAGCTAGCAACTAATTTTTTTGTATTTTGATATAATGCAGCAAACAAAGTAGTAAATAAAATAAAGCAAGACAAAAACAAAGTAAAGAGATTGGATTGTGGAGACTCCCCTTGCAGCGTGTCTTGATCTCCCCGGCAACGGCGCCAGAAAATATGCTTGATGGCGTGTACAACACACGTTCGTTGGGAATCCCAAGAGGAAGGTATGATGCGCACAGTAGCAAGTTTTCCCTCAGAAAGAAACCAAGGTTTATCGAACCAGGAGGAGCCAAGAAGCACGTTGAAGGTTGTTGGTGGCGGGATGTAGTGCGGCGCAACACCAGGGATTCCGGCGCCAACGTGGAACCTGCACAACACAACCAAAGTACTTTGCCCCAACGAAACAGTGAGGTTGTCAATCTCACCGGCTTGCTGTAACAAAGGATTAGATGTATAGTGTGGATGATGATTGTTTGCAGAAAATAGTAAAGAACAAATATTGCAGTAGATTGTATTCGATGTAAAAGAATAGGACCGGGGTCCACAGTTCACTAGAGGTGTCTCTCCCATAAGATAAATAGCATGTTGGGTGAACAAATTACAGTCGGGCAATTGACAAATAGAGAGGGCATGACAATGCACATACATGATATGATAAATATAGTGAGATTTAATTGGGCATTACGACAAAGTACATAGACCGCTATCCAGCATGCATCTATGCCTAAAAAGTCCACCTTCAGGTTATCATCCGAACCCCTTCCGGTATTAAGTTGCAAACAACAGACAATTGCATTAAGTATGGTGCGTAATGTAATCAACAACTACATCCTTGGACATAGCATCAATGTTTTATCCCTAGTGGCAACAGCACATCCACAACCTTAGAACTTTCTGTCCTTGTCCTGCATTTAATGGAGGCATGAACCCACTATCGAGCATAAATACTCCCTCTTGGAGTTAAGAGCAAAAACTTGGCCAGAGCCTCTACTAATAACGGAGAGCATGCAAGATCATAAACAACACATAGGTAATAGATTGATAATCACCATAACATAGTATTCTCTATCCATCGGATCCCGACAAACACAACATATAGAATTACAGATAGATGATCTTGATCATGTTAGGCAGCTCACAAGATCCGACAATGAAGCACATGAGGAGAAGACGACCATCTAGCTACTGCTATGGACCCATAGTCCAGGGGTGAACTACTCACTCATCACTCCGGAGACGATCATGGCGGTGAAGAGTCCTCCGGGAGATGATTCCCCTCTCCGGCACGGTGCCGGAGGCGATCTCCTGAATCCCCCGAGATGGGATTGGCGGCGGTGGCGCCTCAGTAAGGTTTTCCGTATCGTGGCTCTCGGTACTGGGGGTTTCGCGACGAAAGCTTTAAGTAGGCGGAAGGGCAACGCGGGGGGCCACACGAGGGCCCCACACGCTAGGGCCGCGCGGCCAAGGCCTGGGCCGCGCCGCCCTAGTGTGGCGGCGCCTCGTGGCCCCACTTCCTTTCCCCCTCGGTCTTCTGGAAGCTTCGTGCAAAAATAGGACCCTGGGCGTTGATTTCGTCCAATTCCGAGAATATTTCCTTTGTAGGATTTCTGAAACCAAAAACAGCAGAAAACAGCAACTGGCTCTTCGGCATCTTGTTAATAGGTTAGTGCCGGAAAATGCATAAATACGACATATAATGTGTATAAAACATGTAGATATCATCAATAATGTGGCATGGAACATAAGAAATTATCGATACGCCGGAGACGTATCACTAGCTTTACTTTATTTACTGTCTTGCTCTCTATATTAAAAACACAAAAAAATTAGTTACTTGCATTTACTTTATCTAGTTTGCTTTATTTACTACTGCTAAAATGAATACCCCTGAAAATACTAAGTTGTGTGACTTCACAAACACTAATAATAATGATTTCCTATGCACACCTATTGCTCCACCTGCTACTACAGCAGAATTCTTTGAAATTAAACCTGCTTTACTGAATCTTGTCATGAGAGAGCAATTTTCTGGTGTTAGTTCTGATGATGCTGCTGCCCATCTTAATAAGTTTGTTGAACTTTGTGAAATGCAAAAGTATAAGGATGTAGATGGTGATATTATAAAATTGAAATTGTTTCCTTTCTCATTAAGAGGAAGAGCTAAAGATTGGTTGCTATCTTTGCCTAAGAATAGTATTGATTCATGGACTAAATGTAAGGATGCTTTTATTGGTAGATATTATCCTCCCGCTAAAATTATATCTTTGAGAAGTAGCATAATGAATTTTAAGCAATTAGATAATGAACATGTTGCTCAAGCATGGGAGAGAATGAAATCTTTGGTAAAGAATTGCCCAACCCATGGACTGACTACTTGGATGATCATCCAAACCTTCTATGCAGGACTAAATTTTTCTTCGCGGAACCTATTGGATTCAGCTGCTGGAGGTACCTTTATGTCCATCACTTTGGGGGCGGCTACAAAGCTTCTTGATGATATGATGATAAATTACTCTGAATGGCACACGGAAAGAGCTCCACAAGGTAAGAAGGTAAATTCTATTGAAGAAACCTCCTCCTTGAGTGATAAGATTGATGTGATTATGTCTATGCTTGTGAATGGTAGATCTAATGTGGATCCAAATAATGTTCCTTTAGCTTCATTGGTTGCTCAAGAAGAAAATGTTGATGTGAATTTCATTAAAAATAATAATTTCAACAACAATGCTTATAGGAACAATTCTGGTAACAACTATAGGCCATATCCTTCTGCTAATGGTAATGGTTATGGTAATTCTTATGGGAATTCTTACAATAATAATAGGAGTGTACCCCCTGGTCTTGAAGCCATGCTTAAAGAATTTATTAGTACACAAACTGCTTTTAACAAATCTGTTGAGGAAAAGCTTGATAAAATTGATATTCTTGCTTCTAAGGTTGATAGACTTGCCTCTGATGTTGATCTTTTAAAATTGAAAGTTATGCCTAATAAGAACATTGATAATAAGATTACTACTACAGCAAATGCCATCCAAGTTAGATTTAATGAGAATATAAGATTAATGGCTGAATTGCGTGCTAGGTGGGATAGAGAAGAAAATGAAAAACTAGCTAAAGAGAATAATGTAGCTAAAGTTTGGACTATTACCACCACTAGTAATGATAATGATTCACATGTTCCTACACCTCCTACTATCAATGGTGAAATAATTGGTGTTGGCAAAGTTTCTACTCCTAGTGCAAAGCGTACAAAACTGCCTGAAATTGCTAAAGCTATTTGAAGCGCTTGTGATAAAACTGCTGAATTTTTTTCCAACATTGGGGACAATGATCCCATTGCTGTAGCTCATAATGATTTAGATTTTGATGATTGTCACATCTCTGAAGTTATAAAGTTCTTACAAAAACTTGCTAGAAGTCCTAATGCTAGTGCTATAAATTTGGCCTTTACAAAACATATTACAAATGCTCTCATAGAAGCTAGAGAAGAGAAACTAAAACTTGAAACCTCTATTCCTAGAAAGTTAGAAGATGGTTGGGAGCCCATCATTAAGATGAGGGTCAATGATTTTGATTGTAATGCTTTATGTGATCTTGGTGCAAGTATTTCTGTTATGCCTAAGAAAGTCTATGATATGCTTGACTTGCCACCATTGAAAAATTGTTATTTGGATGTTAATCTTGCTGATAATGCTAAAAAGAAACCTTTGGGGAGGATTGATAATGTTCGTATTATGGTTAACAATAACCTTGTCCCCGTTGATTTTGTTGTCTTGGATATTGAATGCAATGCATCTTGTCCCATTATATTGGGAAGACCTTTTCTTCGAACTGTTGGTGCTACTATTGATATGAAGGAAGGTAATATTAAATATCAATTTCCTCTCAAGAAAGGTATGGAACACTTCCCTAGAAAAAGAATGAAGTTACCTTATGATTCTATTATTAGAACAAATTATGATGTTGATGCTTCATCTCTTGATAATACTTGATACACACTTTCTGCGCCAAGCTGAAAGGCGTTAAAGAAAAGCGCTTATGGGAGACAACCCATGTTTTTACTACAGTACTTTGTTTTATATTTGAGTCTTGGAAGTTGTTACTACTGTAGCAACCTCTTCTTATCTTTATTTTATTGCATTGTTGGGCCCGACCTGGCGGGAGATCACGACGGGAAATAGCGGCAAGGACGGAAAAATGCCGCGCGCAAGCAAGAGAGCTTGGCAGGAATGGGCAGGCACATGCTGAAAAAGGTGGAGTCGTCGATAAACTCCGATTAGCAGCATCGGCATCCATTAGCCATTATTTAGGAAGTAGCACGAACAGCTGGCCCCATAAATGTGACACGTCGTTGAGGAACCTGCCAGCTGCAAACGGACATGGCCCGCTGGGTTGTGCATGAGCCGGCACAAACGGACCGATTTGGCGTTCGAAATGCGATGTACCGTGGAAGAAACTATTTCAATACTCCCTATTTAAATTTAGATGTATCTACTATATTAAATTATGCATAAATATATTTAAATTTAGATAAATTTTCAATACTCCCTATTTCCTTGTATACAAGGCCACAAACTCATGTTCCAGGTACCAAGAAGACAAACCCAAGTAATAAGTAACACGATTAATTATGTGAAAATGCTCTTGTGTTTCGGATAAATTAAATGTGTTCCATTTGGTGTTTGCTTCTCTCTGGTTGCATGCAACGGTGCATCATCCTAGGAGGTAGAAGTCTAATCAATTTTTCTTGATTAGTGTTAGTGGATTGTATACATGAACATTGTATTTTTGATAGTGATCTTGTATTCAAGAACGGAGGGAGTATCTTTTTATGGATGAAGGAAATTTCTATTCTAAAAGGCTGCTGCTCTACCCGGCCAGCCAGGGCACCCAAAGGGGCAAAACAATCCTGATCGTCCCTTTGCCATGCCACAGTGTTTCTTGCCTCCCGCTTTTCACCATGGCCATCCGATGCTGTCAATTTTTTCCTCACATGTTCAGCTTCCCACCAAGTCTATGACGCTTGGGGCCAGCCACGTGCGGGGCCCGGTAGTTGGAGACCGGGACACTGCTCGTTTCACGTCGCTTTCTTCCCGTCCACATTGCGGTGAAACCCTAGATCGAGAGAAGCGTCCAATCACCTCCCGTCCTAGAGCCCCACGTCCCACTCGTCTCCTCTCCCCCGCGGTCGCGGTGAAAACTAGATCGAGCCGTCGTCGCCCATCTTGCCGGCGGCGACGTGGTTTCCGGTACTTGTGGATGGCGGAATTTGGAGGCGGCGTCGTGGAGGTTGCAGGCCGGCCATCTTCCGCGTCGCTCTCGTCTCCTCTGCTCCATCCCCACGTGAGGCCAGAGATGGCAGTCCCAGGAAGAGGAGACCACTGGCGCGCCGCCTCTCCTCCTGGATGGAGCGGAACAGGGGCATCCGCGGTCGTGCGTCGGAGGAGGTGCGGCAGGAGCGCGCACGGAGGTGAGCGGCGGCGATGCCTCGTCCTCTCCTCTTCCTCCGCCCTCGACGTCGTCTTCCGGCGCAGCGACGGAGAGAGCACACGAGCGGCGGCGGCGGCTGGATGCTCGTCTCTCTCCCAAGCACCTACGACCTCGCAGCGAGTGGACCGAGCCGGTCGGGACAACCAGCAGCGACGGCACATCGCGAGCCCCACGACGGCGCCCTGCAGGCTGATGTGGGGACCATGGACGCCTTCACCGTTGTGCTGCCCGGGAGAAGCCTCTGCAACCCCGTCGACGGTAGCGGCCGCCGAAATTGAAGGGGGCGACGGCGGCTAGAAATGAACGTGGTGGCGGTGAGCAGAGTGGGAACGGGGCGGCGGCGCCTCCTCTCGGTGGCCCTGGGCGCTCAGGAGGAGCCCTCGATCTGAGGTAGGTTGCTGCCTCTTCTTTTCCTGTGCGCCGCTCCTCCTCTTCTCCCCACAAAAACAGCAAGCCAGGAAGTCTCCCCCGTGCTGTCCATGGCCTTTGCCAGGACAAATCATTTCCTTCTCCTTCCTCCCGCTTGAGCTCCAGTTTGATTCCATTATCTGAAACTAATTTCTACTTTTCAGCTAGGAGAGACAAGAGCGGATAAGGTGAAGTTGTAGGAGTAGCTCGGATGGGGCGGGACTCAGCGTCGAAGCTTTCCTGGCTTCTTGCCGTTGTTGAACATCTAGCGATCCATTTGTGCGTCGTCGCGTCCCTGAGCTGCTCACGGTGAAATTTCTAGCGATCCGTGTGTGCGCCGTCGGCCGCGTCCCTGAGCTGCTCAGCGTGAAATATCCATGGGAGAATTCCCTGTGAAGGTAATGTTCAGCCTACACTCTACTGCTCTAGCGACAACCCACGTTCTTGTACTGTTTCTTCTGAAATAATGTCCTCAATCGTTTGGTTGGGCATGCTGTGGAGATAGCCTTTAATTACACTCACTGGTACTCGCTCAAATGTCCTTTTGCGTCATTCTCATGTGTCCAAGAACACCTAGAAGGTAAATAAATATGAAACTATATTTACTCTGTACCAAGATACTTGAACCGAATCTGACATTTTTTCAATAATAAGCCACTTGAGGATAGATTATAGTACAAAGCCACTTGAAGGGATTTCTGTCATTTTTCCATTGCATTCCCCTTTCTTGTGTACTCATGAAATTTTTCCTTTTGTTATCTGTTGAACCTTTGGCTACTGATTAGGTTTACATTCAAGTGCAATGCTGTGAAGTACTGTCTATTATCTGAAAATTGTGTCTTTTGTTATTTGTTGGACCTTTGGCTGCTGATTAGGTTTACATTCAATTGCAAATGCTGGGAAGTGCCATCTATTATCTGACTCTTAAGTATATGGATGTATTTCAATACATATAAAGATTTGTTTACACCTTTCTACAAGTTGCAATTTACAGGCGCAAACATGTTTGAGATTGATCACTATCAGCCTTCTCTAAACAAATAATTATGTGCCAGTGCTTAGCACATCACTCAAGAAAGTATTATCTCTTCGCTTAGTTTTATTAGTATATGTACCATGAACTTACATATACTTGGTGATATTCAGGAGTTCAACAAGAAATCAAATTTGATGTACACTATTCTAAGGAGTAGTCGACTTATGGGAAGTCAGAGAGCACCTTCCCTAAGGCGGTTCTGATGAGACTAAACTTCAACTGTTTCTTTGAGGTAAAGTGCCCTCTCCGTAGCGCTTTCTGGTGTGATTGTTGCTGCTCTCGGTTGATTACCATAGCTGCTTCTTTCTGCCAACTTTCAAGCACCTCTATGCCCCCTCCATGTCAGGCATGGCAAGGCAGCAAGGTACATCACTACGTTTGCTCTCTATTTATATGTCTATAGATTTTCTTTGGTAGGAGGAAGAGCAGTGGTTTATAGGGAGAAAGGAACACCCACAGAAGCACAGAGCTGTGCCAGGGTAACACCACAAGTATTCAGAGAGGTTTAATTATGTCTATAATTAGGAAGATCAGTGGTTTATAGGGAGCAAGGAACACCCACAGAAGCAGATAGTTGTGCCAGGGTAACACCACAAGTATTCAGAGAGGTTTAATTATGTCTATAATTACTGTGCTGAAAGTCTAGGGAGTAGACACCTAGGATCAATGATCATTTAATATTGAAAACTTGTTGATTTTGGATATGCCAGGGTTTTCTCCTGATTACTTGTGGTGTTACCATCTCCATCCAGTTCTCACTGAAGAATAGTAGTAGCGTCTAGCTGAATATGCACTGCTCACTGACATGCCTAAAACTGTTGGGATATTAACTTGTTTGCTCTATTTAATTTAATGGCATATTAAACGTGGTGCAGCTTGTGGCCGGTGATGTTTTGTTATCAAATATAAATGTTTAGATTAATGTAATTCATCTGAATTAGTTGAGAGCTGTTAATGATGTTCGTATCTCACAAGACCATTGAAAAGGTAGCACCCTGTGTGTTTTAGGTACGATGGTGGCCAGATTGGGTTTGAGACAGAGGCAAGGATGAATGGAGGTTTGAGGCCCTCCGGTTTGGCGGCAACATGTGCCTATCATGGAGGAAGTGGTTGCAATATCTGTTTGAAAGATGCAGCAGCTGGTAAGCTTCCATATTTCTATGTTTCATCCCTCTCTAATTCTGACCACTCGAGTTCCTGTTGTACAATGAATTGTCAATAAAAACCTGTTTGCTTGACCATGTATGAATCTTAAGGATTTCTATTTTTTTTTACCACTCTATTTTGAATTGCACAATATATAGCATGACACAGATCAACTTTTGGGTTATAAGTACTATGTATTGCGCCAAGTATTTTTGGAGGCAACAGATCAGGCATGCAGGCTTCCTTTTCTCGTGGTATGATTCAAACTGTCCAATAAATATGAGTAGTTGACTGAAATATGGTGCCTTTGTGATCATGTTAGATATTTTTTGTAGCTTCAGTACAATCCTTCATTTTATATTGTATTTTTTGCAAGTCAGGTTTGCATAGCTTGCTGGAACCATATAGAACTGTAAATTGATATAAATTTTGGTCATATTTATTATAACACTTAATTAGTCCTTGTTTCTAATTCCGTGACAAGTATGCGAATCTGTGTGACAGGTGGGTTGTTGATGAACGTCTGGGGCTGGTGTCTCTAATTCTTCTAAGTCCAGAATGACATAAGGTGGATGCATAATTAATCCTGAATCAGGCAAAAAGGGAATCAGAGTATTCTTCTCCCCGGCATGGAAACCAAGATCACGCAATACCCTTTTTCGGGGGATTTTACTATTTGCCACATGGCCACGTACTAAAGGTGGCGTTTATTCAGATTCAGTCAAGTCAACCTATGACCTGACAGGCTGGCACGAGCCTCCCCTTCGTGTTCAAAAGTACTTCAGGTTCCAAACTTTTGTGTGCGAGGAGAAACACTGGCAGATGCTATCGGCTGTCAAACCTACAAGATGAAACCTTTGCCGTTTGGCACATGATTGCCTGAATATTGGGCACTGGCTCACTTCAGATGTGACGAAAGGTCTGAGCACTACTTTCTCATGTGTCCCTATGACTTGGCTGCTTGGGATGTGATTAAAGATTAGTAAGGTCTTCATTGTACATTTTAGCTCTTTTTTGAATATTCTGTGTTTGGTATAGGGTATTTGATAAGAACCTGCACTTTAATTCGAGTGTTTCAGTTTTAGAATGAGAGCAAGTACCAAGACCATCGCTCCTTCTTGTGTTTATGTTTACCCTACACATGGCACAATCAGGTTTCCAACAAGAGTATGCACGCCAATCACAAAAAAATAATGTTTTCATCATAATTACAAAAGACTATATAACTTAAGGTTACAAAATATGAGTCTTAGCGTGCAAATAAATATTATCGTAGATTAGGTGCTTACGGTTTCGATGTGTCGGGCTTTTTGCGCCGGGGCGCAACGGGTCATCTAGTATGTTTAACGGTCATATGCTATCCTGCTGAGATGGATGGCTGAGGCGACTCGATCGGTTAGGAAAAATTCAGAGAAACGGCGGTTGAGAAAAGAAAAGCAGACGCACACGCACACGCACGCGCACACACTAGCAGGGTCCAAACACCCGAAAAGTGTTCCCCTGGCGGCAAGCCGTCCCGCGTAAATTGACCACCACCACGTAAGCTAATTACTCCGCTCACCAACTGACACAACAAGAGCTAATCGTCTGTCTGAAGCAACACCGTCCATCCGATCGGCATCCAACGGCCTGCACCGACCCCCAGCCCATCACGCCACGTCCACTGACAGGCCGGCCCCACGCCAGCACCGGGCCCGCGTGTCAGCGGACGGAAGGATCGGCTTCGAAGCTTCCGGTATAAATCCAGAGGGGGAAGAAAAGCTCTCTTGAAGAGAAGAGAAGAGAAGAGAAGGCACCAACCTTCTTCCTCCACCCCCTCCCCGCCCGCCATTAATGCCCCCAGCTTCCTCCTCCTCCTACTGGGGCAAGTGGTGAGGCAGAAAGAAACGGTGCGGAAAAGGTCAGCCTCCCTTCCCGTGATCGGCCGACCAAGAGGACGGATAAAGGCAGAGAAGGAGGAGCTACCTAGCTAGTACTCCGTCCCTAGTATATATCGAGCTTCCTCGGACGGGGCGGAAGGGGTGTCAGTTTCAGTCGAGCTCGTCCCGGACCTCCAGCTCGATCGCCTTCAACTTAGGGGGCTCCATCTTCACCTATATCGATCGCCGGCCGCGCGCCATGGGGAACTGCTTCGGGAGCAGGATCAGCTCCGACACCAGCTCCGCCTCCCCTTCTACTTCAGGTACATACGCCGGCGCAGCGCAACGCGCAAGCAGCACGCGCGCCTCCTTCTTCCTAGCGCAGCACATGTTCCTGGCACCATTTCCTCGCGTGGTTTTGGATTCTTGCACCACCAAACAAACACCTTTTTTCCCGACTCTTCCGTTTCGGATTAGTCGTCTCCATCTCTAAAGCTGTTGTTTCTTCGTCCCCAAGGAGGAAAATTCAGACTTTTCTTCGATATTTTCGCCCGGCTCTGAGATTCTTCCCGGTCATAACCTAACCGAATCTGCCGTCCACGTTTGGTGATCAGGGTGGAGATGGAGGAAGAAGGGCGCCGGCGGCCTGAGCGCGTCGAGCAGCCGCGTCTCGTCCTCGCCGTCCACAACCACGGTGCCCCCGACACCTAAGAGGAGCGAGGGCGAGATCCTGCAGTCGGCCAACGTCAAGAGCTTCGCCTTCACGGAGCTGCGCACGGCCACGCGCAACTTCCGCCCCGACAGCGTGCTCGGCGAGGGCGGCTTCGGGTCCGTCTTCAAGGGCTGGGTCGACGAGACCACCTTCGCGCCCGCCAGGCCAGGCACCGGCATGGTCATCGCCGTCAAGAAGCTCAACCAGGAGGGCTTCCAGGGACACCGCGAGTGGCTGGTCAGTGCTCTGCTCTGTACCCTTCTTCTTTGCTCTGCATATGTGTACATTCAGAATCGATCTGTTAACTGAATTTTCTGAATCAGTTCTTACTGAGTATGTTCTCCCTTTCTTATTCTGTCTCTGAATATGATCGATGTGCAGGCTGAAGTGAACTATCTGGGGCAATTGTCGCACCCGAACCTAGTGAGGCTCGTCGGGTACTGCCTCGAGGACGAGCAGCGGCTCCTCGTCTACGAGTTCATGCCGAGAGGGAGCCTGGAGAACCATCTTTTCAGAAGTAATTTACCAACCAACCCTGACATCTTTCAGTTGATCAGTTAATCCCACTTTATCAACCACTCAGGATATCATAATGATATTAACAAGTTTGTATGAATGATCGTGCAGGGGGCTCCTATTTCCAGCCATTGTCATGGAACCTGAGGATGAAGGTCGCGCTCGGGGCGGCCAAGGGTCTCGCCTTCCTCCACAGCGACAAGGCCAAGGTCATCTACCGCGATTTCAAGACGTCCAATGTCCTTCTCGATTCGGTATGTTGCTCTGTTAGTTGGATTCACAAGATAAAATTGTTCAGTCACACGTTGATGCTAATTAAATGTGTGATCCATGGATGGAATTGCAGAACTACAATGCCAAGCTGTCTGATTTTGGGTTGGCAAAGGATGGGCCGACCGGGGACAAGAGCCATGTCTCCACGAGGGTCATGGGCACACATGGATATGCTGCCCCTGAATACCTCGCGACAGGTACCGATTCAATGAAATCATAACATAGTTCTATCTGTTTTTCGAATCCATCATAGATACAGCATATACTTTGGTATTGCTGAAACACTTCTTCGATGTATAGCTAGGAGTACCAATTATTATTAGCATGTGGGAGATACTAAAAATGTGATGAACTTTCGAGAGTGATAGTTTGCTTCTCAGGGTCCAACTATTGTTACTGGATCACACGAGGTTGCTTCCTACCAATAAAAGTCGCCTAATCCGGTTTGTCAGCTTGTGTGTGTCCATAAGCACCATGAGAAGCAGTAAAGAACACTACTCTTGAGAATTCTTTTGGGTGTTGAGGAGGTCATATTAGTTAGGTTGGTGTGCAGCACATACAGCTGGTCCAGTTTTGTCATGGTTTCAGACCTAACTTGACTGGACCCCTTGAGCACATGTGCGTGCTAGGCCAGATTAACTAATTAGGTATCACCGCCATCTACATACTAAATTTGCAAGCTCTCTTTAGTTTAGGGGAATAGCAGGTGATCACTGATCAGTCTATAAAAGAATAGCTATAATCTTTGGAGCTTAGATAAGTGTGCATGCACTTGTGCCAGCAGGTCAACAATGGCAGTACCACTTGTTCTTCCAGTCTAGTGGTTCCTAGGTAGGCATGAGCTGTGTACTAATGAAATCATCATATAATGTTATTGGTACCATTGCACTAAACTAATCCATTTCGGGTTATATCATAGTAATCTAATTTAGTTTAAGGGAATAGCAGGTGTGGAGTCCATAAAAGATTAAGACATACAGTACCACATTGGTGTGAATGGATGCACTTGTGCCAACAGGTCAACAATGGTGGCATGTACTTGTTCTCCTAGTTTAGTGGTTCCTAGGTAGGGATGAGCTCTTGTGTGTAATCCCCATACAATATATTGTTAGTGATACACTAGACTAATCCATGTTGGGTCTATATCTAATCTCAATCCGTTTAAGCCGGATCACTGTCTGTTCCTCAGCAGCATCTGCACACACGAAACAGAAATTTGATGCCAATGGATTTTTTTTTTTCGATAAAGACTGCCACTGGATTGGATTGGATGGAGTATCTAGTAGGATTAAAATACTAAGATATTCTCAGAATCGTCTCTAAACCTTGTCTGAATTGCTGGATGTGCAGGGCATCTGACGGCGAAGAGCGACGTGTACAGCTTCGGCGTGGTGCTGCTGGAGATGCTGTCAGGGCGGCGCGCGCTGGACAAGAACCGGCCCTCGGGCGAGCACAACCTGGTGGAGTGGGCACGGCCGTACCTGACGAGCAAGCGCCGGATCTTCCACATCCTCGACGCGCGCCTCGGCGGGCAGTACTCCCTCGCCGGCGCGCAGAAGACGGCGGCGCTCGCGCTGCGGTGCCTGTCGGGGGACTGCAGGGTCCGGCCCGGGATGGATCAGGTGGTGGCCGCGCTCGAGCAGTTGCAGGACGCCAAGGACGCCGCGGGGTCGGGGGCGGAGCAGGGGAAGGTCGGTGGTGCTGGCGGGTTCGTCAGGATGCGCGGCGTCGTGGGTGGGAGCGGGCGGCAGCAGCGGCCGGAGCCGGCGGCGAGGCGGCATTATCCGAGGGCGTCGCCGCTGCCTGAGTGAGCGGTGGCATCATCTTGAGCGATGGATTGTTGTAAAAATGGCAGGATTATCCTGATGTTAATCTAGTTTCTGAATGTTAATCTAGTGCTTCTTGCTTCAGGTCTGCCATTTTTGCTTGATCCTTTAGTTAGGCAGGATGATATGATGATCCGTCGAGCTTTTTTTTGTTCCGATGAGGCCTGCCGTCGTCTAGCCCGCTGAGTTCCCGCCCGCCAGAAATGAGCTGAAAAATAACATACAAAGATCAGTGGCTTTTTACTTCGATGGTTGAAGGGATCGATGCGGGGAATCAGTGAGCTGAATTTTTACTCTTTTCTCCTGATCTCAAAACACCCACACAAGTGTATGAACAAATAGGATAGCACTCATACCAATGCGTGCATGTACATATGTATTTCGCGCCTTTGGAATGGATGAACATTTCATAGTAGTTGACAAGAAAGTCAAGGACATATAGACATACCTTCGCATATCTCCAAAAGAAGTCAGCAATAAGATTTTGTTGACCGTGGACAATGTAGATGTATCAAACTTGCACACAGTTACTGTCGTACTTTTCTAACAACAAAGCATAAGGAACTCAACGCAAATTATCGTGTTTTTTTTTTTTTTCATTTTGCTGTCTTTTAGTGCATGCTTGTTCTTCTACGATGGAATCTGGTCTCTCAGTTATTGGTAGGGCTTAACAATTATCATCCATACCGACCTGCCAATTCCAGGATTTTCTGTTCTCAATGACCGGTGAATGCCTCTTTTCTACCTTAGAAATCGTTTTTATGTACCTTCTCCCTCTTTACACTTTCTTTCACTGCCTCGCCACCCAGAAAGATCTTAACAATTTGATGTTGTGATGTGAGCTACCCACATGAAAACCACATTGTTGGAAGACAACAAAGGCGCGTTACTTGATTAGATTTCCTTAACTTGGTTATCTTGTAAATATATTGGAAAAGGAAAAATACACAACTCATTTTGAATTATCACAAAAAGGAAATAGTACCAACAAAATGGGCCGGGCACATATTGCTAAAAAATATATCCTCTTATCCTGGTTGGGCTGAGACTAGAAAACCCCCGTTTACGGGGCCCCATATGGTAGGATAGAAAGCCCAAATCAAACAGACGAAGGGAAAGGAAGTGGATGAGGCAAGCTGGGTAATCCTCCAGCGTCCAGCAGTAGGAAAAAATGGCCGCGCCGCAGCAGGTCCGCGCGGTGCCCCTCGCGCGCGCGCTCCGCCTCCGGGCACGCGCCTCCGCCGCGCCGGCCAAGTCCACCGAGACCTCCCGCCGCGCGCTGCTTGGCCTCACGGAGCCGGACCTCCGGCAGCTTGCCGTCGACCTCGGCCAGGTACGTCCCCCAGCACGCCACCTTTCCCTTCCCTTCCGCGCGCTACGCTGACTCACTCGCTCGCTCACTCACGCCGCAGCAAGGCTACCGGGGGAAGCAGCTGCACGACCTCGTCTACAAGAACCGGGCCAAGCAGATCGAGGAGTTCGCCTACGGTGAGTGCTGCATACCTGGACTGTGTTCCACGGCTCGTGCGCGCAAGCCGTTTGTTGTTTTGCCTCGATTGCACTTGACCGCATTCTTGGCATTCTTGCAGTGCCCAAGGTGTTCCGGGAGGCGCTGGTTGGGGCTGGCTGGAGCGTCGGCCGGTCGCCGGTGCACCACGCCGTCACCGCCACCGATGGCACCACCAAGGTACGTACATCAAGGTTCACATGGCATTCGTAAACCGGAAGACCAGCTGTGTGTCTGGTAAACTGGAGGGTTTGTGACTCTCTGTATGCTCTGGTCCTTCTTCGCAGATACTTCTCAAGCTGGAGGACAACAGGTTGGTCGAGACGGTGGGGATCCCCGTCGACGACAGGGGCACACCGAGACTCACCGCCTGCGTTTCATCACAGGTGATTTGGGCACTGGTGCTTTTTATGCTATATTTGCTGGTTCAGCGTCCTTAGTGTTTTCTTAACGGTACCAATGGTGCTAATGCAGGTTGGCTGCCCCTTGCGCTGCTCGTTCTGCGCCACGGGCAAGGGAGGGTTCGCGAGGAACCTTAAGGGGCATGAGATCGTCGAGCAGGTTCTCTCCCTCCCAGCGACCTGCGCGCGCCTGCTGCTATACCTTGCAATGAGAAATCTCGTTCTAAGCAGGCCGAAGTTTTGTTTCTTTTTGTTGCGTTGTTGTGGATTGATGTCCTGGCGTTGCAGGTCTTGGCCATAGAGGAGTCGTTCAAGCAGAGGGTGACGAACGTGGTGTTCATGGGAATGGGTGAGCCAATGTTGAACCTGAAAGCAGTTTTGGAGGCACACACATGCTTGAATAAGGTCTGTTGAATTGCGAGCAATTTGGCAATGTGTTCCCATGTGCTCAATTAATTTTCATGAAATATTGGGTCATAAATTACTAAAGATACCTCAAATAGCAAGTGTTTGATATGCGTCCTGTCACTCAACGTCAACATATTACTTCCAGGAACTAAAGATTGGGCAAAGGATGATGACAATCTCCACAGTAGGTGTTCCCAACACGATAAATAAGCTAGCAACTCACAAGCTTCAGTCAACGCTGGCGGTCAGGTACGATGTTAATAATCCGAACTTGGCTTATCAGCATCAATAGTAGATAATGTGGTCTTGGTTCATACTTACTATGAACCAATATTACTTAATGCTCAATATTCCTTGTATGAACCAGCCCCTTTTTGACATTGTCCAAACTCTGAGCTTAGCATAAAAGAACTGCCTACAAGCAGCATTTGCTTCAACAATTTCTTTGCTGACTATTCTGCTGTATTGGAATCAGCCTGCATGCCCCAAATCAGACGCTGCGTGAAACAATTGTTCCAAGTGCAAAATCATACCCGCTGGAAGCACTAATGGACGACTGCAAGAATTATTTCCTTGAAACTGGACGCAGGGTATCCTTCGAGTACACTCTGCTAGGTAATCCAGCTATGCCTTCCCACTGAATGATCCATCTGTCTGACAAGGATGGATGTTAAAAACTGCATTATCACTTCAGCCATTGTCATCTGACATGTCTGAACCACTTCCCCCAGCTGGGATTAACGATGACAAGGTGCATGCTGAAGAACTTGCGGCACTGCTGCACGCATGTGGAGGTGGGTACCACGTGAACCTGATTCCCTATAACCCAGTAGAAGGTTCCGAATACAAGAGGCCTTACAGAAAAGCGGTACGCGATCTATCTCAGTCTTCATCACATTGCCCACTAGAAGTTTGAGATTGTTGGTATTCATGTTGTTGTTTTTTCACAGATTCAAGCATTTGTCGATGGGCTGGAATCTCGGAAGATCACGGTCAGCGTTCGACAGACCCGTGGGCTTGATGCTAATGCAGCCTGTGGGCAACTCAGGAATGAGTTCCAAAAGAATCCACTGCTCGAACCATCTATGCCCTTGGAGCCAAACCAGCTGACCGAGTCGTCTACACCCTCAGAGCCCAGTCTAGTTGCTGCTTGACATTGGAGTTTTGTACCTGAATTACGTAGGAACTGAGTTATCTCCTGTGAAATTTTGCATTGGCCCTCAGTGGCTTTGCCGATACGTATATTACCAGCACATGAAATGTAAGGTTGGTAAGAAATGCAGCCTTTTGTGGCCAACAGTTTTATTCCTATTTGGCTTGAGGCCCTGTTTCAGTTGAGGTACGAAGCTCTACATATATAAAGTATATCTGTTTGATGCAACTTCTATAGAACTGGTGTACTTTTTGGACTTTTTGGGAGAAATTAGTCGGTATGCATGGATAAGGAAGATACCAAACCTTACATCGCAGTGACTTATACATAACCTGAAAATGTTCAAATAAATCCAAGAAGAATTGCCATCAGGTAACAAAAAGATCAATCTGGTAATGAAGAAAGACAAGGTTATGATCAGGTAACAACAGTCAGTAAGACACCATTTTCTTCTTGAGAACAGGAGCAATAGTTTCATTACATAGCAGGAATGCAGTCATGCTCGATACAAGTACATGGGTAATGTGAAAAGCGATCAAATTCCTGCTAAACTCTTGTACGGAGTACATGTTTCAGAACCGGCACAAGACTCCACCCCGTGATCGAATAACAACAGACTACATCGGTAACAAATTGCTGCGTTATTCTAAACCCTCAGCATTCACAATAATGTACAACAATTTACAGTATCGACAAAGTAGCATCTAAAACCAAATGTGAGTTTTTTTCCAAAGTGTCCCCCTTCACTCTATGATGGCTACAACTCTGTTCAGGAGGTTCAGGCCAAACACCGTGTCTTCACAGTTCACCTTGATGGTCAGATCCAGTGGTCCCGAGGCGTGCCCTTCTGCCACGACGGTAATCAGGCAGGGGTTTGAACTGCTCAGGACCTCGCTGCAGAATCGCCAGCATAGGCCGGAGGCGTCATCAATGCTGAAGGTTACCGGCATATCCATCGACACTAGGTGAACATTGGCGTTGCTGAGTAGTTTAGATGCGAGACTCTGGGCTACAAGAAGGTTCTTGTCGGTGTTTTCCACACTCTCTTCGGTGTGCTCAGGGTTTTGAAGATGATCTTTGAAGGTGCACCTGTTGCAATTCCAACAGATTAAGTTCATGCACATATGATCATCAGACGTAGCCAATAAAGCCTGATTCCGTAGTAAGAAAATGGACAAGCAAAAAACTTAGCAAGCAAGTATTGAGAGGAACAACAAATCAAGTACATATATGATCTGAATATCTGATGTTATGGGGAGAGTTCCATTCTGAGGCTGTAGGCTCATATTATGCAATTGATTTACCATGAGGATGAACACTCAGATACATTAGTGCAGATGAAAGTAATCTTAATTTGGATTTGTGTTCCTAAGCATGGTGCAAACTGCAAAAATAAGTATCATGCGCCTTACTTTCAGTCTGATAGACTGATGGTATTAATCAAATGAAAACGAAAATTCCTAAAATGATACTCATTTGTTAAGATGTTTCTACTGGCGGATTTGAAGTCATGAATATTGTGTGAAAGGTTGAATTATTATAAAATTGAGAACATATCCTAATTTCTTACTCCTTTTTTTGTGCACTATCTATCAATTGAAAACATAATGACGATTTCTTTTTGAATAGCACATGATGTATTAGAAATACTGAAATAGTACTATTTGCAGCAGTCCCTCTTAACTTTTTTTAGTCAATAATAATGGCCGGTAACAAAAAAACTGATTTGCTTTTTCTTTGTATTAGTTTGTTAAGATCATGAACACAATTCTTAAGAAAAATATCATAGCATACTGAGCATTGAGCAAAGTAGCCGGAAGGTCTTCTGCAGTTGTTAACTAATAATTCAGAAACTATCACTCAGACTATTTAGGGGTACTTTTGAATTATCAAACATACTCGTGAAGGTTGTAGTATCAGTGCATCACCTTACCTTACCAGTTCAGTAGAAATAAGATGAAGCTATATGAAGCTGTTAATTGTAGAAAATTACTTCTTCCTTCATTAGTTACTTCAGAAGTTATTTCCCTATTTCTAAAACCTATCTTGACCTTTTCTGGCCTCTTCTCCACTGTGATTTGCAACAAGTAAATGGTTTTCACTTATGAGCATTATAGTATTCATTTTAGTTCCTGAAGGATCTGCTTTTCATCTTTCATTTTGTAGCTTATAGGTTGTGTATTCAGGATACTGCACAAAGAAATCGAGTAGGGGGCATCGAGAGAATCTCATTCCGTGGATGCTGCTCTGGAGATTGGCTGTCAAAGTTTCGCATAATGCAGGAGTCTGAAGAGAATCCGAACTTGCATGACAAGCTTCTAGGGTGATTCATATACATGTGACAACTGTGCTTGGCATGTTTGCAAATCGCTTCATAAGCCTGTATAACTTTGTTGAATGAAGCTTAAAGAAAAATCAAGAAACGTTGATCTGGTGACGTCACTCAAGGACCCTTGGAAGCATCAGACCTACTGACAACAGTAGCACATGCAAGGAAGAGCAAGTGTGATATCCTCACAACTTGAAGTAGAGGTTAATCGCACAATGTTTTTAAAATACTATATCCCTTGCTGCTCTATCAGATCTGTGTGTTGTTTTTTGATAATAACTTGCATACATAGTGTTCCGACATACTGGATTGTTAACTAGTAACTGCAATTTCCATGGTAGGAGTACTACAAGTTATTTCTATTCAGAATCTTCTGTGGAGTTTTTCAGTTTTCTGATCTTCCAGATTTATCCAAATGATTTTGCTGATGTTTATGCATGGGATTTTCTCCCCCAGGGGTTTGCTTGTTCTGAGCAACCCTAAATGTTCCCTCAAAACAAAAATTGAGCCCGAAATGTTGTAAAATGGGTATCCATAGATTAAAATAATCCAATATTCTTCAGCTAATTACTCTTCATCCTGTTTTTTCCTTCATAAAATCTTGTGGCATGAAAATAAGATAACTCAGTAAAGATAGAAACAGTTTGGTTACCTTCTAGCGTATTCGAACATTCCCCTTAGCTGGTTTTCCTTGCACAGAAAAGCATTTAGATCCATGGGTAGTGGCCGTACAAAATAAGCAATGTCTGGGTGAAGCTTGACTGGATGTCTTTTCCCATTGCAAAAGATAGACAGCTTCATGGGCAAGATATGGTGATGGAAGTGAACCTGAAGAACCCTCTTAGCTGTCTGTTGCGGAGCCAAGGACTGTATCTCTTCCATTTGAACAGGAGCTGGTATGCTGCACGTAGAGATGGTTAACATATATGAGCTGAGAAGTTAAATAAGTTGACCAAGAAAATGTGGTAACACAATTTTATCATAGGCATCTGGCAATATAAGTGATAGTCCAATTTGTTTTCTTTACAGATGATGCATACCTTGCAGATCCTTCTGATGTTTCCATGCCATGCTCACTAGTAGAAGCCTCTTCAGATTTGATGCTTATATTTGCCAACTGGTCTGGTGTAACATTCTCAACAAACAAGTCTATACATACTAGCAACCGTGAGTTGGGTGAAACCTCCGATGAGAAGGCATATAGAACACTCAAGCCATTACTGTTCGATGGGTCTAACAATACATGCAATTTAGGTTTTCGCTCAAAGCTGCGAGTGGTAAAAGAGACTCTTGCGCATGAGGCCTGTATCGAATTCTGAACAAGTGGTGTAGTGGGAGCCTCATCAAGCCACGACTCCAAGGCTGACTTTGACATTAATTCAGTCAAATCCGTGGAGATGAGAGATGCCAAATTTTCATCAACTTGACCTGCATGGCCTTGGCCTACACTACCGTTGTACATATTAACCAGGGGAGCCTCCTGATTACCTTCTTGAAGATGAAGGTTATGGCCATCATCATTTGAATATTGCTTAGATCCAGTGCCATCTCTGTCAGATAAGTCACCACCTTCACTTTCTGAATCATAAAGGGAGCCACTCTCATTTGCTGAAGATCCAGATTCAGCATCAGAATTATTGCTATCGGAGGAATTAGCTATGCCTCTGGTTGATTCCATGGTCTTATGGATTAAAACCATACTTTGGGGTTTTGGAAGTGGTGCATAACCAGGAGCTGCATGAAGAACAACTTGTGACAGAGAACCAGGAAGATAAATCCGGTAATTGCTGTCTGAATTAGATGCAGAATGTATCTTCCCATCGAAGATATGATCAGCTAGTTCCTTACAAACATCTGCATTCTGTGATCGACGTGAGGAGTCATTTTCATTAGCACAGAATGGCAGAAGTCCTGATAGAAAACGTGCACGATCACGGACATCATAATTCAAGTCACATGCAGCTAGCTGAATAACATATGCCACTATCCTTTTGAACTCTTGTAGGTGTTCTTCTGCAGCATGTATGATAACCTGAAAAGGTAAACCTATTACCGATCTCCATTGAAGTGTAGGAACATTTAAGTTAGAATATACCTTTGCACAAGTATTTAGGATCTGAAGCTTTGTCTCGAGCACTTCAGCAGCAAAGGACCATGCCAGATACTTGAGAACAGCTGGAGCAATCCTTGGGATGAGATTCCCAGTGGAGCTATACTCGCCAAATATCCAAATAATTAAGGATCGCGCTGCAGGCTCCTTAATTACATCCAGAGTACGAACCAAACGGATAATCACCTTTTAAGGCAAAAAAAATTAATGAGCATGTGAAATAAAAATGTAAAGAAGGAAAAATCCATTCTAACAATAGCACAAAATTACTTTGTATATTCCACAATAGGAAATCTACACATCGCCTTAAATTCCATCGCAAATATCTACACAGGTCCACCATGCTTCAGTACGGGCATTATTACTATAAAAAAAGAGAAACATGAGCAAATGATCCCGAGCAGATATATGAGAAGAATCTGAATTTTTGCCCCCTGTGAGCTATACTACCCCATGCATGACAATCCAATTGTTGCCTTACTAGCAGATTGCATTAAGTTCACTCGCATACTTATTGTTTGCTAATTAACACACTAATGTAACCTCTATACAGTTCAATATGTCAAAACCAAGTAGCAAAGCTGTCAAATCACTAGTGCCAGCCAGGTTTGTTTCCCATTTTCTTAGTGACCCTACATTTCTAACCCAAAACTATGACATGCTTGGTTATTAATTCGGGTGACTTGATGGTTCAAATCTGTATCTAGCAGCCTTTACCGGGTGTCAACAGTGCATGCCGCTTGAATATGAATGTAAACAATTAGTTAAAGACAGCAACAATTTTCATGTGCTACATCTGGCCGGGAGGCAATCAATTCGTGGTCTGCCCATTGTTTTTTGCACTAGAAGAGAGTTAATGCTTGTGTCCAATGAGTAAGGTTGTTGGATGAAATGCACGGGGCTTTTTCCATGCAATGATGTCCTCGGATGCATGCAGAGATTACCTCTAGCCGGGGTAGGATTGTGCTGACTGTGCACTGTATTCACATAAGTGCCCCTTAATCCTTTTTATTCAGTTTAAAAAGTTAATCCTTTTGACGTTACAACTATGCAGTGTTAAATTAAGCGCCCCTAAGCACACGCTTACAGTCGCCTAAGAGCTGAGCGGAGGCAAAACTCCTAGTGCTTAATTGCGCTTAAGTGTGAGCTTAATTCTGCTTAGCACTTTAATCCTTTAGAAAAGGGAAAGGCGGAGGCAAAACGATCGATCAGCGCTTAGCGCTTAACAGAACCTTGCAACTATGGATGGCTATTACTCCCCGTGTATTTGGAATGTGGCATAGCCTAGTAAAAAAGTTTCATATCATATATCACCGAGCTATTTTTCATGATAAAAACTTTCAACTAGTAACAAAATTAACAATCCAGCATGCATGCTCAGGCTTCCAACTTCAACAGATAAGCACAAAATTACACGATCTTTTTCTAAGCAAAGTTTGGATGGTAAGCCCTTATCGACTTGCCCTCTAAACCTTCAAGTAGTAACAGTACAACACTTCCTATGCATGCTCATAGTTTTATGCGTGTGTCTGAAATACAAAGTGTGCATGTCTCCAAAATAACAGTAGCACAAAGACTAAATGTTGCAGCTTGATTCTTTGAGAGCAAGTAGCAACCAGATAGCCATCAGCTTTCCATAATTAATGAACAGTACATTATACATTGTGGGGTCAAATGGCCATAACTAACACCTTGCTTCACATATTATAGCCTAACAACATGCTAGCACTAGCAATCAATCATGTCATGCAGCATATGGTTCCAGATCTCAAGGACTGAATGAAGATTGACGGAAGACAGGTATACTCTACCAGGGGCAGTCACATATTCCTATATGAAACACCATAAGTTTTACAGCAGAGCGTACATTCAAGGCACTGATGCGATTGCTTTATCAGATGATAATCATAACTTCACGTAAAATGCATTAGCCATATATTGAGAAGCATGCAACAAAAAAACTAGTTCATTCAAATGTGAAAGAAACAAAATATAAAATTATGTGGCAGTACAGGATTAGGAGCTTATATAAAGTAAAATGTGCAGTACCTTTTCGTGACATGCTGCATCTATTTTCACTATTGCTTTGATTGACAAGATAGCTTGGACTAACACAACATCTTCTCCATCCAAGTGAACTGAGTTTGCGATAGATGATTCTGTAACATGGTGAAATCAAACATTACTCTTCAAGAAGATAATCAACCAGATAACATGCAGAGAGAGCAATTATTACCATAAAATACAAGTGCCAAAAGCCCTTCAAGGCAAGTGGAGGTGACAGAGGTGAGCTTTTCGGCACACAGTGCAATTGCAGCAACTGTATCGGCCACAAATCTCCTATTCGGGTCTTTAATATAATCCTGCCAATAATTACAAAATGGTAGCATGAACAGAATGGCGGATAACTACATACTAATTCTAAGAGCTGTTTCCTGAATTATTTACAACAACAACAAAGCCTTTTGTCCTAAGCAAGTTGGGATAGGCTAGATACGAAACCTAAGAGAAAAACAAATAAACTAAAACGTGGAAGAGAGAGAAAAATAATCAAATTAAACACAAAGCTGCTTAAAGAGTCCAGGAGAATTTAGAAAGATGTATGTACCATGGTCACTACAACACAGAGAATGCTAGGTTGGTTTCCGTAACTATAGAGTGGCTAAAAGGAGGCCGAGCTACAAGTAGCTCTTTATTTTGAAACCTGAAAAAAAAAACCATAGTGATAGCCAATGATGTATACTACAAACGTGTAAAATCTCAATACGAACTACTTTTATATTCTAGGCTACAGAAAAAAAGACAAATCTGACAAATTAGTGTTGAAATGTGCACTACTCACTATAAAATTTGTCAGATTTTGTCATTTTTATGTAGACTAAATTACAAAGTGGTTCCCATTGAGATTTTGCATGTATGTAATACACATCATTGGCTACCTCTAGAATTTTGTTTCAGATTTTTTGAAACTTGAATACGAATTATGAGTGTTCGAAAATAAAGGGCTACGTGTAGCTCAGCTTCCATTTTGAGTTTCTCAAGTGTGTGATGATTATGTAATCATAAATAGAAGTTTTATCTAAGATTTCCATGTGAGAAGCAAATATAACAATGCAAGTAATCATGACAACTCAAATGATAAAGCTTATGTTGCACTACAAAAGAATACCTGAAATTCTTCAAGAATGGCTGGAATAGATGACTCTGTAGCGATGGTGGTGATTATTTCAAGCTTCAAAGCCCTAGTCTGATATGGGTCTGAAGCACATATGAAGAAATCTTCATAATATGGAGCAAACAATAAAGGAGCAGTCTTCGCGAAAACTAGTATGTTGCCAAGCATCTGCAAGAACAAAAAAGTGTTCAGTCAAGAAAAAAAGGAACTTAGAAATAAACATACAAAGGAAGCTTATGTCTGCACAGGGAACTCAATTTTCAGCTTTCTAGATTATCATCCAATTGTTAGTGGAAAGTTGTGGATGTGCTCGATACACAGTTCAACCAATCAAGTAAACACAACTGAAGCATGGACCAGTCTACAAGTAGCACATGGGCATTACACAACTGTTGTTCAGCTCACAACTATATGAGATTTACATTCATAAGTTGATTGCTAACAAATGTTACTTATGTGGAATTAGAAATGATTAGCATGCATACCATACCATATTTATTTCTTAGTGAAATCCAGGACACAAAACAAAGAAAAAGTATCTAGAAAGTACCACATATGTTGCATCAGGAGACGAGCGTAGGGTAAATAAAATCGGGCCAACAATTATCTTCACTTCCTGAACTGGAGCCATTATCCAATGAACACTTGCTGCTGCAAGTATCACTCCACTATTTTGGCTCCACAGAAGAGGCGATGTGCATTTTAAAAGAATTGCGACATCTTCATTTGTGCTAGTAGTGACAGATGGACTTCTGATTTTATCACCCTCTCCATCAAAACATGCTGAATATTCGTCAATGTAATGCCGAAGCAACGTTATGCTTGAGAAAGTGCCACACGCTCCATTAACAGCAGTTTCAGTTTGGATGCAGGATATATTATCAACAGGAACTGAATCTTTAGCACCCTGTATCTCCCAAGACAAATTTGAAGCAAATATTGCAGACTCCTTAACCAATCCATGTCTAGCAATCACATATCGCAAGAGGATCTCAATTAGAGTAATCTGATACCATTCTTCAATATCGGGGAGTGTCTCACAGAGCTTTCGGAAATGCTTTGCTATCAGCGCTAAACCATTTGGACACACTGAATTAAATGCAACAGCAGCAGCTCCCACTACACCAGAGGAACTGTCACCAAGCAAAACATCCACAACCTGCAAAAACATGGGTAGGCTTCAGATACACATAACTCTATTCAAGCAGAGCATCAATGCGAAAAACAAGAGAAACAGGTTGCGCAAAACAAACCTCCTCCAAAGTCGTGTTTTCCTCTGGAAGCAAGTCGTAGAGCTTACAAAGTGCATAAGCCGCACATTTCCTGACATATGGTGATGGATCCCTGGCACATTTCTTCACAGCCACTAACACGAGTGGAGCGACAACGTGCAATCTGATACCAGCCATAGTGCGGAGGGCCCAAGCCCTCACTAGTGGGTTTATGTCCGATAAATCCTTCTGGAATATGTTGATAGAAAGGAGAGCTTCGTTTTGGCGCCTGTAGTAACAGCAGCATTTTTTTTTTTCTTACAATCAGTTGGAAGTTGGAACAGCAGATGACAACACAGAAAGAAATAACATTCCTATTCAAAACTACGCTTTGTTGACCAACATTGGAACTTATGAAATGCACGATCCTTGACTACAACAACAGAAGGGATATTTTTACATATCAAACATTGCGATGCCAAGCATCCACAAATTTTCAAGAAACTTTCTGCATTCTTACTTATAGCCAGTGCTTATAGCCCAGTTCAAGCATCCACATCTTGTTCCACGCATAACCCGCCTACTTAGCTCCGACCCATTTGAAGAACTAGCCGAATTTAAGCAGATGAATCTAGCCGAAGCAACAGCAGCTCTCGCCACATTCTATCTAAGCAGGCAGGGAAAAGTGCAGGTGAAAGTCTAGGTGAAGCAACAGCAGGTCTCGTTCTGCTACTTAGGATCTGGCTGGACCAGTATGCAGACAGATGATGGGGGGGCGTAGCTTACTTCTCGGCGTAGTGGAGGAGGTAGAGGTAGACGAGCTTCTTGACCTCCAGCGACTGCGCCGCCACGTTCTTGACCACCTGCCAGCCAGCCAGCAGCCAAAAAAAAAAATCCAGTCAGGATCCGTTGCGTGGCGTATGTAGTGAGAGGAGGGGAATTGAATTTCCCAGAGGAACCTGCGGGAAGAGGTGCGCGACGTCGACGCCCTGCGCGATGAGCGCGAGGAGGCGCTTGAGCGCGTCGACCTTGTCGCCGTCGAAGCGGGAGTCGAGCAGCGCCGGGAGGGCGGCGTCCTCGGGGTCGTCGTAGAGGTGCGCGTCCGTGCCCATCCGCCCCACCATCCACGACGCCGCCGCGCCGCTCGCCTGCAGCCCGAACATCCCCATCCCTTACTCCCCTGCGGAGGCGGCGGCGAGGGTGGCCGGATCTCGACGGCCGTGGCGACTAGCCGGAGAAGAGAGACGAACGCACGGGGAAAGGTGGGTGTGCAGTTCACCGAGTGGGCCGCATTTTGGTCCGCGCTACGTAAACACCTGGGCCTGCCTGTTGCGAGGCCCTCGCCGGTCCATCTTATGGCCTCTCCTGCGAGCTTTTTTTTTTTTTAAACATAATTTATTAAGCTAGCAAGCCGTCTCATTAAAAACCTTCCAGTCCACTTAGGTACCCTAGTAAGTAAAAGAGCGCCTACCAAATCACACCATCGTTACATCGTTTAAGAGTACTTGAGCACATAGAGAGTCAGGATCATTGATGAGTCTAGAAATTTGCTTCGCCAAGTTGAACGATCGGAAATCCCTAAACCCCATACCTCCTTCCTTCTTTGGGTAGCAAAGTTTCCACCATGCATACCAATGCATTTTATTGCTATTATCATCATCTCCCCACCAGAACTTTGCAATGGCGTCCATCATTCTCTTGCACACGCCTTTAGGGATCTGAAAAATTGACATAGCAAAAATCGGGATAGCTTGTGCCACCGCTTTCAGCAAGATTTGTTTACCTCCTATGGATAGTTGTTTTTCTTTCCAACCATTTATCCTCTCAATAATCCTTTCAACAAAATGTAAGAAACAATCGCTCCTGTCAGCACCCACTATTGCTGGAAGACCAAGATATTTATCCGACAAAGCCTCTCTATCAACTAGATGATTCTCCGCACGTTGCTGCGGGTATTCTTACAATATATATTAGTAAACATTAAGAAATAAATAAAACAATGAATTAGTTGTTTCCATGTATTGTAGTTATTTCAATTTACAGAATGTACCATAATATGCCAATGCATGCAAAATTGCAGACCACGTATTCAGATGCATGCTAAGATTTACGTCCAAGAGTGCAATAGTTAAAATGTTTATATATGTTCCAACAGTACATATAACCCTTGTCAAACAATTCAAGAAAATTAAGATGATAACAATATATATATAGCAGAAGAAAATAACAAACGGATTGCTACTGGGTGAATTACTTTTCCAATGATAGGAGATACAAAGTGTGGTAGTTCAGATCTATAGCAAGAAATAAGATCGAGGCAGCAGAGTTGTCAGATCATTGGTGCCTACAACGGAATTTATGATTTTCCAAAGTATCATCTAGAAAATTATTATCTTTGAACATCACTGCAAGAATGAATGGTATCAATGAACCACAACCTCTCATTATAATGATGCACATATCATAGCTGCACATTCATGCATTTTTTAAATTGTCTTCATAGTCCGGGCTGCAGATCATCCAGTGTGGTCCTGAGAAACCCATCAATACAGACAAAATATAACCTTGATCCATATATTTCCGGAAATAAGGGAAAATTCTTAACATGAAGTGTTTGAATTAATCACCGTGATGGAAACATCTTAAGAGTTAAATATTCAACTTAGATCAACCATGAAGTAACGAAAGTGCTGGAGGTTAGAATTAGGACCTCACCTGCATAAACATTTCAGGTCAACTGTGGATACATATATACCACTCGGCAGCTGCAAAGAAGCAATTCAGTTTTCAACAAATTCTTTATTAATTTGAAAAAAATGGTTAAAAGTAAAATTACACATATGGGAGGGGCCTATGAATACACGTGAACATAAATATTGTTAGGCTAACAACTGAAGCTTTCCCTTTAGCAAAAAAAAAAAAACTGAAGCTTTCCTCCATTGTTATGTCCTTTTCTATTTACCATGAACATAGAAATACCAGCCCATATGAGTTCATCACTTACAGTAAGAATCTTCGATAAGTTATTCGGAACAGAATTGGGGATCAGCAAACTGAAACAGTTACTCTGAATTTTTGTTTGTATCTTGGTACAAAGCAGATGTAAATTCTGCAATAATAATTTAGGTTTGCACAGCGAGCCAGTAGCCAACCTTGACGTTGAGATACCCCTGCCACTCACGGAGGGAACTTTGTAGCCAAATATACAATATATGCTGTTAACAACTTGCCTGATCTAGTTGGGGCACCTGTGTCTATTTTATGCTCTGGATCAACGGCATGAATTCTGAGAAGTTCTTCCGTTGGACTGCAACAACCAGCAAACGCTACAAGAATGGTAAAGCAGGAGTGCAGAATTGATAGTCCAATGTGAAACCCAAACTGAGACTCTTAATTATACAGCAACAAAGATATCCAGGCCAATTTGCAACGCTGCATCTCAAATTGAGGTATAATCATACCTGGTCAATGGATCTCATCCTGAAATAACAGAAGCATGTAACACAATAGCTCGATGAAAGTTTCTATTACCAATTGCTAGTCTGCACTTTGAGTAAACTCTGGCTTCACTAAACAAAAAGTAAAGCTAATTGTACCTGGAAGGGTTCATATTTGCATGGCAGACGAATATAAGCTGGAGAGGGGTAAAACAGTAGAACATAAAATTCATTCTGTTTTCCTCTGAAATTATTAGAGGGGATCATCCAATCAAGAGCTCAACATGTAGGATTGCGCTCCTTCTCTGGTCATAGCTAGCTAGAGCGGACATGAGAGGGCTCTGATTCATGGACAGAGGAAAGATAGATGAAAGCACTGAACAAATGGGCAGAACCGCAGAACTGTTGTAGATCATGGTAGAGCCTCCACACGAATGGATACCGCACGTCTTGCAGTTGGAGCAAGGTCTTTATTGGCATGTAATGTCCCTTGGTCTACCTCCACACGAGGACTCTTCATATGGCTCCATTGATTTTATCTCAGAGACAGTGGAGGAGAGGAGGAGGCATAATAACGGCAGTGTTTTTTATAGGACTCGTTCCATCAGGTGGGCATCAAAGAAGATGGAGCAACGGGTGCATATGGGCCAAGTAAATGGGCTTCACGGAATAACTGAACCAAAAGGAAACCGACGAACATGCATCAAGGGGATGACCCTAAAAAATGCATTAAGGGGAGGACGGTAGAACATAAATCGAATGCACAAACAGACCACGGGTTGCATGAAAATTGTTGAGGTGGCTTATTTGCTGAGGTGGATAGGCTGCATGTTGAGAGAAATAGGTTAGTGGGGATGAACTTCTTAGTTATATAGGATATGTAGAGCCTCACAAATTTCCGCTCTTAGCATCACATTGGTATTAGGTGAAAAGAAGATACTTGATTTCGATAAACTCACCAATTGTCCTGAGTTTGCACAGTACGTATCTAGAACTTGTTGTAATGAAGTTGCATTGATCATATCAGCTCTCATGAGAATTAGGGAATC
This sequence comes from Lolium perenne, assembly GCF_019359855.2. NCBI lineage: Eukaryota > Viridiplantae > Streptophyta > Magnoliopsida > Poales > Poaceae > Lolium > Lolium perenne. The sequence continues at coordinate 350,512,406 of NC_067246.2, forward strand.
GTCAGCAAATAGTAGGTGTGAAACTGACGGTGCATTTCTGCACACCCTTACCCCATCGATGCCACCAACTTCTTCCTCGTACAACAAAAGACTTGATAGGCCATCTGCACACAAAAGAAACAAATAAGGAGATAAAGGGTCTCCCTGCCGTAGACCCCTTGTAGGAACAAACATCTCTGTATCTTCAGAATTAAATCTCACTTGGTATCTTACTGAACTCACACAAGCCATCATTAAGGAAATCCATCTTTCCCCCAAACCCCAACCTCCTCATCATATTCTCCAAGAAAATCCACTCAACACGATTCATAAGCTTTATGCATATCCAGTTTTACCGCATAATTTCCAACCTTTCCAGCTCTTTTATTTTTTATGGTATGTACACACTCATATGCCACAAGGATGTTATCTGTGATGAGTATCTGATACGTCTCCGACGTATCGATAATTTCTTATGTTCCATGCCACATTATTGATGATATCTACATGTTTTATGCACACTTTATGTCATATTCGTGCATTTTCTGGAACTAACCTATTAACAAGATGCCGAAGTGCCAGTTGCTGTTTTCTGCTGTTTTTGGTTTCAGAAATCCTAGTAAGGAAATATTCTCGGAATTGGATGAAATCAACGCCCAGGATCCTATTTTGCCACGAAGCTTCCAGAAGACCGAAGAGGAGACGAAGTGGGGCCACGAGGTGGCCACACCCTAGGGCGGCGCGGCCCAAGTCTTGGCCGCGCCGACCTGCGGTGTGGGCCCCTCGTGTGGCCCCCTGACCTGCCCTTCCGCCTACAAATAGCCTCCGTCGCGAAACCCCCAGTACCGAGAGCCACGATACGGAAAACCTTCCAGAGACGCCGCCGCCGCCAATCCCATCTCGGGGGATTCAGGAGATCGCCTCCGGCACCCTGCCGGAGAGGGGAATCATCTCCCGGAGGACTCTACGCCGCCATGGTCGCCTCCGGAGTGATGTGTGAGTAGTCTACCCCTGGACTATGGGTCCATAGCAGTAGCTAGATGGTTGTCTTCTCCCCATTGTGCTTAATTGTCGGGTCTTGTGAGCTGCCGAACATGATCAAGATCATCTATCTGTAATTCTATATGTTGTGTTTGTTGGGATCCGATGAATAGAGAATACTTGTTATGTTGATTATCAAATTATTGTCTATGTGTTGTTTATGATCTTGCATGCTCTCCGTTACTAGTAGATGCTCTGGCCAAGTAGATGCTTGTAACTCCAAGAGGGAGTATTTATGCTCGATAGTGGGTTCATGTCTCCGTGAATCTGGGGGAGTGACAGAAACCTCTAAGATTATGGATGTGCTGTTGCCACTAGGGATAAAACATTGGTGCTATGTTCGAGGATGTAGTTACTGATTACATTACGCGCAATACTTAATGCAATTGTCTGTTGTTAGCAACTTAATACTGGAAGGGGTTCGGATGATAACCTGAAGGTGGACTTTTTAGGCATAGATGCATGCTGGATAGCGGTCTATGTACTTTGTCGTAATGCCCAATTAAATCTCACAATACTCATCATGATATGTATGTGCATGGTCATGCCCTCTCTATTTATCAATTGCCCAACTGTAATTTGTTCACCCAACATGTTGTTTATCTTATGCGAGAGACACCTCTAGTGAACTGTGGACCCCAGTCCAATTCTCTATACTGAAATACAATCTACTGCAATACTTGTTCTACTGTTTTCTGCAAACAATCATCATCCACACTATACATCTAATCCTTTGTTACAGCAAGCCGGTGAGATTGACAACCTCGCTGTTACGTTGGGGCAAAGTACTTGGTTTGTGTTGTGCAGGTTCCACGTTGGCGCCGGAATCCCTGGTGTTGCGCCGCACTACATCTCGCCGCCATCAACCTTCAACGTGCTTCTTGGCTCCTACTGGTTCGATAAACCTTGGTTTCATACTGAGGGAAACTTGCCGCTGCACGCATCACACCTTCCTCTTGGGGTTCCCAACGGACGCGTGCTGTACGCGTATCAAGCAGCTTTTTCTAGCGCCGTTGCCGGGGAGATCAAGACACGCTGCAAGGGGAGTCTCCACATCCCAATCCCTTTACTTTGTTTTTGTCTTGCTTAGTTTTATTTACTACTTTGTTTGCTGCACTAAATCAAAATACAAAAAAATTAGTTGCTAGTTTTACTTTATTTGCTATCTTGTTTGCCATATTAAAAACGCAAAAAAAAAATTAGTTACTTGTTTTACTTTACTTAATTCCATGCATGCTTTTATTTCACTAGTTAGGCTTAATGGAAAACAACAAAAATATTAGAGATCTTTATAGTATTTATCTTGAGTTAGGCCATGAGGTGTTTGAAGAGAAAATTAAAAAACCCATGGAACTTTGTTTGCAAAATAGTTGTAGCAATATTATTAGCATGAACTCTTTGAACACTATTATTTCTAATGCTATGGAAGAATTTAAGCTTGGGGAAGCTGGTTTTGATGAGCATGATATTTTTAGTCCCCCGAGCATGGAGGAGAAAATTTACTTTGATGATACTTTGCCTCCCAATTATAATGATAGTAGTCTTCTGGTGCCGCCTGTTATGGAGGATAAATTTGATTATGATTATAATATGCCTCCTATATTTGATGATGAGAATAATAATGATAGCTACTTTGTTGAATTTGCTCCCACTATTACTAATAAAAGTGATTATGCTTATGTGGAGAGTAATAATTTTATGCATGAGACTCATGATAAGAATGATTTATGTGATAGTTATATTGTTGAGTTTGCTCATGATACTACTGAAAGTTATCATGAGAGAGGAAAATATGGTTGTAGAAATTTTCATGTTACTAAAACACCTCTCTATGTGCTAAATTTTTTGAAGCTACACTTGTTCTATCTTTCTATGCTTGTTACTTTGCTCTTCATGAACTTGTTTATTTACAAGATTCCTTTTCATAGGAAGCATGTTAGGCTTAAATTTGTTTCATACTTGCCTCTTGATGCCCTCTTTTGCTTCAAATACTATTTCTTGCGAGTGCATCATTTAAACTGCTGAGCCCATCTTAATGGCTATAAAGAAAGAACTTCTTGGGAGATAACCCATGTGTTTATTTTCTACAGTACCTTTATTTTTATTTTGAGTCTTGGAAGTTGTTTACTACTGTAGCAACCTCTCCTTATCTTAGTTTAGTGTTTTATTGTGCCAAGTAAAGTCGTTGATAGTAAAGTTCATACTAGATTTGGATTACTGCGCAGAAACAGATTTCTTTGCTGTCACGAATCTGGGCAAAATTCTCTGTAGGTAACTCAGAAAATTATGCCAATTTACGTGAGTGATCCTCAGATATGTACGCAACTTTCATTCAATTTGAGAATTTTCATTTGAGCAAGTCTGGTGCCCCAATAAAATTCGTCAATACGAACTGTTCTGTTTTTGACAGATTCTGCCTTTTATTTCGCATTGCCAGTTTTGTTATGTTCGATGGGTATTTCGATTCCATTGACTTTCAGTAGCTTTGTGCAATGTCCAGAAGTGTTAAGAATGATTATGTCACCTCTGAACATGTATATTTTGATTGTGCACTAACCCTCTAATGAGTTGTTCTAAGTTTGGTGTGGAGGAAGTTTTCAAGGATCAAGAGAGGGAGACGATACAACATGATCAAGGAGAGTGAAAGCTCTAAGCTTGGGGATGCCCCGGTGGTTCACCCCTGCATATATCAAGAAGACTCAAGCGTCTAATCTTGGGGATGCCCAAGGCATCCCCTTCTTCATCGACAACATTATCAGGTTCCTCCCCTGAAACTATATTTTTATTCCATCACATCTTATGTGCTTTGCTTGGAGCGTCGGTTTGTTTTTGTTTTTGTTTTGTTTGAATAAAATGGATCCTAGCATTCATTGTTTGGGAGAGAGACACGCTCCGCTGTTGCATATGGACAAGTATGTCCTTAGTTTCTACTCATAGTATTCATGGCGAAGTTTCTTCTTCGTTAAATTGTTATATGGTTGGAATTGGAAAATGATACATGTAGTAATTGCTATAATGTCTTGGATAATGTGATACTTGGCAATTGTTGTGCTCATGTTTAAGCTCTTGCATCATATGCTTTGCACCCATTAATGAAGAAATACATAGAGCATGCTAAAATTTGGTTTGCATATTTGGTCTCTCTAAAGTCTAGATAATTTCTAGTATTGATTTTGAACAACAAGGAAGATGGTGTAGAGTCTTATAATGTTTACAATATGTCTTTTATGTGAGTTTTGCTGCACCGCTTCATCCTTGTGTTTGTTTCAAACAACCTTGCTAGCCTAAACCTTATATCGAGAGGGAATACTTCTCATGCATCCAAAATACTTGAGCCAACCACTATGTCATTTGTGTCCACCATACCTACCTACTACATGGTATTTCTCCGCCATTCCAAAGTAAATTGCTTGAGTGCTACCTTTAAATTTCCATTCTTCACCTTTACAATATATAGCTCATGGGACAAATAGCCTAAAAACTATTGTGGTATTGAATATGTACTTATGCACTTTATCTCTTATTAAGTTGCTTGTTGTGCGATAACCATGTTCACTGGGGACGCCATCAACTACTCTTTGTTGAATTTCATGTGAGTTGCTATGCATGTTCGTCTTGTCTGAAGTAAGAGCGATCTACCACCATATGGTTAGAGCATGCATATTGTTAGAGAAGAACATTGGGCCGCTAACTAAAGCCATGATCCATGGTGGAAGTTTCAGTTTTGGACAATATCCTCAATCTCAAATGAGAAAATTAATTGTTGCTACATGCTTATGCATAAAAGAGGAGTCCATTATCTGTTGTCTATGTTGTCCCGGTATGGATGTCTAAGTCGAGAATAATCAATAGCGAGAAATCCAATGCGAGCTTTCTCCTTAGACCTTTGTACAGGCGGCATAGAGGTACCCCATTGTGACACTTGGTTAAAACATGTGCATTGCGATGATCCGGTAGTCCAAGCTAATTAGGACAAGGTGCGGGCACTATTAGTATACTATGCATGAGGCTTGCAACTTGTAAGATATAATTTACATGATACATATGCTTTATTACTACCGTTGACAAAATTGTTTCTTGTTTTCAAAATCAAAGCTCTAGCACAAATATAGCAATCGATGCTTTCCTCTTTGAAGGACCATTCTTTTACTTTTATTGTTGAGTCAGTTCACCTATTTCTCTCCACCTCAAGAAGCAAACACTTGTGTGAACTGTGCATTGATTCCTACATACTTGCTTATTGCATTTGTTATATTACTCTACGTTGACAATATCCATGAGATATACATGTTATAAGTTGAAAGCAACCGCTGAAACTTAATCTTCCTTTGTGTTGCTTCAATGCCTCTACTTTGAATTGTTGCTTTATGAGTTAACTCTTATGCAAGACTTATTGATGCTTGTCTTGAAGTACTATTCATGAAAAGTCTTTGCTATATGATTCACTTGTTTACTCATGTCATATACATTGTTTTGATCGCTGCATTCACTACATATGCTTTACAAATAGTATGATCAAGGTTATGATGGCATGTCACTCCAGAAATTATCTTTGTTTATCGTTTACCTGCTCGGGACGAGCAGGAACTAAGCTTGGGGATGCTGATACGTCTCCGACGTATCGATAATTTCTTATGTTCCATGCCACATTATTGATGATATCTACATGTTTTATGCACACTTTATGTCATATTCGTGCATTTTCTGGAACTAACCTATTAACAAGATGCCGAAGTGCCGATTCGTTTGCTGCTGTTTTTGGTTTCAGAAATCCTAGTAAGGAAATATTCTCGGAATTGGACGAAATCAACGCCCAGGGTCCTATTTTGCCACGAAGCTTCCAGAAGACCGAAGAGGAGACGAAGTGGGGCCACGAGGTGGCCACACCCTAGGGCGGCGCGGCCCAAGTCTTGGCCGCGCCGACCTGTGGTGTGGGCCCCTCGTGTGGCCCCCTGACCTGCCCTTCCGCCTACAAATAGCCTCCGTCGCGAAACCCCCAGTACCGAGAGCCACGATACGGAAAACCTTCCAGAGACGCCGCCGCCGCCAATCCCATCTCGGGGGATTCAGGAGATCGCCTCCGGCACCCTGCCGGAGAGGGGAATCATCTCCCGGAGGACTCTACGCCGCCATGGTTGCCTCCGGAGTGATGTGTGAGTAGTCTACCCCTGGAGTATGGGTCCATAGCAGTAGCTAGATGGTTGTCTTCTCCCCATTGTGCTTAATTGTCGGGTCTTGTGAGCTGCCGAACATGATCAAGATCATCTATCTGTAATTCTATATGTTGTGTTTGTTGGGATCCGATGAATAGAGAATACTTGTTATGTTGATTATCAAATTATTGTCTATGTGTTGTTTATGATCTTGCATGCTCTCCGTTACTAGTAGATGCTCTGGCCAAGTAGATGCTTGTAACTCCAAGAGGGAGTATTTATGCTCGATAGTGGGTTCATGTCTCCGTGAACTGGGAGTGACGAGAAACCTCTAAGATTATGGATGTCGTTGCCACTAGGGATAAAACATTGGTGCTATGTTCGAGGATGTAGTTACTGATTACATTACGCGCAATACTTAATGCAATTGTCTGTTGTTAGCAACTTAATACTGGAAGGGGTTCGGATGATAACCTGAAGGTGGACTTTTTAGGCATAGATGCATGCTGGATAGCGATCTATGTACTTTGTCGTAATGCCCAATTAAATCTCACAATACTCATCATGATATGTATGTGCATGGTCATGCCCTCTCTATTTGTCAATTGCCCAACTGTAATTTGTTCACCCAACATGCTGTTTATCTTATGGGAGAGACACCTCTAGTGAACTGTGGACCCCAGTCCAATTCTCTATACTGAAATACAATCTACTGCAATACTTGTTCTACTGTTTTCTGCAAACAATCATCATCCACACTATACATCTAATCCTTTGTTACAGCAAGCCGGTGAGATTGACAACCTCGCTGTTACGTTGGGGCAAAGTACTTGGTTTGTGTTGTGCAGGTTCCACGTTGGCGCCGGAATCCCTGGTGTTGCGCCGCACTACATCTCGCCGCCATCAACCTTCAACGTGCTTCTTGGCTCCTACTGGTTCGATAAACCTTGGTTTCATACTGAGGGAAACTTGCCGCTGTACGCATCACACCTTCCTCTTGGGGTTCCCAACGGACGCGTGCTGTACGCGTATCAGTCTCCCAGGTACAAAAGCACTTTGTGTAGAAGAGATCACCTCAGGCAGAACAGCTTTAAGACGAAGTGCGAGCATCTTTGAAACAATCTTGTATATTACATTACACAAACTGATTGGGCGAAATTGAGTAACCAGCTCTGGAGACTCAACTTTCGGTATTAAAACCACTGTCGTATCATTCCAGCCCTCTGGAATCACTCCAGTAGCTAGTGCTTGTAGAACTTCCCTTGTAATTTCATCACCACAAACATCCCAGAACTTCTTATAAAAAATTGCATGTAAACCATCCGGGCCAGGGGCTTTTAGATCCCCTATACTAAAGACTGCATTTTTCACATCCTCAACCGTGAAGGGAGCCAAGAGTCTTTCATTCATCTCCTCATCCACCTTCGGTTGAATTTTTTGTAGGACTGTAGGGTCAGTAGCCTGTACCTCCGAGGTGAACAATTCTGTAAAATATCCGAAAATTGGGGGCTTCAAACTCTCTGACCCTTCCACCCAGTTATCATCTTCATCCTTTAATCTTTTATTAAAATTCCGCTTCCGTCTGGCACTTGCAAAACTATGAAAAAAAGAAGAATTTCTGTCTCCAAACTGCAACCAATTCGCTCTGGAACATTGAGCCCAGTAGACCTCATCCTGTTCAAGGAGCAGTTCAATTAAGTTAGCTCGCTCCTTTGCTATAACTTCATTTTCATCTATCATAGGGCCATCCAAGGCCTTCTGAATTTCGCGTTGTGCTTTGCGAAGCCTACATTTTGGCTTCTTTAGAATTCTGTTATCCCATGCATAGAAGGAATTATGCATACGTCCGAGGCGAGCTAACACCCCATATAAGTGTTTGGATGTCAGTTCCCTCCTTCTTTCTCATGAGAAAAGGCAATTTCATTAAAATCCCCCATTACTATCCAAGGACTATCAGCATTACCTTTCAGTTCTCTCAATTTCCCAGGTTTTATATTTATCTTCCCATCGAGGTTCTCAGTATATGCCAATGAATCTCCATACCTTCTAAGGATTCTCTATTATTCGAACATCCATATATTTTGGAGCAGCGAAGATCTGCTCCACCTTTATTTCTTTCTTCCAGAGCAAAATAACACCCCCTCTTCTTCCATCACTTCTGCTAACAATTTTGCAGTCCATCTTAAGCCTTCTACGCAAACATTCTGCCGAAAAATTATCGAGATGTGTCTCCGACAAAAACACCACCTCGGGGTTAGATAGCCTCAAGACATCTTGAAGCCCACGCACTGTCGGGGCATTACCCAAGCCCTGACAGTTGAACCCTAATATCGTCATTGCTCCCGGACAGGCTCCTCAAGGGAACCCGCCGATCCATTTGAAGGGGAGACAGCTCCATCCTTCCGTAAGCGTTTGTTTTTATCCAACATACCATCACCCTCCTCAATATTTAGAAGTGTAGCCCCATCTGTGATGATAAGATCTACTGCTCCAATATCCTTTTCTACTGTACCCGTAGCTTGGAACTCAAGATGCCTCTTCGTGCCCGAATCGGAACTGTTCCGATCATCCCTATCCTCGATTATGTCATCTGGTTTTTTCACAGGGCTTGCTGCTGTATCATCTAATTCATTCTCCCGTCCGTTAGAACATTTAGTTGAAATATTGGCATTGTATCTCCAACTGGTCATCCCTCCCCTCCCAGGGGGTTGATGACCTCTACCAGCATCTCGTTCTATGCCTCCTCTTTGTTCTCGGCCACCTATGCAAGATCGACCTCCGCCCCTAACACCTCCTGGTGCATTACGGACCCAAGTCTCCCAGTCTGCTTTCAGAAAGTCTCCCCACTTCAGATTCTTTTCCTCATATTCTCCAGAGCCGCATTCCAGATGAGAGTGCCCAACTAGACCACAAAACCTAGGCATTTTTTCAAACTTTATAGCAAATATCTCCCTCCGTCCGCCTCGAGACATTGAAACAAATCTGGCTAATGGTGCTCTGATATCCAATCTAACTCGAGCCCGAACGAAATTACCAACTGAGAAAATCGCTTATCGGGTTCAACTCGGTCGGCTGACGATTAGCGATTAATAGGCAAATCGGACGATTAATCGGGCGATAAATGAGTTAATCGGACGATAAATGAATTTATCGGCTAATCGATGACCACTGAATAGGGATTAATCGGGCGATTAATCGTTGAATCGGACGATTTTTTTAACAGTGCCAACGCCTTGAACATCCATTTGAACTTCTACTACCTTTCCCACTTTCTTATCTGTCAGATTCTTTATCATTGATTTCATTCTATACCCAACTGGTAACTTATGAATTTGGATCCATGTTGTGAAAAAATTTAGGTCAATCGATTCTGGAGCCTCCAATCCATCATACGGCTCAATCGAAACTGCAGATTGACGGAATAACCATGGACCTCCTTTCTCTACTTTTAACCAATCACCCAAGCAGAAGCATTGAATCGTAAACAGGTTACCTTCAAGATGTTGGAATTGTATCTCCTTTGCTGGACTCCAAGCCACACGCATGTGCTGTTCAAAAGTTTGTGGGCTGAAGTAATTTGTCGTATGAACTTTTGCTAACGCCATCCACTTCATACCCTCCTTCGGAGCATCCTCCTCTTCCTCAAACACAAGATCATCAAACTCATCATCTTCAATTCCTATCCTTTGGATCATGTCATCTATTGCCTCAGCCTTCTTGCCTCCAGATTCGCTAACCTTGCTTGAAGAACTCGACTCTGGATCCGCCATTAGGAAGAGCCCCGAGCTTTGGAACGCAGAAACCCTAGAAATCGCCCAACCAACGAAACCCTCGAGAGAAGCTGTGAGGAACCCCTTCCAATTTATCTCCACCAGACAGCGGAGACGAGATCGATCCGGGGGATGAGTCAACTCCGGGCCGGACAAGGATCCGACGTCGGAGGAACAAAACCCTAGTCACCAGAGAGGAGCGCTAGGTCAGCCAAAAAGGAAAGGTAGGAGGCTAATAACTTGGCGAGTCCTGCGAGCTTTATTAATTACTCCCTCCATTCCATTTTTTAATGTAAGACGTTGTAGCATTTTACGTACAAACTTTTTTACCCACAGAAATTTTCGGAGTTTCCTAATTTACCCTCCCCTCGTGTCTCACTCGCCTCCCTTCTCCGTCGCGTCGCTCCTCTCTCTTCCATATGGCACAGCTCACTTCTCTTCCTTCCCTCCGTCGCTGCCCCGGGTCACCGCCGCCCTACCTTCTCTCTCTCTCCACCGCCGCGTTCTTCCTATCTGAAATATCATATCCTTCCCCACCACCACTTATCTTCCTACATAAATCCCCTCCTTCCGTTGTCAAATTCGCAATTTTATGTGCTAGATCTGCGAGGAACCATGATGATGCCGCCCGAACTGAGGGGAACGACGACGATGCCGCCGCATCTACCAGGTCCCGTCCCCAAATGGCGCTGAGAACCGTGAGGCGGACCAGCTGATGGACCCGCAGAGGCTATGCAGCGAGAAGGTCGCGTCCATGCCCGACGGCGTCGGCCCATTCGGGTTGTTCGTACTAGCATCCGAGTGCTGCTCTGCCCTAGCCGCGCGGTGCCCGTTCGGGCTCATCGTCGTCTCCTGCCCTGCTGGTGCCCTCCTCTCCCAAAAAGGGCGTCAATAAGGAAGGTATGTGTCGCCCTCTGTTCTGCTAGGATATTCAAAGTCAAGCTTCATGTGGATGGTACTATTGAGTGGTATAAGGTGCGTCTTGTTGCTAAAGGGTACAAACATCGATATGGACTGAATTATGATGAGATTTTTAGTCATGTGGTTAAGCCAGCTACCATTCGGCTCTTACTTGATATGGCTCTCTCTAGCAAACGGCACTTACGACACCTTAATATTTAGAATGCTTTTCTCCATGGTTTTCTTGATGAGGAGGTATATATGATCCTGGATTTACTGATCCTGACAAGCCCAATCATTATTGCAGACTTGTCAAGTCACTATATGGACTGAAACAGGCTCCTCGTGCATGGCATGCCCGTCTCAGCTCTGTTCTTGGCTCTTTGGGATTCTCACCATCAGTGGTTGATACGTCATTGTTCATTCTTCGGTGCCAGGATGTAACCACCTACTTATTGGTGTACATTGATGGTATCATTGTTATCAGTTCTTTGGCAGTTGTTATTCACAGGTTGATTAGTCAGCTTCGGTCTGGGTTCTCTGTTAAATACCTTGGCGCTCGCCATTATTTTCTGGGAATTGAGGTTTCATCGCCTTCCTCTGGTAGCCTTCTTCTTCTTCGACAGCGCAAGTATGCTTTGGAGCTTCTCGCACGCGTTGGTATGTTGAAGTGTACTCCAGTGACTACTCATCTGGCTTCCACTGAACGTCTGTGTAGTACGGATGGTGATGCTCTTTCTACTGACGGGGCTACTCAGTATCGTAGTATTGTTGGTGGCCTTCAGTATCTCACATGGATTCGCCCTGATTTGTCCTTTGTGGTCAACAAGGGGTCAATTCCTCCATGAGCCTCGCACGCCCCATTGGTTTGCAGTCAAGCGCATTCTTCGCTATGTGGGTCACACTATTGATTGTGGGTTGCTTTTTCGGTCTTCCTCCTCTTCGCTGCTTTCGGCCTTCTCCGATTATTGTGGATATAATTCATAGGTGTACCATCAATAGTGTCTAGATCCAGCAAGCCCGGGTGGCCCACATATGGTGGTGGTGGCATATGGCCCACCGGGCGGCCCAGTTGTTGTTGATCAAGATGGAAGATGTCCAGCCCAGGAACAAGGAGCCGGATGCAGCCCGACCTGCGCCAGGAGTCGGATCCGGCAAGGCCCATGAAGGTAGCCGGATCCAGTACGACAGATTAGGTATAGGCGGATCCTTGACGTGCACGGCAATGTAATATTCCGTAGTTAGACAACTTGTATTCCGGCTAGGACTCTCCGTAGAAACCCTAGATCCTGACGCATTTATAAGCCGGATCCCGGGAACCCTAGAGGCACAACAACAACTCATTGTAACAACGCGAAAGCACGCACATAATGCCAGACAAGCAGCAATAGGCCCTGCCTCCGAGTAGCGTGTTCCGAAGCTGGGTAAATCGTGTACTCCTGTCCCGGTTGCTCTCCGCCCAATGGTGAAGGAGATATGCCCTAGAGGCAATAATAAAGTGGTTATTATTTATATCTTTATGTTTATGATAAATGTTTATATATCATGCTATAATTGTATTAACCAAAACATTAGTACATGTGTGATATGTAGACAACAAAGAAGTCCCTAGTATGCCTCTTAACTAGCTTGTTGATTAATAGATGATTAGTTTCATAATCATGAACATTGGATGTTATTAATAACAAGGTTATATCATTATATGAATGATGTAATGGACACACCCAATTAAGCGTAGCATAAGATCTCGTCATTAAGTTATTTGCTATAAGCTTTCGATACATAGTTACCTAGTCCTTATGACCATGAGATCATGTAAATCACTTATACCGGAAAGGTACTTTGATTACACCAAACGCCACTGCGTAAATGGGTGGTTATAAAGGTGGGATTAAGTATCCGGAAAGTATGAGTTGAGGCATATGGATCAACAGTGGGATTTGTCCATCCCGATGACGGATAGATATACTCTGGGCCCTCTCGGTGGAATGTCGTCTAATGTCTTGCAAGCATATGAATGAGTTCATAAGAGACCACATACCACGGTACGAGTAAAGAGTACTTGTCAGGAGACGAGGTTGAACAAGGTATAGAGTGATACCGAAGATCAAACCTCGGACAAGTAAAATATCGCGTGACAAAGGGAATTGGTATCGTATGTGAATGGTTCATTCGATCACTAAAGTCATCGTTGAATATGTGGGAGCCATTATGGATCTCCAGATCCCGCTATTGGTTATTGGTCAGAGTGAGTACTCAACCATGTCCGCATAGTTCGCGAACCGTAGGGTGACACACTTAAAGTTGGATGTTGAAATGGTAGAACTTGAATATGGAATGGAGTTCGAATATTTGTTCGGAGTCCCGGATGAGATCCCGGACATCACGAGGAGTTCCGGAATGGTCCGGAGAATAAGATTCATATATAGGATGACATTTTATGTGAATTAAAAATGATTCGGAAGGTTCTATGGAAGGTTCTAGAAGGTTCTAGAAAAGTCCGGAAGAAACCACCAAGGAAGGTGGAGTCCCGGAGGGACTCCACCTCCATGGCCGGCCAACCCTAGTGGGGGAGGAGTCCCAAGTGGACTCCCCCAAGGGGGGCCGGCCACCCCCTCCATGGAAGGTGGAACTCCCACCTCTAGTGGGAGTCCTAGCTTGGGTAGGTTTCCCTATCACATGGAAGGTTTTGGGTTCGGGTCTTATTCGGAGACTTGTAGTCCAACACTTGGGGTTCCACCTATATAATGAGGGGCCAAGGGGAGGGGGCCGGCCACCCGAAGACCACAACCTGGCCGCCCCCCTTGAGTGGCCGGCCACCCCCTCCCAAACCCTAGCCGCCCCCCTCTCCTCCATAGCTCCCGCGTGCTTTAGCGAAGCTCCGCCGGAGTTCTCCACCGCCACCGACACCACGCCGTCGTGCTGTCGGATTCAAGAGGAGCTACTACTTCCGCTGCCCGCTGGAACGGGAGGTGGACGTCGTCTTCATCAACAACCGAACGTGTGACCGAGTACGGAGGTGCTGCCCGTTCGTGGCGCCGGTGATCAAGATCTTCTACGCGCTTTTGCAAGCGGCAAGTGAACGTCTACCGCAGCAACAAGAGCCTCATCTTGTAGGCTTTGGAATCTCTTGAAGGTTGAGACTCGATAATCCCCTCGTTGCTACCGTCTTCTAGATTGCATCTTGGCTTGGATTGCGTGTTCGCGGTAGGAAATTTTTTTGTTTTCTATGCTACGTTATCCTGCAGTGGTATCAGAGCCGTGTCTATGCATAGATGGTTGCACGAGTAGAACACAATGGTTTTGTGGGCGTTGATGCTCTTGTTATCTTTAGTTTGAGTACTTTGCATCTTTGTGGCATAGTGGGATGAAGCGGCTCGGACTAACTTTACATGACCGCGTTCATGAGACTTGTTCCTCGTTCGACATGCAACTTGTATTGCATAAGAGGCTTTGCGGGTGTCTGTCTCTCCTACTATAGTGAAGATTCAATTTACTCTTCTATTGAAAACATTAGTATCAACTTTGTGGTTCATGTTCGTAGGTAGATTAGATCTCTCTCGAAAACCCTAAACCACGTAAAATATGCAAACCAAATTAGAGACGTCTAACTTGTTTTTGCAGGGTTTGGTGATGTGATATGGCCATAATGTGATGATGAATATGTATGAGATGATCATTATTGTATTGTGGCAACCGGCAGGAGCCTTATGGTTGTCTTTAAATTTCATGTTGAGTAGTATTTCAAGGTAGTTGTAATAGTTGCTACATGGAGGACAATCATGAAGACGGCGCCATTGACCTTGACGCTACGCCGACGATGATGGAGATCATGCCCGAAGATGATGGAGATCATGTCCGTGCTTTGGAGATGAAGATCAAAGGCGCAAAGACAAAAGGGCCATATCATATCACATATGAACTGCATGTGATGTTAATCCTTTTATGCATCTTATTTTGCTTAGATCGCGACGGTAGCATTATAAGATGATCCCTCACTAAAATCTCAAGATAATAAAGTGTTCATCCTTAGTAGCACCGTTACCATGACTTGTCATTTCGAAGCATCTCGTGATGATCGGGTGTGTTAGAATCAACAAGTACATACAACGGGTGCAAGACAGTTTTGCACATGCGGATACTAAGGTGGCCTTGACGAGCCTAGCATGTACAGACATGGTCTCGGAACACGTGATACCAAAAGGTAGAGCATGAATCATATGGTTGATATGATGAACACTTTGAGTGTTCGCCATTGAAATCACACCTTGTCTCATGATGATCGGACTTAGGTGCGGTGGATTTGGTTCGTGTGATCACTAAGACAATGCGAGGGATATTGTTTTGAGTGGGAGTTCACCTAGATTTTTAATTATGTTGAATTAAAATTTGAACTCAATTTGTCATAAACTTAGTCTAAACTTTTGCAAATATATGTTGTAGAGATGGCGTCCCCAATCAATTTTAACCAGTTCCTAGAGAAAGAAAAACTTAAGAGCAACGGTAGCAACTTCACCGTCTGGTTCCGTCATGTGAGGATCTTCCTCTCTGGCGGAAATCTGCAATATGTGCTTGATGCACCGCTAGGTGACCCTCCTGCAGAAACTGAAACCGATGAAGTAAAAGCTGTTTACGAGAATCGGAAAACTCGGTACTCTCAAGTTCAGTGTGCCATCCTGTGCAGTCTGGAATCCGATCTTCAAAAACGTTTTGAGCACCACGATCCTCATGAGTTGACGAATGAGCTGAAAGCTATATTCGAGACTCATGCGGCCGTGGAATGCTATGAAGCATCGAAACATTTCTTCAGCTGTATGATGGAAGAAGGCAGCTCCGTTAGTGAGCACATGCTCGCCATGACCGGGCATGCGAAGAAACTCAGTGACTTGGGAATAGTGATTCCTAACAGACTGGGGATTAATCGTGTCCTTCAATCACTGCCACCAAGTTACAAGAACTTTTTGATGAACTACAATATGCAGAACATGAACAAGGAGTTACCTGAACTCTTTGGCATGCTAAAAGCTGCTGAGATTGAGATCAAGAAAGAGCACCAAGTGTTGATGGTCAACAAGCCCACCAGTTTCAAGAAACAGGGCAAGTCTAAGGGAAAATTCAAGAAGGGTGGCAAGAAAGCTGCCACGCCTCCTATGAAACCTAAGAACGGCCCTAAGCCTGATGCTGAGTGCTATTACTGCAAGGAGAAGGGACACTGGAAGCGTAATTGCTCCAAGTATTTGGCTGATCTGAAGAGCGGCCTTGTCAAGAAGAAGAAAGAAGGTATATCTGATATACATGTTATAGATATTTATCTCACTGGTCCTCGTTCTAGTACCTGGGTATTTGATACTGGTTCGGTTGCTCATATTTGTAACTCGACACAGGAACTAAAGAATAAACGGAGACTAATGAAAGATGAAGTGACGATGCGCGTTGGAAACGGATCCAAGGTCAATGTGATCGCAGCCGGAACACTTCCTCTACATCTACCTTCAGGATTAGTTTTAAGCCTAAATAATTGTTATTTTGTACCTGCGTTGAGCATGAACATTATATCTGGATCTTGTTTAATGCAAGACGGTTATTCATTCAAGTCTGAGAATAAAGGTTGTTCTATTTTTATGAATAATATCTTTTATGGTCGAGCACTAGAAAAGAATGGCTTATTTCTATTAGATCTCGATAGTAGTGATACGCATATAAATAACATTGATGCTAAGTGAATTAAATTAAATGATAATTCTACTTATATGTGGCACTGTCATCTTGGTCATATTGGAGTAAAACGCATGAAGAAACTCCATACTGATGGATTACTTGAATCACTTGACTTTGAGTCACTTGATAGATGTGAAGCATGTCTAATGGGAAAAATGACTAAGACTCCATTTTCTGGTATGATGGAGCGAGCTACTGACTTATTGGAAATCATACATACCGATGTGTGCGGACCAATGAGCATAGCATCGCGCGGTGGTTATCGTTATGTTCTAACCTTCACAGATGATCTGAGTAGATATGGGTATATCTATTTCATGAAACATAAATCCGAAACTTTCAAGAAGTTTAAGAAATTCCAAAGTGAAGTAGAAAATCAACGTAACAAGAAGATTAAATTTCTACGATCTGATCGTGGAGGTGAATATCTGAGTTATGAGTTTGGCATGCATTTAAAGAAATGCGGAATACTTTCACAATTGACACCGCCGGGAACACCACAACGAAACGGTGTGTCCGAACGTCGTAATCGAACTCTCTTAGATATGGTTCGTTCTATGATGTCTCTTACTGATTTGCCATTATCATTTTGGAGTTATGCATTAGAGACAGCCGCATTCACTTTAAATAGAGCACCATCAAAATCCGTAGAAACGACACCGTATGAATTATGGTTTAACAAGAAACCTAAGCTGTCGTTCCTGAAAGTTTGGGGTTGCGAAGCCTATGTAAAGAAGTTACAACCGGACAAGCTAGAACCCAAAGCGGAGAAATGCGTCTTCATAGGATACCCTAAGGAAACTATAGGGTACACTTTCTATCACAGATCCGAAGGCAAAATCTTTGTTGCTAAAACAGGAACCTTTCTTGAGAAAGAATTTCTCACTAAAGAAGTGACTGGAAGAAAAGTAGAACTCGATAAGATTGATGAATCTATACTCGTTGATCAGAGTAGCGCAGTACCGGAAGTTGTACCTGTACCACCTACGCCGGCAACAGAGGAAGCTAATGATAATGATCATGAAACTTCGAACGAGGGAACTACTGAACCTCATAGATCGACAAGGGAACGTACCACTCCTGATTGGTATGATCCTTGTCTAAATGTCATGATTGTGGATAACAATGATGAGGACCCTGCGACGTATGAAGAAGCGATGATGAGCCCAGATTCCAACAAATGGCAAGAAGCCATGAAATCCGAAATGGGATCCATGTATGATAACAAAGTATGGACTTTGGTAGACTTACCTGATAGCCGAAAGGCTGTCGAGAATAAATGGATCTTCAAGAGAAAAACAGATGCTGATGGTAATATTACTATCTATAAAGCTCGACTTGTCGCAAAGGGTTTCCGACAAATTCAAGGAGTTGACTATGATGAGACTTTCTCACCTGTAGCGAAGCTAAAATCTGTGAGGATTTTGTTAGCAATAGCTGCATTTTTCGATTATGAGATTTGGCAGATGGATGTCAAAACGGCATTCCTTAATGGAGACATTGAGGAAGAGTTGTATATGGTACAACCCAAAGGTTTTGTCGATCCTAAAAATGCTGACAAAGTATGCAAACTTCAGCGTTCAATCTATGGACTGAAGCAAGCATCAAGAAGTTGGAACCGACGCTTTGATAAGGTGATCAAAGACTTCGGGTTTATACAGTGTCATGGAGAGGCCTGTATTTACAAGAAAGTGAGTGGGAGCTCTGTAGCATTCCTGATATTATATGTAGATGACATATTATTAATTGGGAATGATATAGAACTATGAAGCAGTGTAAAAGGTTATTTGAATAATAGTTTTTCAATGAAAGACCTTGGTGAAGCATCGTATATATTAGGCATCAAGATTTATAGAGATAGATCAAGACGCCTAATAGGGCTATCACAGAGTACATACCTGGACAAGATTCTAAAGAAGTTTAGAATGGACGAAAATAAGAAAGGGTTCTTACCTATGTTACCAGGCAAGGTCTTGAGTAAGACTCAAGGACCGGCTACGGCAGAAGAAAGAGAAAGGATGAGTAATATCCCCTATGCCTCGGCAGTAGGATCTATCATGTATGCCATGCTATGTACTAGACCGGATATAGCACATGCTGTTAGTTTGACTAGCAGATATCAAAGTGATCCAGGAATGGAACACTGGACAGCGGTCAAGAATATCCTGAAGTACTTGAAAAGAACTAAGGATATGTTTCTTTGTTATGGAGGTGACCAAGAGCTCGTTGTAAACGGTTACACCGATGCAAGTTGGAACACTGATCCTGATGACTCTAAGTCATAGTCTGGGTACGTGTTTATATTGAATGGTGCTGCAGTAAGCTGGGCAAGCTCGAAGCAGTGCACGGTGGCGAAGTCTTCAACGTAATCGCAGTACATAGCGGCTTCAGAGGCTTCATCAGAAGCGGTATGGATGAAGAGGTTCATTGTAGAGCTCGGTGTGGTTCCTAGTGCATTGGACCCATTAATCATTTATTGTGATAACATGGGTGCCATCGCCAATGCACAAGAGCCAAGGTCACACAAGAGGCTGAAGCATATCAAGCTGCGTTACCACTCGATTCGCGAGTACATCGAAGATGGAGAAGTAAAGATTTGCAAAGTACACACTGATCTGAATGTAGCAGATCCGTTGACTAAAGCTCTCCCTAGGGCAAAGCATGACCAACACCAGAATGCCATGGGTGTTAGGTATATTACAATGTAATCTAGATTATTGACTCTAGTGCAAGTGGGAGACTGAAGGAGATATGCCCTTGATGTCTACTTTCCCCCTCCTTTCCTGTAGACAGTGTTGGGCCTCCAAGAGCAGAGGTTTGTAGAACAGCAGCAAGTTTTCCCTTAAGTGGATCACCCAAGGTTTATCGAACTCAGGGAGGAAGAGGTCAAAGATATCCCTCTCATGCAACCCTGCAACCACAAAGCAAGAAGTCTCTTGTGTCCCCAACACACCAAATAGGTGCACTAGTTCGGCGAAGAGATAGTGAAATACAGGTGGTATAAATAAGTATGAGCAGTAGCAACGGTGCCAGAAAATAGCTTGCTGGCGTGTAGTTGATGGTGGTAGTATTGCAGCAGTAGTAACGCAGTAAAACAGTAAACAAGCAGCGATAGCAGTATTTAGGAGCAAGGCCTAGGGATTACACTTTCACTAGTGGACACTCTCAACATTGATCACATAACAGAATAGATAAATGCATACTCTACACTTTTGTTGGATGATGAACACATTGCGTAGGATTACACGAACCCTCAATGCCGGAGTTAACAAGCTCCACAATTAATGTTCATATTTTAGTAACCTTATAGTGTAAGATAGATCAAAAGACTAAACCAAGTACTAACATAGCATGCACACTGTCACCTTCATGCATATGTAGGAGGAATAGATCACATCAATACTATCATAGCAATAGTTAACTTCATAATCTACAAGAGATCATAATCATAGCATAAACCAAGTACTAACACGGATGCACACACTGTCACCATTACATCGTGCAGGAGGAATAAAACTACTTTAATAACATTGCTAGAGTAGCACATAGATAAATTGTGATACAAACACATTGCAATCATAAAGAGATATAAATAAGCACCTCACTATGCCATTCAACAGTGAATAAGTATTCTGTGAAATATAGCCTAAGAGACCCACACGGTGCACACACTGTCACCTTTACACACGTGGGACAAGGAGTCTCCGGAGATCACATAAGTAAAACTCACTTGACTAGCATAATGACATCTAGATTACAAGCATCATCATATGAATCTCAATCATGTAAGGCAGCTCATGAGATTATTGTATTGAAGCACATATGAGAGAGATGAACCACATAGCTACCGGTACAGCCCCGAGCCTCGATGGAGAACTACTCCCTCCTCATGGGAGCAGCAGCGGTGATGAAGATGGCGGTGGAGATGGCAGCGGTGTTGATGGAGAAGCCTTTCGGGGGCACTTCCCCGTCCCGGCGGCGTGCCGGAACAGAGACTCCTGTCCCCCAGATCTTGGCTTCGCGATGGCGGCGGCTCTGGAAGGTTTCTGTGGGTTTCGTCGAACGCATCAGGGTTTTCGATCCAGGGGCTTTATATAGGCGAAGAGGCGGCGCAGGAGGGCTGAAGGGGTGGCCACACCATATGGCGGCGCGGCCAGGGCCTGGGCCGCGCCGGCCTATGGTCTGGGGGCCCAGTGCCCCCCCTCTGGTCCTTCTCGTGTGTTCTGGATGCTTCCGGTGAAAATAGGAACCTGGGCGTTGATTTCGTCCGATTCCGAGAATATTTCGTTACTAGGATTTCTGGAACCAAAAACAGCAGAAAACATGAACTGGCACTTCGGAATCTTGTTAATAGGTTAGTTCCAGAAAATGCACAAATATGACATAAAGTGTGCATAAAACATGTAGATAACATCAATAATGTGGCATGGAACATAAGAAATTATCGATACGTCGGAGACGTATCAGCCCTAGAGGCAATAATAAAGTGGTTATTATTTATATCTTTATGTTTATGATAAATGTTTATATATCATGCTATAATTGTATTAACCGAAACATTAGTACATGTGTGATATGTAGACAACAAAGAAGTCCCTAGTATGCCTCTTAACTAGCTTGTTGATTAATAGATGATTAGTTTCATAATCATGAACATTGGATATTATTAATAACAAGGTTATATCATTATATGAATGATGTAATGGACACATCCAATTAAGTGTAGCATAAGATCTCGTCATTAAGTTATTTGCTATAAGCTTTCGATACATAGTTACCTAGTCCTTATGACCATGAGATCATGTAAATCACTTATACCGGAAAGGTACTTTGATTACACCAAACACCACTGCGTAAATGGGTGGTTATAAAGGTGGGATTAAGTATCCGGAAAGTATGAGTTGAAGCATATGGATCAACAGTGGGATTTGTCCATCCTGATGACGGATAGATATACTCTGGGCCCTATCGGTGGAATGTCGTCTAATGTCTTGCAAGCATATGAATGAGTTCATAAGAGACCACATACCACGGTACGAGTAAAGAGTACTTGTCAGGAGACGAGGTTGAACAAGGTATAGAGTGATACCGAAGATCAAACCTCGGACAAGTAAAATATCGCGTGACAAAGGGAATTGGTATCGTATGTGAATGGTTCATTCGATCACTAAAGTCATCGTTGAATATGTGGGAGCCATTATGGATCTCCAGATCCCGCTAATGGTTATTGGTCGGAGTGAGTACTCAACCATGTCCGCATAGTTCGCGAACCGTAGGGTGACACACTTAAAGTTGGATGTTGAAATGGTAGAACTTGAATATGGAATGGAGTTCGAATATTTGTTCGGAGTCCCGGATGAGATCCCGGACATCACGAGGAGTTCCGGAATGGTCCGGAGAATAAGATTCATATATAGGATGACATTTTATGTGAATTAAAATGATTCGGAAGGTTCTATGGAAGGTTCTAGAAAAGTCCGGAAGAAACCACCAAGGAAGGTGGAGTCCCGGAGGGACTCCACCTCCATGGCCGGCCAACCCTAGTGGGGGAGGAGTCCCAAGTGGACTCCCCCAAGGGGGGCCGGCCACCCCCTCCATGGAAGGTGGAACTCCCACCTCTAGTGGGAGTCCTAGCTTGGGTAGGTTTCCCTATCACATGGAAGGTTTTGGGTTCGGGTCTTATTCGGAGACTTGTAGTCCAACACTTGGGGTTCCACCTATATAATGAGGGGCCAAGGGGAGGGGGCCGGCCACCCGAAGACCACAACCTGGCCGCCCCCCTTGAGTGGCCGACCACCCCCTCCCAAACCCTAGCCGCCCCCTCTCCTCCATAGCTCCCGCGTGCTTTAGCGAAGCTCCGCCGGAGTTCTCCACCGCCACCGACACCACGCCGTCGTGCTGTCGGATTCAAGAGGAGCTACTACTTCCGCTGCCCGCTGGAACGGGAGGTGGACGTCGTCTTCATCAACAACCGAACATGTGACCGAGTACGGAGGTGCTGCCCGTTCGTGGCGCCGGTGATCAAGATCTTCTACGCGCTTTTGCAAGCGGCAAGTGAACGTCTACCGCAGCAACAAGAGCCTCATCTTGTAGGCTTTGAAATCTCTTCAAGGGTGAGACTCGATAATCCCCTCGTTGCTACCGTCTTCTAGATTGCATCTTGGCTTGGATTGCGTGTTCGCGGTAGGAAATTTTTTGTTTTCTATGCTACGTTATCCTACAAATGGCCCCTACTTCTTCCCCCCTTCGTGAGGATACCTCCTCCGGGGTACCTTCGAATAGGCAACGACACCGATGTAGACTAGGCTGGAAGTATGGATGATCGGCGATCCACGGAGGGATATGCTATATTCTATGGAGGTAATTTGATCGCCTGGAGTGCTCGTAAGCAGTCTATTGTTTCAAGGTTGAGTACTGAGTCTGAATATAAAGCTCTTGCTAATGCTACAACAGAGCTTATCTGGGTACAGTCATTATTGCAGGAGTTTGGTGTTACTCAAACCCAGCCTCCGGTTCTATGGTGTGACAATATTGGTGCTACATATCTATCATCCAACCCAGACTTTCATGCACGGACAAAGCACATTGAAGTCTACTTTCACTTTATTCGAGACCTGCAGATTCGGTTCATCTCTTACTAAGCCTCTCCCTTTACCTTTTTATATGAGGATTGTAAACGTAATCTCAATCTTTCACTAGTTAAGATTGAGGGAGGGTGTTAGAACTATACCGAACTTCATACCGTATACAATACATTGTAATACTTGTACGCTATATAATGAATCTAATCCTACCCGACGAGGCACGTTGGGCCGGCCAAATCTCTTCCACTTATGTTTCTACTAGCAAAACTACCCGTGCGTTGCATCGGAAAAAACGAATGGTACGTCAAAGGCTTTATGAAACCATCTATGTTGACACTTCTCATATTTGTTACCATGGTTGGTGGTGGTTATGTTCTATCCTATTCACGATGAATGTAATCATGCCTAGCAAAGTTAGATCTAATCGGTCGCTTGGAAATGAAGCGGAGGACGATAGCATAAGAATCTAGTCAAAGAATTAGTACCACCTTTGCTGCCAAGCCTATTGTTTTTTCATGATGTACAGGATAGACGAACATAAACAATGACATATAAAACTAAACGGACACAATGTCCTCATTTTTGAATAATCATTTATTGAGTAGTCATTTATTTGAAATGATTTTTTATTAAATAGTCATTTATTTGATTTGAATAGTCATTTATTCGATTACCACCTTACGTTGCTACGGAATGACTTTTTATTGAATAGTCATTTATTTGATTGCCTCACATAACTCGGTGACGCTTGTGCTCCCGCGACGAATAATGCCTCCATGGTCGTCGCAGGTAGTCACACCCTTCTCTCCCGCATCCATGACCAATGTCCTAATTTTCGCATGAGTCGCCCTTAACACATCTGCATTCTAGAGATGCACAAAGTAAGATCTCCTTGTGTAGATGCCGCATGTTGCTAACCATTTTGAGAAGCATAGATATACTCCCTTCGTTCCATCAAAGGTGTCTGGAATTTGTCAAAATCTAATGTATTTGCAAGTAGAAACTTCAGCAAAACAATAGTTTATACGTATGAGGCAGTAGGTGTCTTGCACGGCGTCAGCCTTGTCGATCTGGCAATATGTATAACCACTTGTTTTTATGATGTGAAGAATCATCCTAACAAAAAGAGGCTGAGCGTGATATTATCCATCATGCGGACGCTAAGGTCACAGGAACGTTCGACCCCCGCGTCGCCCTCCTCTGGCGACACGGGGGAACCCTAGCCGCCGCCGCCCCTTGCGGCCTCCCACCACCCTCCCCCGCTTCGCCGCCGCCGGAGGGGCCATCGGCTAAGCCGTGCGTGCCCCAGGGAAGGTGGCGGCGGGGCTCCTTTCTTCTCCCGGCGCTCGGGAAGTTCTTCGGCCGGCGCGTTTCGGCTTCTGCAGCGGGCGGGCGCGGTCGATGCGGGCCGCTGGCGGCGGTTTGCTGCGGGAGCTGGTCTGGCTGGGCTCGGCCGTGAGGATGGCGTCTGGAGGTTCGAGGTGGCGTGCGGCTGCAGGAGACGGTGGCGCGGGCGGTGGTCGGCGGCGCGGCGGCCGGCGCCTTGGGCGGGCCCCGATCTGGGCCTGCTAGGGCCGTGCGGGCCGCGACCGCTTTAGGCGCTGTGGCGACGCGGTGCTGGCCATGGCCCTGGGCCGGGAGGGCTGCACGGCGGCGGCTTCGGGTTGGCCTTGAGGTTGCTGCGTGAGGACAGGGCGTCGCCAGCGTGTGGAGGCCAGGGCGGGCGCGGCATGTCCCTGGGAGGAGGAGCTGGGTGAGGGGCGCGACGGGTTGGCGGCCTCGGAATCCTCGGCGGAGAGACGGCTGCGGTGGCCGCGTGGGCGGCGTGGCGGTCGGATCTGGGAGTTCTTGTCTGCGGGCTTCGGCGTTCGTCTTCGGGCCCCGTGTTGGTGTTGGTCGGCGTCCCCTCTATGTGGCGTTCCGGCGGCGCCCACGGTGTTCTTCGGCGATGCTCCGTTGGCTACAGGCGCGTTGCTCCGGAGATCGCGATCCGGCGGATGCAGGTGGTGGTCTGTGCCGGTCCTCTTTTGGGCAGGCGCGAGTTTCTTGGGACTCTTCGCTGGGCGAAAGCTTTGTCTTGGCGGCCGGCCAGGACCGACGACGGTGACGCCCGTGGGCGCCGCTTCCTTCTTGAAGGCGTCGTCGAAGCTGGAGTCTCTCGATCTCCGCCTGGGCTCTCCGGGGGAAACCCTAGATCCCTCTCGGGATCGGGCGAGGGCGGCGCTCTTGTGTCGCTTTGCCTCTTGGGGCCTCGCTTTGGACGTCCACTGGTCAGAGGGGTTTGTGGAGTGTTTTGGCAGTTCGGTGGAGCAAAGTTTTATGAAAAAAATAGGGCATGTCGGCCCAGCCAGACCAGATTATCTCACCTTTGTCTTGGCCCAGCGGGCGGACGGACACCACCCAAATCGCTGCTAATCCAGAGTCCCAATCCACGAAGCAGGCTCTCTCTCATTCCCCAGTCCCCACTCGTCCTATGCCCTTCCACTCGGCCATGGGGATGGGGGTGCGCGCGCTCGGCTCTCCCCCCGTCTTCCCCATCACTCGCGTCGGGATCTCCGGGCGGAATACCCAAATTGGTCTGATCCTTTCATCCCTCATGCCACCATCAACAACGTGAAATTCCTCTTTTAATCCCGCTCCAGCATTCCCATCGTACAATTCCTTCATGTAGCCGTTCAGCATGAGGTTGTTCCAAGGGTCAAATTCCTCTTTTAATCCCGCTCCCGCACTTGCCTACATATTTGCTGCTAATTGTTGTTCCAACTCGGCTCATTTCAAAACAACAAATTCACGCATATAAACTGGTGAGAGTCGGTTTATGTGAGCGATGTAGGACTATTTCAACGCTAAAACAAAGCATTCTCTCTATTTTCTACAAAAGATCCGACGAAAAAGACCTGAAAAGCCTGGATTTGGGCTAGGGAGGCCCGTGAGCGGTTATGTTTTACTCACGCGGGACCTCGCGTGGGACAGCCCGTGAGCGTCGGAAGTAGGGGAGGGATTCGTGGCTGTCGAGAAGCAACGGGGGAGGGGATTCTGCTCGGAGGATGAACCGGTACCGGTGGCAATTTGACGTATTATGCGTTTTGGTAGGAGGGCAAAACGGTCCAAAAAAAGCGTTGACGAAACTTTTTGGCAGAAACCTTAGCTCCTTTATTATTAAATAAAAAATATAAGTATAGATTATCATGGTCCTTGGCTGCAGAGGGAGGTGCACGGTGATACCGAATATGATGGTGCGTCGTTGCGTCGTTAGCAGCGGCGTAGCAAAGAGCCAAACCTTTTCATAGTAACATATTTGGCGTGAATCCAGGATGCTAATACAAAGTATTTCTAACCCTCGAGCAAAACTTAAGTATGAATTATATAATCAGATCTAGATATATATTAGTACGACTAGCTAATCTTCGTTTTTTTTTTGCATGAATACTATTCTTCAAATGCTACCATTTAACAGTACCATGACGAAACTCTTGCAAGCATCAATATCATCTCACGTGCGTGGCGTGACGCCAAAACTTCCTACTATTCTCTAAGCACACTGACTTTATCCCCCGCACTGAGCTATATGGACAACATATATACGTTACATGGCTTGCCGACGGTGTTGATTTCAGACGATCGCATGTTCAGTTCTTCACTAGTTGCTTATGGCAGGAACAATTTCACAAATTTTATAAGTACATGGAGCCTTTCGAACAAAAAAGAAGTCAACGTCGAGTGAAGTGAGAAATTGATGAAATGGTTCTGAAATCCACAAATAAGGAAACCAAAACAGATAGTATCACAAATATAGAGGAAAAGAGCTTCATCTTGTTTATGAAAAGGCAGCGGCCCTGTGCGTTGCTCTATAAAAAAAACGATGCCACGGAGCAGAGTGGACTTCTGAGTTTTGATTTGAACTTTCCATCATGCGTCCTCCATGTACGTGCCTCCTGATCATGTAAGCGCCCAAGACTCGAGAGGACCTCAGCTGCAGCCGCGAAGAAGAAGCCCACCGAGGCGAGAGATGTGGCCATGGAGCATCATGAGTCTACACAATAGTTGCTCCCTCTCGATCGCCTCCAAACCTGGTTCCTGCCTCCTCCCGCCGGCGGCGATGTTCCGCTGAAAGGGAGGCCGGCGGCGGTGGGGTGGACATTTTCGAACGCATGGACACTCGGATCTTGTCTCCTATCTTTACTATTAAATTGCAATAGGTGACCGCCTGGTGTCACAAACGGGCCAAAAAGTTCTTTATGGGCCGAAGGTCTCCGTGAAATCCATGAATTTGACGTCGCTCCAAAACCACAACTTTGCGAGAAAAAAAAACAGCGATCAGATCGGTCCCAAAACCGAAACCGTTGCCTAAAGGACTCTTGATAGTTCTAAAGTTTTAACGGAATCGGACTGTCGTTAAAAAACCAACCACCGAACGTGAGCTAGAAAACTAGGGAACGAGAGAGAGCGTGACCCACGCACGACCTACGTGGCTGTGCGAACCCGTCCTGGAAGGAAAATTTAGGCATTGCGTATACAAGCAGGAATATGTGTCCGGGTGATTTTCCAAATCCAAGATACACGGTTCCTTTATAATCCAATCCAATCAGGACAAACAGCGGGTACCGCGCCATCTGGATGCGGGGCAGCGGACCTTGAGGGTCTCGTCGTGTCCCGCGGACGGACCCGTTGAGCCTGTGATACCGCCTCCATGGGCGGAGGCCGGAGGGGCAGACTGATGGGACAAAGGGCGCTTCTGCTTCGACACCCTCTTCCCCCGTGAAGGGGGACTCGCATGGGGCTGCTGTGATACAGGGGGCTACATCACCTTCTACCCCTGTATCGACGACCTCTTCTCCCTCACCGGCTTGGTCTCCACCTCCCTCGACTTCTCCATCGCCGGTATCCACCCTGCAGCAGCCGCCACCCACGGTCCCTCCTCCCGTTGTTCAACCGACGGTGAGGCGGAGTGGGAGGTACGCTCTTGCGGTGGATGGGGCGGGGCCGACGGATGAGGATGCCATGCAGAGAGCCATGCGACGTAAGGCTGAGAAGAACCTCGACACGGCAGGTAATAAGCAACCATCCAAGTCGCTTAATTCATTTTCAGATACTCGTATTTCTTCAAATTTGAGTAGCATAGGAGTTAATATGGGTAGTAGGTCTGATGAGATTTCAGTTTCGGTCAATGTGTTGAGACAAATGGAGCTTGACCGTCTAACGGTTGTTCCGAATGTTTCCACTGGGCATGAAACAACAGTAGTAGACGATGAGGAAGAGGATGACATCCTAGATGGTCAGCTTCTCTCGGCTATTATTGGTAATATTTCAGAAGTCGATTTAGAACACGTGGAGCTTAGTTCTGATCTACAAGCTTCTGAACGTGGTTCTCGATCGTCGGCTGGAAAGAAATCTCGTAGATAGCAAGAATACTAAATCTAAAATAGTTTCTCGATGAATGGCATGTTTCGGAATAGCAGAGGTCTTGGTGACTTGGCTAAACATTCTCACATTGCCGATGGTTGTAGAGATTATAATTTAGATTTCATTGCTATATCGAAGACGGGTAGGCGAAATTTCACACAAAGTTTTCTCGACCGACTGTCAGGCGGGATTAACTTTCAGTGGTTTTCTCGCCCGCCTCGTGGTAGGTCCGGTGGCATTTTACTTGGTGTCCGTATAGACACCATGACTGTCTTAGCTAGTTCTGATGGAGAGTATCACATTAAGTTCGACATTCAGAATAAAGCAGACGGTTTCACGTGGAGTCTGATTGCTGTGTATGGTGCCGCCCATGATGCTTTTAAGGATGACTTTTTACGTGAGTTCGTAAATCTTACAAAAGATAATCCTTATCCGATTTTAATCGGAGGCGATTTTAATTTGTTGAGATTTCCTCACGAGAAAAGTAAAGGCCGTTTCGATGGACATTGGCCTTTCTTGTTCAATGCTATCATTGATAGCCTTGATTTAAGAGAGGTGTTTATGTCCGGTCGACAGTTTACTATGGCCAACAGCTTTCCTGAACCCACATACGAGAAACTAGATCGCGTGTTGATGGATACCGAATGGGAAAATAAATACCATATGGTGTCAGTCCGTGCACTAGAACGTATTGAAAAACTGTCTGACCATGCTCCCATCCTCCTAACTACTGGGAATCCCCGTCCTGTTTGTAAACGGCCGTTCAAATTTGAACTTGCCTGGCTACATCGAGAGGGATTTCATGATATGGTTAAGAAGATTTGGAAGAGACCGGTCGGGGGCAGCACTCCAATTTTGAGATGGAATAATAAGATGCGGACAATGCGCAAACATCTCTCTGGTTGGGCTGCCCATACGGCCGGTATCCTTAAAAAAAAGAAGGCTCGCTTATCAAATGTAATTGATGAGCTTGAGGCTGTTGCGGAGGTTAGACCGTTGTCTACGCAAGAGATTGAACTTAAAAATCAATCAAATGCGCAGATGGCGAGTCTTCTTTGCGAGGAGGAACTCAAATGGTATCAACGTTCCAAAGCTCAATTTATATTGGAAGGAGATTCAAATACGCGATATTTCCATGGCTTAGCTAATGGGAGACATCAGAAAAAATGTATTCATTCTCTTATTCAAGATGAAGGGTTGATTGAAGGCCATGAGCAACTCAAATCTTACATTACTAATTATTATAAAGGTCTGTTTGGTCCTCCGGAGGAAAGCACCTTCTCTCTTAATGAGGACTTAACAGACGATATACCCCAAGTTTCTATGTAAGAAAATGGTCTACTAACCGCACCTTATACTGAGGAAGAGGTTCAGAAGGCAATTCTTCAAATGGAATGCAACAAAGCACCGGGTCCTGATGGTTTTCCAGCGGAGTTTTATCAAACTTTCTGGGATACGATTAAATCGGACCTTCTAGATTTGTTCAGTGACCTACATATTGGACAACTAGAATTATTTCGTCTAAATTTTGGTGAAGTAATCTTGTTACCGAAAGTTAATGAGGCAGAAAGGATTCAACAATATAGACCTATTTGCCTCTTAAATGTAAGTTTCAAGATTTTCATGAAAGTGGCCACCATTAGACTTAATATGGTTGCGGATCATGTTGTCCAGCCATCACAAACATCCTTTATGCAAGGAAGGAACATCCTTGATGGAGTGGCGGTCTTGCATGAGACGGTACATGAGATGCATTCTAAGAAATTACATGGGGTTATTCTAAAACTAGATTTTGAAAAGGCGTATGATAAAGTTAAGTGGTCTTTCCTACATCAGACACTCAGGATGAAAGGTTTTTCTCCAGAGTGGCGCGCTCTAATAAATGATTTTGTGTATGGAGGCAGTGTTGCAATCCGGGTTAATGATGACACCGGCCACTATTTCCAAACACGAAAAGGGTTACGCCAAGGGGATCCGTTATCACCGATGTTGTTTAACATTGTAGCGGATATGCTGGCTATACTCATAGAGCGGGCCAAGGCTGATGGCCAGATTGAAGGAGTGATTCCACATCTGGTTGATGGTGGTCTATCTATACTTCAATATGCCGACGATACAATTCTGTTTATGGATCATGATCTTGAAAAAGCTCAAAATCTGAAATTAATTTTAGCGGCTTTTGAGCAGTTGTCAGGATTGAAAATTAATTTCCATAAAAGCGAATTGTTCTGTTTCGGTGATGCCCAAAACGATACGGCTCTGTATACAGAGTTGTTTGGTTGCGGGCAAGGCCAATTTCCTATTCGTTATTTGGGTATTCCGATTCATTATCGGAGACTTACAATCGCGGAATCGAAATTAGTGGAAGAAAGATTACAAAAGCACCTTAGTAGTTGGAAAGGTAAATTATTGTCCCTGGGAGGAAGATTGGTACTCATTAATTCGGTACTCACAAATATGGTACTGTATATGTTATCATTCTTCATCCTACCGAAAGGAATTCTGCATAAACTCGATTACTATCGATCCAGATTCTTTTGGCAAGGGGACAGCGAGAAAAAGAAATATCAACTGGTTAAGTGGAGTATAGTTTGTAGTCCCTGTCGGGGGAATGACCCCCGGTATGGCAAAGTCCTCGAGTTTACGAGCGCGCCGCACTTCGCGGATCAGGAAAATATGCTACGATGCAAAAGATATGAAGAAAAGAAGAAAACAGAAGAGGAACCGCGTACCGGGCCGACTTCCGGCTCCTGCGGCCCGCTCCGCTGCGCTGGCCGGCTTCCGCCTGGCCCGCCCGGGGCCGGCTTCCCCTGGCCGGCTGGGCCATATCCCCAGCTGGGCCGCCCCGGCTCCCGGCCGACAGGGGCCTCCCGCGCTGGGCCATGTCTGGGTGGACCGCTCCCAGGCCAGCTTCCGGCTCCTCCCCTGCTCCATCGATCGGCCGGGTCAGCCTCCGGCCGGCTCGATCGCTCGATCGTTCCAGGAGCATGCATGGCCGGCTCCCATGCATTCACCTGGCCGGCTCCAATCAATATCATGCATGCACCCACCTCCACGTGATGACCAAGAACGTGGCCAGCTTGTGATAGCTCATGTGTATGCATGGCCGGCTTCCACGTACGAGCCAGCTTCAACCATGCACACAGGAGATCGATCAAGGCCACGTACAGGATCCAAGGCAACCAGCATCGGAGCCTCCCCGCCAGATAGCGATCGGTGACAAGGCATCGTGCTGCTCGCTCTACGTACAGGCTAGACTCACCGTGGTGCGATAGTACCACCGTGTGTACTGATTGATGGAACCCCAAAGAGTCAACTCAGCTACGGTGCGTGCGGGCCATCCTTTGTCCCCTGGGTGCCACTATATAAGGCACACTGGGGGGAGCCCTTCAGGCTCAGATTCTCAACAGGGCCATCGCTGCCTCCCTCTCCCCGGCTCACATACGAGCGGTCGGCCGTGCTCTCTCCAAGCCGGTCAGGCTCCCACTTAGCTCACGGTAGCTTCTTCCTCCTCAGGACAAACAGCTCAAGGAGCAACTCTGTATCACTCATATGTGCTCATATACATCAGACATGCAGGAGTAGGGGTTTTACCTCCACCGCGAGGGCCCTGAACCTGGGTACATCACCGTGTGCTGTGTACCAATCCCGCCTCCGGATACCGTCGACGCCCATACAGGAACCACCTCTCTTTAGCTACCCCGTAGCATATGCCGTGACGATACCACGACATTTGGCGCCCACCGTGGGGCCTGAAGTGGCGCCGGCCGGAGTTCGTCCGGACGGGACCCTTCCTCATCATCGTCACCGCCGCGGCCTTCAACGCCGCCGGCATCGCCGCCCTCTCCGGGCACGGCTTCACCGCCGCAGCCTTCAACGCCGCCGGCATCGCCGCCCTCTTCGGGCAGGTCCTCACCACCGCGGCCTTCAACGCCGCGAGCTTCGTCTCCGCCCCGGCCCTCGCTGCCGCGGGCTTCTTCACCATCATCGCCATCGCCGCCGGCAACGCCGCGGCCACCTTCCCCGTTGACGCCGCCGCGGGCCGCCTCCGCTGCATCCCTACGTCTCCGCAACGCCCGAGGGCTTAGAGCTCGGCAGCAGCGCCTCGCGGGGCGGGCCATCGTTCATGGCTGCACGCTGCGCCTCTTCTCCATCCCCTTCCGCGCGCCCTCGTGGCCACGCGCTCTCGCCGCACCTAGCAGCGAGCCTACGCGAAGCAGCGGTGGCATCCTCGCGGAAGGCAGCAGCAAGCTGCGAGCCGCGTGCGCGCGTCACCTGCGCCCAAGCAGCAGCTCCAGCGCCCATCTCCATCGTCCCGCGCGACGCGCGTGCGGCGAACGCAACTGGAAGCAGCACATCAGCTGGCGGCGCCGCGCGCCCCTGGCAGCAGCAAAGCTTGCGTGCGCGCGAGTATCAGCGAAAGAAAAAGAAAAAGCCCAAGCTGGCTGATGTCCCTGCCGCTTGATGATGTGGCCGGCTGAAAAAGGAAAACGAGTGGGGCCAGCTGAGCGTGCGGCTGCCGGCTAAGAAAAAGAAAAATGAAGAAAAAAAAATGGGGCCGGCTGATATGCATGCCGGTTGGAGCAAAAGAAAAAAGAACAAGAAAATAGTCTGTCGGCTGGCAAATAGCAGTCGGCTGAAAAAGAAAGAAAAAAGATGGGAAAGAAAAAAACAGAAAAAGAAAATAAGTGGCCGGCTGAAAAGAAGTGGTCCGGCCGGCTGAAAAAAAAAAAAAAAAATGCTCCAGCTGAAAATACTTAGCCGGCTCAAAAAAAAAAAAAAAAAAAAAAAAAGGAAAAAGATTATGTCCGGCTGAAACATGCCGCCTACTGAATCCGCTCGATGTTCGATCGATCGAGCCGGCTGCGCCGGTGCCGGCTGGGCGGGCTGTCCTTAACCCGGCTGGGGCTGGGTCTGTTTGGTTGGTCGCTCGACTCCGCTCGTACCGGTTCCGCCTGTCCAGGCCGGCTGGGAATGGGATGAGTGGAGCCTGCACCGACTGAACCAGCCCGAGCGCGTTTGGTCGCCCGTCCGGCTGAACCTGAGCAGCCGGAATCTGCATCGACTCGTACATCTGCAGCGCGTTTGGTAGCTTGGCCGGCTGGAGTCAAGCCGGCTGAGGCCATCAGCCATCGACACCTCCCCGCGCGCGCGAATCGGCCACCCCGAGAGACACTCGGGGGCTGTCCCCTCTCACACCGGCTGCACCTCCGCACCTCTTCCGGCTGCGCCTTCACCGCCACCGGCCGCGCCTTCGCCCTCTTCCGGTCGCGCTTGCACCGACTCGCCTGCCGGCTGCGCCCCTCAGCGCCACCCGCAGCGCGTTTGATGGCTTGGCCGGCCGGAACCAAGCCGGCTGAGGCCACCAGCCACTCCCTCGCCTCTACGGCTTCCACAACTCGTCATCACTATCGAAATCAACCCTACATCGAAAACAAAATGTAAGTATCGTTGAGTAACTCTCCGCACCGCTGCTCAGCCGGGTAACCCGAGTTACACTCGGGGGCTACCCCCTCTTCCGCCGCACTTCGCTGCTTAACCCCGGACCGACTCAACTCGTCCCGGGGGCTCGCCGGCTGGTCCACGATGCTCTATCCCACAGACGGCTTAGTAGTGTGTACGGTACCAAAGGCCCACTCTTCGACTCAGCTGTTGTCCGCAACCCGGCTTCATGGCTAGCAAGAGCAAAAGCTGGAGGTCGCCTCACATGAACAACGTCCAAAGAGAGATCACCTTGGGCATCCCGGCCTTCGCCGATGTAGCTCGAATGAGTCCGCCCCTCAAAGTCTAAGTACTGTGCGCTCCACTTTGCGGCCCACTCTTGATCCAGCTACAGACCGCAATCCGGCTGTATGGCTGGCAAGAGAAAAAGCCAAAGAGCGGGGGGGACATGAAAATGACTCCAGGGGGCTCGGACGAAACCGAGCCAACATCCCTCTACATAAAGCTAGCACTGCTAAGGCTACATATATTATATGTCTTTACTGACTAACTTTGTCTCTTATATGACTATCTCCGATGGACTCCATCGAGCCGGTGGACACCGCGTCCACCTTGCCAGCGGCCTAGAGCCCTCGAGCTGGCGGTCCTCAGCGACCACTTCCGGGTGCTCTTCAGCATGAGCCGGCGGACACCGCGTCCACCTTGCCGGCCCTAGAGCCCTCGAGCCGGCGGTCCTCGGCGACCACTTCCGGTGCTCTTCGGCACGAGCCGGCGGACACCGCGTCCACCTTGCCGGCGGCCTAGAGCCTTCGAGCCGGCGGTCCTCGGCGACCACTTCCGGGTGCTCTTCAACACGAGCCGGCGGACACCGCGTCCACCTTGCCGGCGGCCTAGAGCCTTCGAGCTGGCGGTCCTCGGCGACCACTTCCGGGTGCTCTTCGGCACGAGCCGGCGGACACCGCGTCCACCTTGCCAGCGGCCTAGAGCCCTCGAGCTGGCGGTCCTCAGCGACCACTTCCGGGTGCTCTTCAGCACGAGCCGGCGGACACCGCGTCCACCTTGCCAGCGGCCTAGAGCCTTCGAGCTGGCGGTCCTCAGCGACCACTTCCGGGTGCTCTTCAGCACGAGCCGGCGGACACCGCGTCCACCTTGCCAGCGGCCTAGAGCCTTCGAGCTGGCGGTCCTCAGCGACCACTTCCGGGTGCTCTTCAGCACGAGCCGGCGGACACCGCGTCCACCTTGCCGGCGGCCTAGAGCCCTCGAGCTGGCGGTCCTCGGCGACCACTTCCGGGTGCTCTTCGGCACGAGCCGGCGGACACCGCGTCCACCTTGCCGGCCGGCCTAGAGCCTTCGAGCCGGCGGTCCTCGGCGACCACTTCCGGGTGCTCTTCAGCACGAGCCGGCGGACACCGCGTCCACCTTGCGGCGGCCTAGAGCCTTCGAGCTGGCGGTCCTCTGCGACCACTTTCGGGTGCACCACAGCACGAGCCGGCGGACACCGCGTCCACCTTGCCAGTGGCCCAGAGCCTTCGAGCTGGCGGTCCTCAGCGACCACTTCCGCCATCGTCCGGCTGCCTTCGCCTCGTCCGGCTGGCTGCGCCTTCGCCGCATTGCCCGGCTGCGC
This sequence comes from Lolium perenne, assembly GCF_019359855.2. NCBI lineage: Eukaryota > Viridiplantae > Streptophyta > Magnoliopsida > Poales > Poaceae > Lolium > Lolium perenne. The sequence continues at coordinate 350,548,020 of NC_067246.2, forward strand.
CATCGCCGCATCGCCCGGCTGCGCCTCCGCCGCCTCGCCCGGCTGCGCCTCCGCCGCCACGGCCGGCTGCGCCTTCGCCGCATCGCCGGCTGCGCCTCCGCCGCCTCGTCCGGCTGCGCCTTCGCCGCCTCGTCCGGCTGGCTTCGCCTCATCGTCCGGCTGCGCCTTCGCCGCCTCGTCCGGCTGGCTGCGCCTTCGCCGCCTCGTCCGGCTGCGCCTCCGCCGCCTCGTCCGGCTGGCTGCGCCTTCGCCGCATCGTCCGGCTGGCTTCGCCTCATCGTCCGGCTGCGCCTCCGCCGCCTCGTCCGGCTGGCTGCGCCTTCGCCGCCTCGTCCGGCTGGCTGCGCCTTCGCCGCCCTCGTCCGGCCGCGCCTTCGCTGCCTCGTCCGGCTGGCTGCGCCTTCGCGCATCATCCGGCTGCGCCTTCGCCGCATCGCCCGGCTGCGCCTCCGCCGCCTCGTCCGGCTGGCTGCGCCTTCGCCGCATCGTCCGGCTGGCTTCGCCTCATCGTCCGGCTGCGCCTTCGCCGCCTCGTCCGGCTGGCTGCGCCTTCGCCGCCTCGTCCGGCTGCGCCTCCGCCGCCTCGTCCGGCTGGCTGCGCTTTTCGCCGCATCGTCCGGCTGGCTTCGCCTCATCGTCCGGCTGGCTGCGCCTTCGCCGCCTCGTCCGGCTGGCTGCGCCTTCGCCGCCTCGTCCGGCCGCGCCTTCGCTGCCTCGTCCGGCTGGCTGCGCCTTCGCCGCATCATCCGGCTGCGCCTTTCGCCGCATCGCCGGCTGCGCCTCCGCCGCCTCGTCCTGGCTGCGCTTTTCGCCGCCTCGTCCGGCTGGCTTCGCCTATCGTCCGGCTGCGCCTTCGCCGCCTCGTCCGGCTGGCTGCGCCTTCGCCGCCTCGTCCTGGCTGCGCCTCCGCCGCCTCGTCTGGCTGGCTGCGCCTTCGCCGCATCGTCCTGGCTGGCCGCCTCATCGCCTGGCTGCGCCTTCGCCGCCTCGTCCGGCTGGCTGCGCCTTCGCCGCCTCGTCCGGCTGCGCCTCCGCCGCCTCGTCGCTGGCTGCGCCTTCGCCGCATCGTCCTGGCTGGCTTCGCCTCATCGTCCTGGCTGCGCCTCCGCCGCCTCGTCCGGCTGGCTGCGCCTTTTCGCCGCCTCGTCCTGGCTGCGCCTCGCCGCCTCGTCCGGCTGGCTGCGCCTTCGCCGCATCGTCCGGCTGCCTTCGCCTCATCGTTTGGCTGCACCTTCGCCGTCTCGTCCTGGCTGCGCCTTTTTGTCCGGCTGACCGCCGCCTCGTCTGCCGGCCCTCGAGCCATCGTCCGACTGCGATTGCCGTCGCCTCGTCCGGCTGCGTCTTCGCCGCCTCGTCTGGCTGCGCCTCGTCCCGGCTGCGCCTTCGTCGTCTCGTCTGGCTGCGCCTTGTCCGGCTGCGACCGTCGCCTCGTTCGCTGCGCCTTGTCCGGCTGCGACTTCGTCGCCTCGTCGGCTTTGTGCCTTCGTCGCCTCGTCCGGCTGCGCCTTCGCGCCTTCGTCGGCTGCGCCTCGTCCGGCTGCGCCTTCGTCGTCTCGTCCGGCTGCGCCTTCGTCGCCTCGGCCGGCTGCGCCTTGTCCGGCTGCGACTTCGTCGCCTCATCCGGCTGCGCCTTCGCCGCACCCGGCCGGCTGCGCCTCAGCCTCGTCCCGCCGCCTCGTCCGGCTGCGCCCTCGCCGCCTCGTCCGGCTGCGCCTTCGCGCCTCGTCCGGCTGCGCCTTCGTCGCCTCGTCCGGCTGCGCCTTCATCGCCTCGTCCGGCTGCGCCTTCGCCGCCTCGTCCAGGCTGCGCCTTCGCCGCCTCGTCCGGCTGCGCCTTCGCGCCTCGTCCAGCTGCGCCTTCACTGGCTGCGCCTTCGCCGCCTCGTCCGGCTGCGCCTTCGCCACCTCGACCGGCTGCGCCTTCGCCGCACCGTCCGGCTGCGCCAGCCTCGTCCCGCCGCCTCGTCCGGCTGCGCCCTCGCCGCCTCGTCCGGCTGCGCCCCTCGCCGCCATCATCCGGGTGCGCATTCGCCGCCTTACGCATGGTTGAGATCAGCCCAGGTGGCTCCGCGCCTCTCATTCACGCCACGCCATGGTTTACATCGACATCGCCATTACCATCTACATCAATAACATCGCGTTCAGGACCCTCCCCGCGACTCGACTGCTATTCGAGTCCCACGTAGGCTCGGGAGCTAATGTCGGGGGAATGACCCCGTATGGCAAAGTCCTCGAGTTTACGAGCGCGCCGCACTTCGCGGATCAGGAAAATATGCTACGATGCAAAAGATATGAAGAAAAGAAGAAAACAGAAGAGGAACCGCGTACCGGGCCGACTTCCGGCTCCCGCGGCCCGCTCCGCCTGCGCCTGGGCCGGCTTCCGCCTGGCCCGCCCGGGGCCGGCTTCCCCCTGGCCGGCTGGGCCATATCCCCAGCTGGGCCGCCCGGCTCCCCCTGGCCGACAGGGCCTCCCGCGCGCTGGGCCATGTCTAGGTGGACCGCTCCCAGGCCAGCTTCCGGCTCCTCCCCTGCTCCATCGATCGGCCGGGTCAGCCTCCGGCCGGCTCGATCGCTCGATCGTTCCAGGAGCATGCATGGCCGGCTCCCATGCATTCACCTGGCCGGCTCCAATCAATATCATGCATGCACCCACCTCCACGTGATGACCAAGAACGTGGCCAGCTTGTGATAGCTCATGTGTATGCATGGCCGGCTTCCACGTACGAGCCAGCTTCAACCATGCACACAGGAGATCGATCAAGGCCACGTACAGGATCCAAGGCAACCAGCATCGGATCCTCCTGCCAGGATAGCGATCGGTGACAAGGCATCGTGCTGCTCTGCTCTACGTACAGGCTAGACTCACTGTGGTGCGATAGTACCACTGTGTGTACAGTTGATGGAACCCCAGTAGTCAACTCAGCTACAGTGCGTGCGGGCCATCCTTTGTCCCCTGGGTGCCACTATATAAGGCACACCAGGGGGAGCCCTTCAGGCTCAGATTCTCAACAGGGCCATCGCTGCCTCCCTCTCCCAGCTCACATACGAGCAGTCGGCCAGGCTCTCTCCAAGCCGGTCAGGCTCCCACTTAGCTCACAGTAGCTTCTTCCTCCTCAGGACAAACAGCTCAAGGAGCAACTCTGTATCACTCATATGTGCTCATATACATCAGACATGCAGGAGTAGGGGTTTTACCTCCACCGCGAGGGCCCTGAACCTGGGTACATCACCGTGTGCTGTGTACCAATCCCGCCTCCGGATACCGTCGACGCCCATACAGGAACCACCTCTCTTTAGCTACCCCGTAGCATATGCCGTGACGATACCACGACATTTGGCGCCCACCGTGGGGCCTGAAGTGGCGCCGGCCGGAGTTCGTCCGGACGGGACCCTTCCTCATCATCGTCACCGCCGCGGCCTTCAACGCCGCCGGCATCGCCGCCCTCTCCGGGCACGGCTTCACCGCCGCAGCCTTCAACGCCGCCGGCATCGCCGCCCTCTTCGGGCAGGTCCTCACCACCGCGGCCTTCAACGCCGCGAGCTTCGTCTCCGCCCCGGCCCTCGCTGCCGCGGGCTTCTTCACCATCATCGCCATCGCCGCCGGCAACGCCGCGGCCACCTTCCCCGTTGACGCCGCCGCGGGCTTCGCCTCCGCTGCATCCCTACGTCTCCAGCAACGCCCGAGGGCTTAGAGCTCGGCAGCAGCGCCTCCGCGGGGCGGGCCATCGTTCATGGCTGCACGCTGCGCCTCTTCTCCATCCCCTTCCGCGCGCCCTCGTGGCCACGCGCTCTCGCCCGCACCTAGCAGCGAGCCTACGCGAAGCAGCGGTGGCATCCTCGCGGAAGGCAGCAGCAAGCTGCGAGCCGCGTGCGCGCGTCACCTGCGCCCAAGCAGCAGCTCCAGCGCCCATCTCCATCGTCCCGCGCGACGCGCGTGCGGCGAACGCAACTGGAAGCAGCACATCAGCTGGCGGCGCCGCGCGCCCCTGGCAGCAGCAAAGCTTGCGTGCGCGCGAGTATCAGCGAAAGAAAAAGAAAAAGCCCAAGCTGGCTGATGTCCCTGCCGCTTGATGATGTGGCCGGCTGAAAAAGGAAAACGAGTGGGGCCAGCTGAGCGTGCGGCTGCCGGCTAAGAAAAAGAAAAATGAAGAAAAAAAAATGGGGCCGGCTGATATGCATGCCGGTTGGAGCAAAAGAAAAAAGAACAAGAAAATAGTCTGTCGGCTGGCAAATAGCAGTCGGCTGAAAAAGAAAGAAAAAAGATGGGAAAGAAAAAAACAGAAAAAGAAAATAAGTGGCCGGCTGAAAAGAAGTGGTCCGGCCGGCTGAAAAAAAAAAAAAAAATGCTCCAGCTGAAAATACTTAGCCGGCTGAAAAAAAAAAAAAAAAAAAAAGGAAAAAGATTATGTCCGGCTGAAACATGCCGCCTACTGAATCCGCTCGATGTTCGATCGATCGAGCCGGCTGCGCCGGTGCCGGCTGGGCGGGCTGTCCTTAACCCGGCTGGGGCTGGGTCTGTTTGGTTGGTCGCTCGACTCCGCTCGTACCGGTTCCGCCTGTCCAGGCCGGCTGGGAATGGGATGAGTGGAGCCTGCACCGACTGAACCAGCCCGAGCGCGTTTGGTCGCCCGTCCGGCTGAACCTGAGCAGCCGGAATCTGCATCGACTCGTACATCTGCAGCGCGTTTGGTAGCTTGGCCGGCTGGAGTCAAGCCGGCTGAGGCCATCAGCCATCGACACCTCCCCGCGCGCGCGAATCGGCCACCCCGAGAGACACTCGGGGGCTGTCCCCTCTCACACCGGCTGCACCTCCGCACCTCTTCCGGCTGCGCCTTCACCGCCACCGGCCGCGCCTTCGCCCTCTTCCGGTCGCGCTTGCACCGACTCGCCTGCCGGCTGCGCCCCTCAGCGCCACCCGCAGCGCGTTTGATGGCTTGGCCGGCCGGAACCAAGCCGGCTGAGGCCACCAGCCACTCCCTCGCCTCTACGGCTTCCACAACTCGTCATCACTATCGAAATCAACCCTACATCGAAAACAAAATGTAAGTATCGTTGAGTAACTCTCCGCACCGCTGCTCAGCCGGGTAACCCGAGTTACACTCGGGGGCTACCCCCTCTTCCGCCGCACTTCGCTGCTTAACCCCGGACCGACTCAACTCGTCCCGGGGGCTCGCCGGCTGGTCCACGATGCTCTATCCCACAGACGGCTTAGTAGTGTGTACGGTACCAAAGGCCCACTCTTCGACTCAGCTGTTGTCCGCAACCCGGCTTCATGGCTAGCAAGAGCAAAAGCTGGAGGTCGCCTCACATGAACAACGTCCAAAGAGAGATCACCTTGGGCATCCCGGCCTTCGCCGATGTAGCTCGAATGAGTCCGCCCCTCAAAGTCTAAGTACTGTGCGCTCCACTTTGCGGCCCACTCTTGATCCAGCTACAGACCGCAATCCGGCTGTATGGCTGGCAAGAGAAAAAGCCAAAGAGCGGGGGGGACATGAAAATGACTCCAGGGGGCTCGGACGAAACCGAGCCAACATCCCTCTACATAAAGCTAGCACTGCTAAGGCTACATATATTATATGTCTTTACTGACTAACTTTGTCTCTTATATGACTATCTCCGATGGACTCCATCGAGCCGGTGGACACCGCGTCCACCTTGCCAGCGGCCTAGAGCCCTCGAGCTGGCGGTCCTCAGCGACCACTTCCGGGTGCTCTTCAGCATGAGCCGGCGGACACCGCGTCCACCTTGCCAGCGGCCTAGAGCCCTCGAGCTGGCGGTCCTCAGCGACCACTTCCGGGTGCTCTTCAGCACGAGCCGGCGGACACCGCGTCCACCTTGCCAGCGGCCTAGAGCCTTCGAGCTGGCGGTCCTCAGCGACCACTTCCGGGTGCTCTTCAGCACGAGCCGGCGGACACCGCGTCCACCTTGCCAGCGGCCTAGAGCCTTCGAGCTGGCGGTCCTCAGCGACCACTTCCGGGTGCTCTTCAGCACGAGCCGGCGGACACCGCGTCCACCTTGCCAGCGGCCTAGAGCCCTCGAGCTGGCGGTCCTCAGCGACCACTTCCGGGTGCTCTTCAGCACGAGCCGGCGGACACCGCGTCCACCTTGCCAGCGGCCTAGAGCCTTCGAGCTGGCGGTCCTCAGCGACCACTTCCGGGTGCTCTTCAGCACGAGCCGGCGGACACCGCGTCCACCTTGCCAGCGGCCTAGAGCCTTCGAGCTGGCGGTCCTCAGCGACCACTTCCGGGTGCTCTTCAGCACGAGCCGGCGGACACCGCGTCCACCTTGCCAGCGGCCTAGAGCCCTCGAGCTGGCGGTCCTCAGCGACCACTTCCGGGTGCTCTTCAGCACGAGCCGGCGGACACCGCGTCCACCTTGCCAGCGGCCTAGAGCCTTCGAGCTGGCGGTCCTCAGCGACCACTTCCGGGTGCTCTTCAGCACGAGCCGGCGGACACCGCGTCCACCTTGCCAGCGGCCTAGAGCCTTCGAGCTGGCGGTCCTCAGCGACCACTTTCGGGTGCTCCTCAGCACGAGCCGGCGGACACCGCGTCCACCTTGCCAGTGGCCCAGAGCCTTCGAGCTGGCGGTCCTCAGCGACCACTTCCGCCATCGTCCGGCTGCCTTCGCCTCGTCCGGCTGGCTGCGCCTTCGCCGCATTGCCCGGCTGCGCCATCGCCGCATCGCCCGGCTGCGCCTCCGCCGCCTCGCCCGGCTGCGCCTCCGCCGCCTCGTCCGGCTGCGCCTTCGCCGCATCGCCGGCTGCGCCTCCGCCGCCTCGTCCGGCTGCGCCTTCGCCGCCTCGTCCGGCTGGCTTCGCCTCATCGTCGTCCGGCTGCGCCTTCGCCGCCTCGTCCGGCTGGCTGCGCCTTCGCCGCCTCGTCCGGCTGCGCCTCCGCCGCCTCGTCCGGCTGGCTGCGCCTTCGCCGCATCGTCCGGCTGGCTTCGCCTCATCGTCCGGCTGCGCTTTCGCCGCATCGTCCGGCGGGCTGCGCGTGCGCCGCCTCGTCCGGCTGGCTGCGCCTGCGCCGCCACGTCCGGCCGCGCCTTCGCGGCCTCGTCCGGCTGGCTGCGCCTTCGCCGCATCATCCGGCTGCGCCTTCGCCGCATCGCCCGGCTGCGCCTCCGCCGCCTCGTCCGGCTGGCTGCGCCTTCGCCGCATCGTCTGGCTGGCTTCGCCTCATCGTCCGGCTGCGCTTTCGCCGCCTCGTCCGGCTGGCTGCGCCTTCGCCGCCTCGTCCGGCTGCGCCTCCGCCGCCTCGTCCGGCTGGCTGCGCCTTCGCCGCATCGTCCGGCTTGGCTTCGCTATCGTCGCCTGGCTGGCTGCGCCTTTTCGCCGCCTCGTTCGGGCTGGCTGCGCTTTTCGCCGCCTCGTCTGCCGCGCCTTCGCTGCCTCGTCCGGCTGGCTGCGCCTTCGCCGCATCATCCGGCTGCGCCTTCGCCGCATCGCCCGGCTGCGCCTCCGCCGCCTCGTCCGGCTGCGCCTTCGCCGCCTCGTCCGGCTGGCGTCGCCTCATCGTCCGGCTGCGCCTTCGCCGCCGCGTCCGGGCTGGCTGCGCCGCCGCCTCGTCGGCTGCGCCTCGCCGCCTCGTCCGGCTGGCTGCGCTTTCGCCGCATCGTCCGGCTGGCTTCGCCTCATCGTCGGCTGCGCCTTCGCCGCCTCGTCCGGCTGGCTGCGCTTTCGCCGCCTCGTCCGGCTGCGCCTCCGCCGCCTCGTCCGGCTGGCTGCGCCTTCGCCGCATCGTCCTGGCTGGCTTCGCCTCATCGTCCGGCTGCGCCTTCCGCCGCCTCGTCCGGCTGGCTGCGCCTTCGCCGCCTCGTCCGGCTGCGCCTCCGCCGCCTCGTCCGGCTGGCTGCGCCTTCGCCGCATCGTCCGGCTGCCTTCGCCTCATCGTGCGGCTGCACCTTCGCCGTCTCGCCTGGCTGCGCCTTGTCCGGGTTATGGCTTCGTGAGCCTCGCCTGGCCGGGCCCTCGAGGCTTATCGTCTGATTGCGATTGCCGCCTTTCGTCGGCTGCGTCTTCGCCGCCTCGTCCGGCTGCGCCTCGTCCGGCTGCGCCTTCGTCGTCTCGTCTGGCTGCGCCTTGTCCGGCTGCGACTTCGTCGCCTCGTTCGGCTGCGCCTTGTCCGGCTGCGACTTCGTCGCCTCGTCCGGCTGTGCCTTCGTCGCCTCGTCCGGCTGCGCCTTCTGCGCCTCGTCCGGCTGCGCCTCGTCCGGCTGCGCCTTCGTCGTCTCGTCCGGCTGCGCCTTCGTCGCCTCGGCCGGCTGCGCCTTGTCCGGCTGCGACTTCGTCGCCTCATCCGGCTGCGCCTTCGCCGCACCGTCCGGCTGCGCCTCAGCCTCGTCCCCGCCGCCTCGTCCGCTGCGCCCTCGCCGCCTCGTCCGGCTGCGCCTTCGCGCCTCGTCCGGCTGCGCCTTCGTCGCCTCGTCCGGCTGCGCCTTCGCCGCCTCGTCCGGCTGCGCCTTCGCCGCCTCGTCCAGGCTGCGCCTTCGCCGCCTCGTCCGGCTGCGCCTTCGCGCCTCGTCCGGCTGCGCCTTCATCGGCTGCGCCTTCGCCGCCTCGTCCGGCTGCGCCTTCGCCACCTCGACCGGCTGCGCCTTCGCCGCACCGTCCGGCTGCGCCTCAGCCTCGTCCCGCCGCCTCGTCCGGCTGCGCCCTCGCCGCCTCGTCCGGCTGCGCCCCTCGCCGCCATCATCCGGGTGCGCATTCGCCGCCTTACGCATGGTTGAGATCAGCCCAGGTGGCTCCGCGCCTCTCATTCACGCCACGCCATGGTTTACATCGACATCGCCATTACCATCTACATCAATAACATCGCGTTCAGGACCCTCCCCGCGACTCGACTGCTATTCGAGTCCCACGTAGGCTCGGGAGCTAATGTCGGGGGAATGACCCCCGGTATGGCAAAGTCCTCGAGTTTACGAGCGCGCCGCACTTCGCGGATCAGGAAAATATGCTACGATGCAAAAGATATGAAGAAAAGAAGAAAACAGAAGAGGAACCGCGTACCGGGCCGACTTCCGGCTCCGCGGCCCGCTCCGCTCGCGCTGGGCCGGCTTCCGCCTGGCCCGCCCGGGCCGGCTTCCCCGGCCGGCTGGGCCATATCCCCAGCTGGGCCGCCCGGCTCCCTCGGCCGACAGGGCCTCCCGCGCCGGGGCCATGTCTAGGTGGACCGCTCCTGTGCCAGCTTCCGGCTCCTCCCTGCTCCATCGATCGGCCGGGTCAGCCTCCGGCCGGCTCGATCGCTCGATCGTTCCAGGAGCATGCATGGCCGGCTCCCATGCATTCACCTGGCCGGCTCCAATCAATATCATGCATGCACCCACCTCCACGTGATGACCAAGAACGTGGCCAGCTTGTGATAGCTCATGTGTATGCATGGCCGGCTTCCACGTACGAGCCAGCTTCAACCATGCACACGGAGATCGATCAAGGCCACGTACAGGATCCAAGGCAACCAGCATCGGATCCTCCTGCCAGGATAGCGATCGGTGACAAGGCATCGTGCTGCTCTGCTCTACGTACAGGCTAGACTCACTGTGGTGCGATAGTACCACTGTGTGTACAGTTGATGGAACCCCAGTAGTCAACTCAGCTACAGTGCGTGCGGGCCATCCTTTGTCCCCTGGGTGCCACTATATAAGGCACACCAGGGGGAGCCCTTCAGGCTCAGATTCTCAACAGGGCCATCGCTGCCTCCCTCTCCCAGCTCACATACGAGCAGTCGGCCAGGCTCTCTCCAAGCCGGTCAGGCTCCCACTTAGCTCACAGTAGCTTCTTCCTCCTCAGGACAAACAGCTCAAGGAGCAACTCTGTATCACTCATATGTGCTCATATACATCAGACATGCAGGAGTAGGGGTTTTACCTCCACCGCGAGGGCCCTGAACCTGGGTACATCACCGTGTGCTGTGTACCAATCCCGCCTCCGGATACCGTCGACGCCCATACAGGAACCACCTCTCTTTAGCTACCCCGTAGCATATGCCGTGACGATACCACGACATTTGGCGCCCACCGTGGGGCCTGAAGTGGCGCCGGCCGGAGTTCGTCCGGACGGGACCCTTCCTCATCATCGTCACCGCCGCGGCCTTCAACGCCGCCGGCATCGCCGCCCTCTCCGGGCACGGCTTCACCGCCGCAGCCTTCAACGCCGCCGGCATCGCCGCCCTCTTCGGGCAGGTCCTCACCACCGCGGCCTTCAACGCCGCGAGCTTCGTCTCCGCCCCGGCCCTCGCTGCCGCGGGCTTCTTCACCATCATCGCCATCGCCGCCGGCAACGCCGCGGCCACCTTCCCCGTTGACGCCGCCGCGGGCTTCGCCTCCGCTGCATCCCTACGTCTCCGCAACGCCCGAGGGCTTAGAGCTCGGCAGCAGCGCCTCCGCGGGGCGGGCCATCGTTCATGGCTGCACGCTGCGCCTCTTCTCCATCCCCTTCCGCGCGCCCTCGTGGCCACGCGCTCTCGCCCGCACCTAGCAGCGAGCCTACGCGAAGCAGCGGTGGCATCCTCGCGGAAGGCAGCAGCAAGCTGCGAGCCGCGTGCGCGCGTCACCTGCGCCCAAGCAGCAGCTCCAGCGCCCATCTCCATCGTCCCGCGCGACGCGCGTGCGGCGAACGCAACTGGAAGCAGCACATCAGCTGGCGGCGCCGCGCGCCCCTGGCAGCAGCAAAGCTTGCGTGCGCGCGAGTATCAGCGAAAGAAAAAGAAAAAGCCCAAGCTGGCTGATGTCCCTGCCGCTTGATGATGTGGCCGGCTGAAAAAGGAAAACGAGTGGGGCCAGCTGAGCGTGCGGCTGCCGGCTAAGAAAAAGAAAAATGAAGAAAAAAAAATGGGGCCGGCTGATATGCATGCCGGTTGGAGCAAAAGAAAAAAGAACAAGAAAATAGTCTGTCGGCTGGCAAATAGCAGTCGGCTGAAAAAGAAAGAAAAAAGATGGGAAAGAAAAAAACAGAAAAAGAAAATAAGTGGCCGGCTGAAAAGAAGTGGTCCGGCCGGCTGAAAAAAAAAAAAAAAAATGCTCCAGCTGAAAATACTTAGCCGGCTGAAAAAAAAAAAAAAAAAAAAAAAAAGGAAAAAGATTATGTCCGGCTGAAACATGCCGCCTACTGAATCCGCTCGATTTTCTATAGATCTAGCCGGCTGCGCCCAGCTGGGGGCGGGCTGTCCTTAACCCGGCAGGGGCTGGGTCTGTTTGGTTGGTCGCTCGACTCCGCTCGTACCGGTTCCGCCTGTCCAGGCCGGCTGGGAATGGGATGAGTGGAGCCTGCACCGACTGAACCAGCCCGAGCGCGTTTGGTCGCCCGTCCGGCTGAACCTGAGCAGCCGGAATCTGCATCGACTCGTACATCTGCAGCGCGTTTGGTAGCTTGGCCGGCTGGAGTCAAGCCGGCTGAGGCCATCAGCCATCGACACCTCCCCGCGCGCGCGAATCGGCCACCCCGAGAGACACTCGGGGGCTGTCCCCTCTCACACCGGCTGCACCTCCGCACCTCTTCCGGCTGCGCCTTCACCGCCACCGGCCGCGCCTTCGCCCTCTTCCGGTCGCGCTTGCACCGACTCGCCTGCCGGCTGCGCCCCTCAGCGCCACCCGCAGCGCGTTTGATGGCTTGGCCGGCCGGAACCAAGCCGGCTGAGGCCACCAGCCACTCCCTCGCCTCTACGGCTTCCACAACTCGTCATCACTATCGAAATCAACCCTACATCGAAAACAAAATGTAAGTATCGTTGAGTAACTCTCCGCACCGCTGCTCAGCCGGGTAACCCGAGTTACACTCGGGGGCTACCCCCTCTTCCGCCGCACTTCGCTGCTTAACCCCGGACCGACTCAACTCGTCCCGGGGGCTCGCCGGCTGGTCCACGATGCTCTATCCCACAGACGGCTTAGTAGTGTGTACGGTACCAAAGGCCCACTCTTCGACTCAGCTGTTGTCCGCAACCCGGCTTCATGGCTAGCAAGAGCAAAAGCTGGAGGTCGCCTCACATGAACAACGTCCAAAGAGAGATCACCTTGGGCATCCCGGCCTTCGCCGATGTAGCTCGAATGAGTCCGCCCCTCAAAGTCTAAGTACTGTGCGCTCCACTTTGCGGCCCACTCTTGATCCAGCTACAGACCGCAATCCGGCTGTATGGCTGGCAAGAGAAAAAGCCAAAGAGCGGGGGGGACATGAAAATGACTCCAGGGGGCTCGGACGAAACCGAGCCAACATCCCTCTACATAAAGCTAGCACTGCTAAGGCTACATATATTATATGTCTTTACTGACTAACTTTGTCTCTTATATGACTATCTCCGATGGACTCCATCGAGCCGGTGGACACCGCGTCCACCTTGCCAGCGGCCTAGAGCCCTCGAGCTGGCGGTCCTCAGCGACCACTTCCGGGTGCTCTTCAGCATGAGCCGGCGGACACCGCGTCCACCTTGCCAGCGGCCTAGAGCCCTCGAGCTGGCGGTCCTCAGCGACCACTTCCGGGTGCTCTTCAGCACGAGCCGGCGGACACCGCGTCCACCTTGGCGGCGGCCTAGAGCCTTCGAGCTGGCGGTCCTCGCGACCACTTCCGGCTGATCTACCGCACGAGCCGGCGGACACCGCGTCCACCTTGCCAGCGGCCTAGAGCCTTCGAGCTGGCGGTCCTCAGCGACCACTTCCGGGTGCTCTTCAGCACGAGCCGGCGGACACCGCGTCCACCTTGCCAGCGGCCTAGAGCCCTCGAGCTGGCGGTCCTCAGCGACCACTTCCGGGTGCTCTTCAGCACGAGCCGGCGGACACCGCGTCCACCTTGCCAGCGGCCTAGAGCCTTCGAGCTGGCGGTCCTCAGCGACCACTTCCGGGTGCTCTTCAAGACGAGCCGGCGGACACCGCGTCCACCTTGCCAGCGGCCTAGAGCCTTCGAGCTGGCGGTCCTCAGCGACCACTTCCGGGTGCTCTTCAGCACGAGCCGGCGGACACCGCGTCCACCTTGCCAGCGGCCTAGAGCCCTCGAGCTGGCGGTCCTCAGCGACCACTTCCGGGTGCTCTTCAGCACGAGCCGGCGGACACCGCGTCCACCTTGCCAGCGGCCCAGAGCCTTCGAGCTGGCGGTCCTCAGCGACCACTTCCGGGTGCTCTTCAGCACGAGCCGGCGGACACCGCGTCCACCTTGCCAGCGGCCTAGAGCCTTCGAGCTGGCGGTCCTCAGCGACCACTTTCGGGTGCTCCTCAGCACGAGCCGGCGGACACCGCGTCCACCTTGCCAGTGGCCCAGAGCCTTCGAGCTGGCGGTCCTCAGCGACCACTTCCGCCATCGTCCGGCTGCCTTCGCCTCGTCCGGCTGGCTGCGCCTTCGCCGCATTGCCCGGCTGCGCCATCGCCGCATCGCCCGGCTGCGCCTCCGCCGCCTCGCCCGCTGCGCCTCCGCCGCCTCGTCGCTGCGCCTTCGCCGCATCGCCGGCTGCGCCTCCGCCGCCTCGTCCGGCTGCGCCTTCGCCGCCTCGTCGGCTGGCTTCGCCTCATCGTCCGGCTGCGCCTTCGCCGCCTCGTCCGGCTGGCTGCGCCTTCGCCGCCTCGTCTGGCTGCGCCTCCGCCGCCTCGTCCGGCTGGCTGCGCCTTCGCCGCATCGTCCGGCTGGCTTCGCCTCATCGTCCGGCTGCGCCTTCGCCGCATCGTCCGGCTGGCTGCGCCTTCGCCGCCTCGTCCGGCTGGCTGCGCCTTCGCCGCCTCGTCCGGCCGCGCCTTCGCTGCCTCGTCCGGCTGGCTGCGCCTTCGCCGCATCATCCGGCTGCGCCTTCGCCGCATCGCCCGGCTGCGCCTCCGCCGCCTCGTCCGGCTGGCTGCGCCTTCGCCGCATCGCCTGGCTGCGCCTTCGCCGCCTCGTCCGGCTGGCTGCGCCTTCGCCGCCTCGCCTGGCTGCGCCTCCGCCGCCTCGTCCGGCTGGCTGCGCCTTCGCCGCATCGTCCGGCTGGCTTCGCCTCATCGCCTGGCTGGCTGCGCCTTCGCCGCCTCGTCTGGCTGGCTGCGCCTTCGCCGCCTCGTCCGGCCGCGCCTTCGCTGCCTCGTCCGGCTGGCTGCGCTCCGCCGCATCATCCGGCTGCGCCTTCGCCGCATCGCCCGGCTGCGCCTCCGCCGCCTCGTCCGGCTGCGCCTTTCGCCGCCTCGTCTGGCTGGCTTCGCCTCATCGTCCGGCTGCGCCTTCGCCGCCTCGTCCGGCTGGCTGCGCCTTCGCCGCCTCGTCGGCTGCGCCTCCGCCGCCTCGTCGCTGGCTGCGCCTTCGCCGCATCGTCCTGGCTGGCTTTCGCCTCATCGTCTGCTGCGCCTCCGCCGCCTCGTCCGGCTGGCTGCGCCTTTTCGCCGCCTCGTCCGGCTGCGCCTCCGCCGCCTCGTCCGGCTGGCTGCGCCTTCGCCGCATCATCCGGCTGCCTTCGCCTCATCGTCTGGCTGCACCTTCGCCGTCTCGTCCGGCTGCGCCTTGTCCGGCTGCTACTTCGTCGCCTCGTCCGGCTGGGCCCTCGAGGCCATCGTCCGACTGCGACTTCGTCGCCTCGTCCGGCTGCGTCTTCGCCGCCTCGTCCGGCTGCGCCTCGTCCGGCTGCGCCTTCGTCGCCTCGTCCGGCTGCGCCTTGTCCGGCTGCGACTTCGTCGCCTCGTCCGGCTGCGCCTCGTCCGGCTGTGCCTTCGTCGCCTCGTCCGGCTGCGCCTTCTGCGCCTCGTCCGGCTGCGCCTCGTCCGGCTGCGCCTTCGTCGTCTCGTCTGGCTGCGCCTTCGTCGCCTCGGCCGCTGCGCCTTGTCCGGCTGCGACTTGCCGCCTCATCCGGCTGCGCCTTCGCCGCACCGACCGGCTGCGCCAGGCCTCGTCCGCCGCCTCGCCGGCTGCGCCCTCGCCGCCTCGTCGGCTGCGCCTTCGCGCCTCGTCTGGCTGCGCCTTCGTCGCCTCGTCCTGGCTGCGCCTTCATCGCCTCGTCTGGCTGCGCCTTCGCCGCCTCGTCCAGGCTGCGCCTTCGTCGTCTCGTCCGGCTGCGCCTTCGTCGCCTCGGCCGGCTGCGCCTTGTCCGGCTGCGACTTCGTCGCCTCATCCGGCTGCGCCTTCGCCGCACCGACCGGCTGCGCCTCAGCCTCGTCCCGCCGCCTCGTCCGGCTGCGCCCTCGCCGCCTCGTCGGCTGCGCCTTCGCGCCTCGTCCGGCTGCGCCTTCGTCGCCTCGTCGCTGCGCCTTCATCGCCTCGTCGGCTGCGCCTTCGCCGCCTCGTCCCAGGCTGCGCCTTCGCCGCCTCGTCCGGCTGCGCCTTCGCGCCTCGTCCAGCTGCGCCTTCAGCGGCTGCGCCTTCGCCGCCTCGTCGGCTGCGCTTTCGCCACCTCGACCGGCTGCGCCTTCGCCGCACCGTCCGGCTGCGCCTCGGCCTCGTCCCGCCGCCTCGTCCGGCTGCGCCCTCGCCGCCTCGTCGTCGGCTGCGCCCCTCGCCGCCATCATCCGGGTGCGCATTCGCCGCCTTACGCATGGTTGAGATCAGCCCAGGTGGCTCCGCGCCTCTCATTCACGCCACGCCATGGTTTACATCGACATCGCCATTACCATCTACATCAATAACATCGCGTTCAGGACCCTCCCCGCGACTCGATCGCTATTCGAGTCCCACGTAGGCTCGGGAGCTAATGTCGGGGGAATGACCCCCGGTATGGCAAAGTCCTCGAGTTTACGCGCGCCGCACTTCGCGGATCAGGAAAATATGCTACGATGCAAAAGATATGAAGAAAAGAAGAAAACAGAAGAGGAACCGCGTACCGGGCCGACTTCCGGCTCCCGCGGCCCGCTCCGCCTGCGCCTGGGCCGGCTTCCGCCTGGCCCGCCCGGGGCCGGCTTCCCCCTGGCCGGCTGGGCCATATCCCCAGCTGGGCCGCCCGGCTCCCCCTGGCCGACAGGGCCTCCCGCGCGCTGGGCCATGTCTGGGTGGACCGCTCCCAGGCCAGCTTCCGGCTCCTCCCCTGCTCCATCGATCGGCCGGGTCAGCCTCCGGCCGGCTCGATCGCTCGATCGTTCCAGGAGCATGCATGGCCGGCTCCCATGCATTCACCTGGCCGGCTCCAATCAATATCATGCATGCACCCACCTCCACGTGATGACCAAGAACGTGGCCAGCTTGTGATAGCTCATGTGTATGCATGGCCGGCTTCCACGTACGAGCCAGCTTCAACCATGCACACAGGAGATCGATCAAGGCCACGTACAGGATCCAAGGCAACCAGCATCGGATCCTCCTGCCAGGATAGCGATCGGTGACAAGGCATCGTGCTGCTCTGCTCTACGTACAGGCTAGACTCACTGTGGTGCGATAGTACCACTGTGTGTACAGTTGATGGAACCCCAGTAGTCAACTCAGCTACAGTGCGTGCGGGCCATCCTTTGTCCCCTGGGTGCCACTATATAAGGCACACCAGGGGGAGCCCTTCAGGCTCAGATTCTCAACAGGGCCATCGCTGCCTCCCTCTCCCAGCTCACATACGAGCAGTCGGCCAGGCTCTCTCCAAGCCGGTCAGGCTCCCACTTAGCTCACAGTAGCTTCTTCCTCCTCAGGACAAACAGCTCAAGGAGCAACTCTGTATCACTCATATGTGCTCATATACATCAGACATGCAGGAGTAGGGGTTTTACCTCCACCGCGAGGGCCCTGAACCTGGGTACATCACCGTGTGCTGTGTACCAATCCCGCCTCCGGATACCGTCGACGCCCATACAGGAACCACCTCTCTTTAGCTACCCCGTAGCATATGCCGTGACGATACCACGACAGTCCCAAAGATCAAGGAGGGCTTAGAGTTCATGACCTGGAGGTCAAGAATTCAGCTCTTCTGGGTAAATGGCTGTTTAAGCTACTTACTGAGGATGGGACTTGGCAAACTATTCTTCGGAGAAAGTATATTGGTTTTAAGACATTATCCCAAGTGGTTTGGAAACCTGGGGATTCTCACTTCTGGGCTGGTCTTATGGCGACAAAAAATGTATTCTTTCGCCATGGTACTTTCTCAATCAGGAATGGAGCACAGATACGGTTCTGGGAAGATGCTTGGCTAGACAATGCACCCTTAAGTGAACAGTATCCTGCTCTGTATAGGATTGCTCGTCGCCAAGGTGATACCATTGCTACTGTAATGGCTACCGCACCTCCGAATATGACGTTCGGACGGGTTTTACTTGGACAAAGACTTGTGGCATGGAATACCCTAATTCAACGGCTCGGAGATATTCATTTATCACCTGAACCAGACGAATTTAGATGGAACCTTCATGTAGATGGTACCTTTTCCGTAAATCTTTCTACAATACGATCCTTCTTTCTGACTTACCAGTTGACAACAATAAGAAGATTTGGAAGATGAAGATACCATTAAAAATTAAAAAATTTGGATGGTATCTTCGTCGTGGGGTTATTCTCACCAAAGACAATCTTGTTAAGCGGAATTGGCATGGAAGTACACGGTGTGTTTTTTGTCATCAGGACGAAACAATCAAACACTTATTCTTCCAGTGCCAGTTCGCGAGATCTATATGGTCTGTCATCCAAGTAGCGTCTACCTTGTATCCTCCGACTAGTATCGCCAATGTCTTTGGGAATTGGCTTCATGGTATAGATTTAAGGTTTAAGTTGCTTCTTAGGGTGGGGGCGCTAGCAGTTATCTGGACGCTTTGGCTATGTAGAAATGACAAGATCTTTAATGACAAAAAATGTTCTTTGTTGCAGGTCATCTACAGATGTACATGTATTCTCCGTTCATGGTTACCTCTACAGCGAGTGGAGAACCGACAGCTATGTACGGAGGTCTGTACACGGTTGGAGGCTACGGCGAGGGATACTTTTTCCCTACATGGGTGACAACATAGTCTACGGATAGATGCCCCACCTACACTTTAGGCGTTATATGATTCATCGTTCCGATATGTATCTCGCCTAGTTTTTATTATTTATCCTTTTGGACTTGAGACAACAAAATGGCTGTGTGCATCCTGGTTATGCAGAGGCTGGATGTAATTGCATATTAAAGTAATAAAGCATCCTTTATCGAAAAAAAACAGCGGATAATTTCCAAATCCAAGATACACGGTTCCTTTACAATCCAATCCAATCAGGACAAACAGCGATCAAGATTCAAGACTGAAGTTGATTTCCGTCGAATAAACAATGATCCTGAACGAAGTTGATTTCGGTGAACAATGATCAAGAAGTTGATTTCCGTCGAAATTTATGATGAAGCGCAACGCGTAGAACCAACTCCACATCGGCACGGCCAATGTTACCTGCCCTCACCTCAGTTCCTCAACGCTGGCCTCACGTCCGATCTGAGACGGCGCTGAAATTTGGAGGCGCGAGATTGGCCTGGGCAAAAATTGGGGTTCCGCCCCGATTCTTCTGTGCACGCTGAAATTTAGAGAACATGATAGCGGGAGGCGAACCGAGAAGTGAAGACCAGCACCTGAGCTCCAAGAATCGATGCCTGCGATCGCCGTAGTTGAGGTCAATGCCGGAATCGACTCCTGCGATCCTGCTCCACCCGCGTGGTGGTGGCGGATCGAGGCAATGGCTGGGATCGCCATAATTCCATTTTATCGGCCCTTCTGCTCGAGCTCGATCCGAGCCGCCGATTTCCCGACCACGTCGCACCTCCTCCACCTCACCATCGACTCGCATCATCCGCACCACTACCCAGCGATTCGCCTATAAACTCCAGCAGTTTCCCCTATTTATGCTGGCCAAGTCGGCGGCAAGGTGTCTAACCATCACCTCCCACCCTCTCCGGTGACGATTCTGCCCTCCCGCCTCTACCTCGCCACCCCGCCCTCACTCCTCCACCCTGCAGTCCGCCTCTCCGCACCACGCTTGGTCTAGGCTACACATCACGCTCGCCACTAGCTGTCGCCTATCTGCTTTCAGCATGAAATCTTGTATGACATGAAATCTCATCGGACAACAAGCTCGTGGAATATTTGATATGGCCTCTGCTTTGCCTGTTCGGCAAGCCCGTAAAAAAAATGCAAATCCCTCGATCAAAAAACCCAAATCAATTGCAAGTTCCAGTGTTTAAGCGTCTCGCCGTTGTGTCAATTGCAAATTCTAGTGCACCCACGCTGCTGCTGTCGGGGTTCAGTTGACGGTATCTGGTTCACCTCGCCACCCAATCCATTGATTGAATTTTCAGTTCTGCACCAGAACAGATTAGATTTTTTTTCAATAATTTTGAATTTGAAAAGTAAGTTGCTACTGAATTTACTCTAATAGTTCTATGTAATGAATGCATGTATTATTTGTATTATTTGCATGTATTATAAAAATAGTTAAGCAGGTAGCCATACAAAACGTTCTACTCCCAAAGTCATGCATGTTCTTGATACCCGAAGAGTAAGCAAGAGTTATTCAAGAATCCAGTTGTGTTATATTCCGTCGTCTAGGACCAACGCCACAATCTTATTAATATTTCTAGAGTTTATTTTCGATAGCAAGGCAAAATTATAGAATTTAATTACTTTCAGAATGTGTTCATTTTCAAAAATATTTCTATGCAAGCTTTTTTTACCAGATTTTCTATGCAAATTTCGTACAACTATATTAAAATCATTAAAATTGTTTTGAGAAAACACCAACATAAAACACGATGCAATGTTGCTTCAAGACGGGTTTTTTTTTGGAAAACACGGTACAAACACATGCGCGTACACATACGTACATACACTGAATCCTATGAACGCACGCACACCCTACCCTATGAGCACCTCCGAGACTAGGTCCAAAAAACTGATCCAATGGGTCTTAACATTGACGAAGTCACCATGGGCACCTCGCCGTTAACGGGAATATCGCCTTCCACCAAACAATATTCTGGCTTTTTTAATGAGATGCCAAAGTGTTAAATCTGGGATTTGAATTCTGATGGGTTGGGCGTGCCTCTGCCGTCCTAAACATCTAACAGCAGGTTGGTTCTCTACTTCAAGACACTCGAGAACATATCGAAAGACATAGTAGCAGCCGTGGCAACGCACGAGCATTCAATTAGTATATATACATATATATAGCAGCGTTAAATGGCCTTCTAATTTGAGAGATTGCTTCTAGTCTAAGGCATGCACCTGTTGATCAGGACGAGCGTGGTTCCTCCGTCTTCAGCACAGGCTCGTTTGGATGGCTGGAAAGCTGGCGCTCCAAGTCTTGCTTGAGATCATCGTGGTAGAAACCGCCCAGCCACACTTCCTCGAGCCAAATTAGATTCTCTAGGAGAGAAATCTGCAAAGACGAGCCACTGGAGCACTGAATCTTTAGCACCTTGACCCAAGCACGTCGCTTCCCAAAACTAAGCTCTAATCTCGAGGTGCACTCAATCTCGAGGACCCGGAACATGTTCCGATACCCATTTTCAATGCTTAGTGAATTATCTAACTCATGTTCTTCTATATCCCGTTGTGTTAATATGCTCAACCCAAAATTGACCTTTCTTATATTCTGAAGCTGAAGAAGCCAGACTGGGGATATTTGGACATGACCGTAGGCCTTAAGGCTCTTGAGGGTCTTGGGTGGTTCAGAGATGTCACCGAAACGAGCGAAGAGACCATCCTTATCCTCATGAACTCGCACTGACAGGGACTCCAGATGGGCATAACCGGAGATGGCTGAACAAAAGTCCGGCCAGTGTTCCCGGTTGATGCCGGACACCCCGAGCTTGCGTAATTGGGTAAGGTTCTTAAGCTCCTTGAGGGCGGCCTTCCCAGCTGCAACATTGACAACACCAAGAGTATGCAAGGCCGTCAGGCTTCCAATCCCTACAGGAACCTTAACACTTCCACTATCATGTCGGGGTTTCTGGAACTTGGACAACCAACTGGATACCAAAGTCTGTGGCCTGCTCCATGATGATGATGTTGATGTCCGGACCCCATCTGATACTGCTTCTTGGACTCTGGCTGTGTCCTCAGCTGGTGTTGATATCTGGTCCACATCTGCTGTTTGTGAAGTTGCAACTGTGTCATCACCTTCATCCTTTGTCAAGATGGTGCCGGCACGAATGTATTGTAGTTTCTGTAGCTTTGAGATACCCAGCGGCAGCTTGATTACCGAGGTGCCTCTGACGTCCAGAGTCTGCAACTGCCTCAGGCCACACAATGATTCTGGTAGAAGGCTGATCTTCTTGTGTCCTCGCAGGGAGAGGAACTTAAGGCGAGGCAGTAGCTTCCCAATATGCTCAAGATCATCATATGCCACATCGGTTGCTTCCTCCAGATCCAGCACCCGAACCAACCTCATCTTTTCAGAGATGAGGAAGGGTTTCCAATCACCAAACACCGTCAGCGACCTTAGCCGTGAGACATCTATTCCCCTGAATACAACCTCATCTCTGTCCCAGCTGCTCCTTATGGTGAGATGCTGTCCTGCATGCTGCGAATTGAGGCTACAATGCCCATCCAGTGCAAAGACAAGGTTATCTTCCATTTGCCGTGAGATGATGTATTCATGGAAGAAAGCATTAACTTGGCACAAGACACTGGACCCTTTTTCTTCATATGATCTTGAAAACAATTTTGTCTCTAGATGCTGGATTATGCTCAAGTCGACAAGCTCCGAGAACAACCTTTCCCCATTCTCCTCGGCTACTTTATCGGATGTGTCCCGAGAGTAACCTTCTGCGATCCACCGCCGCAGCAAACGCCTCCGCCTGATGTTGTGCTTTGCAGGGAAAACAGACATATAAAAGATACATGGCTTGAGTGAATCGGATAAAGCATCGAAGTAATACTGCATCCAAGCAAATAAGCCCCTTAAACTGTGGAATTTTGGGTCCTTCTCCAGTGTTCCCATAAAGTCACCATTTATATCATTCAACAATTTTTTTGCTTCTCTAGACATGCCCTCAGATTGGCCTCCTGAAGGAGTTATTTCTTTGGCGAAGAGTTTGCGAATAGCATCTATAACTTTGAGAATCCCGCCACACTTGGCTACGATATGCTCTGAACCCGTAGGAGTCAATTCCTTGCAGTCCTGAGCCATCTAAAATCCAGAACAACAGTTAATGTTGGGAACAATGATCACTTAAGTACAATTGTTACACTTACAGTTATCTTCATTACATCACCAAAATTTTATCCAAGAAATGCAACATGATTTGGATTGAGCAAACGGATTAAGCGAGCTTCTGGTGGAAACGGATAATAGAACAGAACATAAGGGAGACGAAGCATGTACGTACGTGCCATGAGAGGTCCTTTTCTGGTCGTGGAGAAACCAGAACCGGCAAAGGCAAGGCTGGACATACTAGCAAGCAAAGCTGAACTGGGCTAGGTTAGCTAGTATATCCCAGCCGAGCGAGCAAACCAAACTCCTTGCATGGCCCCTATTTAGATCTAGTCGAGTAAAATAAAATAATATAGGTCCACATTAGGAAACAAGTAAATCAGTATACTTTGATTCAAACATTAAGCTCGAACTTTAATTTTTTCCACTGGGCCTATAGATGACGGTGGTTGAGATCTATGCACAAGATTTTTTTTTAGCTTTTTAATATAGGATATTGTTTTTGATGAAAAGAAAAACTCCAGATTAACCACACAAATAGTACCATTACACCGCCGACAAGACTTTAATAGATGGTCCAGTTTCATCTAAAGCCTGACAATGTTTTTATCTCTCCACCGACAGGACCCTTTACTGACGGTGACCACATAGTGGCGGTCACTGATGAATCCACCTTTCACTCAAGGGCCAGGAACCAGTACTGAAGACCCCCCAAAAACTTATAAAATTCATAATAATTCATATGAAATAAGATTGCAAGTTCTTCATTTTGAATGCTTAACAAAATGGAAATAATAATATCATATGGTTCAGCAACAAAATAAATAAATTCCACTACTTGCTACTCTTGTACTGTTTGCACTAATTAACTTCTCAAAAAATAACTTTTAAAGAATAACTGCAGTTCTAGCAGCAGGTCATTAGCCTTTCAAAGCAAAAGATGAATGACTAGCTAGTTCTTTTTCTTTCCCTTATTTAAATTGCATATACATTTTTTGAAACAAAAAGTGTATATACTAGCATGCATAAAACATATGAAATTAGCTTGCTGGTTGGGATGAAGTATAGCAGGCCAATGCATGGTCAGGAGGAAACACACCTTGTTGAAGAGATTAAGGGCCGAGTGCGAGTTAAGACCTTTGACGTTGACTACTTGTGCTTCCTTGTGTACACAATGCATGGCGAGTTTTTTCTCATTTGTAACGACGATGATACGTGATTCCGTACTATCTGGTAAGAAGGCGGCTTTTATCAAGTCCCAGTCATCTGTGGACCGTAGGCCATCCATGACGACGAGGCATTTGTGTTCATGCAGAATCCTACGACAAGCTTGAATTGGGTCTTGGCCTTGCACAATGCCAACAGCGGCAGCTTCCTTAGCTTGGATATCATCCGAATGGGAATCCAATAGTAAGCAGCGAGAGAAATCCGTCAAGTTGAACGGATGGGGCACATCTACCCAGCTGAACATTGTAAATCCATGACGACCATAGAGGTCGGTAGATCGGCCGTCGGCCGTCTGGACTGATTGCCGCAAACCAAGCATTGCGTGGCAGAAGACGCTTCTGACGAGAGTTGATTTGCCAACACCAGCAATTCCCCACACGGAGATCACAGCGTCGCACGTGGCCAGAAGTGTTCCAAGGTCATAAGCCGATTTCGCCTGATGCCCAACAAGTGTATATGTGTTGGTCCAGTCACGCGCCTCTTCGCTTCTATTGGAGAGTACGCGGATAGTACTGCCCTGCATGTCAGAAACAGGCATAATTGTGTTTATTTTCCTTTCTTTAATGACTGGCATGAGTTTTTTTTTTTGAAAAATTTCACATTAAATAAGTTTACCAAAACTAAAATTATAGACGGGAGAGGGGATAAGCTACTCAAGAGCCCCTGGGCGGCAGAGGCTCGCCATGGCGCCCAGCCTCACCACGTATCTAGAGATGCCTTTCTCAGCTGGTCGTGCGGCCGGTGGGTCACGAGGATGAACCGGTACAATGGCGTTCCCACTTTTTTTTTCGAGGTTGACGATGTGGGGGGGGATCCCCACCGCTTGTTATATTCCGCGAAAGTAGCCTGGCAGGCCCATATTCTTACAACAGATGTGGGGAGATACACGGGGATACATGGGAGAAGAAGACAATAAAAATACATAAAAAAGCAAACTAGAAAAAGGAACACAAAGGGGAGGGGGAGGTTAGCAACCGAACCCCCCCGGGAGGTCAGCTCCACAAAGGACAGTCATTGCGACTTGGCATGGCGAGCGAAGGACGGCGACAAAGACCTGCAGAACCGAGACCAAGCACAGTCGAAGGGCGTCGGAGAAGTGAGTGGAGAGCATCTTGGGCTCATGCTCCAAACCATTGTGGAGTTGTTTATGTCCACTGAAAAATAGAATCAGCATGCCAGTGGGGAAACTGCTCATTGAGAGAGGGGATTGTGACTCAGGTTCTTTTCGCCAGGGACGTTTTCTCCATGGTCAACTATCGATGTGGATGGAGCCTGTCTCGTAGCATGTGCGATGGGAAACATGGTCAGGGGCCCGTCGAGCATCGCATTGCTGATTTCATCACCAGTAGTGGAACCGAGCGAACTTCAAGATATGCAGACTACCCCGTAAATAACTGTTGGCGGCATGTTCGGCAGGGCACCACTTCGGTCTAAGGACTTGCGTAAGAAATTTCCGTCTTGACAGAACCTGGGAGGTGGCAAAACCCCCTTGATGGCTCCTTCTGGTGCCTGAATGTGACGCTTCCAAGAACCAATGCTGCCATGGGTGGGGTAGTGCATTGTCTCTGCGCCCATCCTGATCCAACCCGGGAGCAGGCAGGAGGAACAAGAAGCGGCGTCATTGCCAGCAATATGCTTATTGACATAATATATCCCTTAGCGGTCAAAAGTCCGTCAGCTCGAGGAGGAAATGCTACATCTGGCTATTGATGGAGAAGGCGCAGCCAAGGCTATGAATGACATTCTCAGCCATCGCAAGAGGAAAGCTGTATTGACTGTTGGAAAGGACAAGGATCCTGGCTGGATGATGTTGTTCGCTTATGAGGTCATGATGCAAATGCTGGTGAAGTGCTTTTGCTGCGGGAGAAGCTGGTGTATTGTCAGTAGGTTTAGGTTTAGCTTAGTTGTTTCTGGGCATGCCCGAGGGTTCAAGAAAGGGTTGTAATCGACTTTCTTCAGGACTTATCATGCTGAGCTACGAGGGCGGAAAGTCTATACTACACCGCTCTGTGCGGCACTAGTAGGTCGCGCCACCTAAAGCGGTGGCTTCATAGGCCGGCCCGTTTAGGCGGGGTTTCTTTTTAAATTCTTCTATTTCTTTTTTCTTTCCTATTTTGATAGTAAAAAAAAATTTGTGGCATGAAAAAAATGGTCACATTTTCAAAAAGGTTGTTCATAGTCAAGAAAAATGTTCACGATATTTTAAATAATTGTTCATGGGGTTAAAAAAAAGTTCACATGGTTAAATAAAGTACTTTTATGGAATTAAAATATGTTCATTTGTTTCTTAAAAATGTTCATGGATTTGAATTTTTTCTACACCACTGAACCACCTTTGTATTAATAAATGTAACTTGATAAAAATTAAAAGATATTTCAAAAATTAGAAGCACTTCCCTCACAAAAATTAAAAGTACTCCCTTGTGAGGGAAGTACTTTATTTAACAAGCCCCCCTGTGAGGGAAGAACCATCTACGAGGGCTTACCAAATTGGGCTAAAAAATGCTTGTTTTCTAATACAAGAATCACCATTCAGTTGGGAGAACGCAGTCATCTTTGTGACGTAGAAAAAAATTCTATATGTTACATTTCTTAAAACTGTGTTGTGTTACTTCTGTCCTTCTTACGTGTTCTTTCTAACGGAAGGCTGACATCATCTTATTGCATATGCTCTAACAACACCAAACACGTTGTGTCTTTTCTAAAGTATAAATGTACGCATACGTTAAGAAAAGTAATTAGTAAACAGACTCTAGAAAGAGAGTACTCGTAGAAGATAATGTCATGAATAAACATGCATATATACCTTTATCAACGGGTGAAAACGCACCGTTTCCCCTTCTAGATCTTGGGCGTTGAAAGCATGCTGTTCCTCAGATACAACATACTTGGCCACATTTTCATTATTTGTGATGACAATGATCCATCCTTTCGTAGGTTCGGATAAGAAGGCATCTCTTATCGAGTCCCAGTCATCCCTGGACCCCAGGCCATCAACAACAACCAAGCATTTGTATTTCCGTAGAAACTCACAGCACCCTTGAATTGGGTCTTGGCCTTCCATAATACCAACTGCTGCAGATCTCTTGGACTGTAGATCATCTGAATGAAAATCTAAAAGCAAGCGCCGGGAGAAGTTAATCAAATTGAATGGATGCTGCACATAGACCCAGCTAAACATTCTGAATTTCCTTCCTTGAAGTCTGTGAGTTCTCTGGTCATCTTCATCCTCCCGTTCCAATGATTCTTCGGACGAAAGAATTTCAGCATAGTATTTGTTTCTGACAATATCGGATTTCCGCGGACAGGAAGTCCCCCACACAGAGGTGACGTGATTTTCTAAAAGAAAATGATTGTTAAATGCACGTTTAGTTTCCTTCTTGAACCAGTCACGTGCCTCTTCCCTTCTGACAGAGAAAAAGCGCCCCCTGCGAGAAACCTCCTTGTCTTCAGTTTCATAGTACTGACAACCCTGCAAGTAAAGACACATGATCGTTATGCATCGTTCCTTGTATGATCTATAGAAAGGTTCTAGTTTGGGGTGAGTAAATATGCATACCTTTATCAAGGCACGAAGCACCGGGTCTGTTTCTAGATCTTTGATACTGATAGCTCTATCTTCATTATCTACACAATGTCCGGCCACCCTTTCTTCATTCGTAATGGCGAGGATACAACCTTTAATTGGCTTGGATAAGAAGGCATCCTTTATCACGTCCCATTCATTTGTGGACTGCAGACCATTGATCACGACGAGGCAGTCATTCTCACGCAAGAATTTACAACACTCTTCAGTTAAGCCTGGGTCTCTCATCATACCAACGGCTGCAATTTCGTCGACTTGGAGGTCTTGCGAACGAAAATTCAAAAGTAAGCGCCGGGAGAAGACCTCCAGATTGAAGGGAACGGGTACATCAACCCAGCTATGCTGCTCAAATTCCACTCCCTCAAATTGCTTGGACTTGTACATTATGCTGGTGTACACTTTATGGACGATAGTTGATTTGATATCACCATTACTCCCCCACACGGAAGTCACACCGCGACATCTGATTTGCCAAATAAGTTCACGTGTTCCACTACCACGCCCAGACTGCAAGTATGAAACGTAATTATCAAATTGGATTCCAGCTAGCTGTGCATTCAAGATACATATCTGAAGGACATTTGTCTATGTAAAAAGAAAAGGCACATGCACACAAAAGAAGAAGAAACATTTTTCGATAAAAGGAATATATTAATATCAGGAGATACCAAATACATCCAGCCTCTGCAACAACGCATTACCCTAATGGCATTACGGATTCACACATCCAAAAAAGAGAAAAAAAACTAAGAAATAAAAGTCTCGCTACAGTATTCTAGCCCTAGCAACAACACAATACAACCACCACCAAGACAACACTTAAAATTCAGGCTCTTCAAAAGCGACGCCTCCAAGAACGGAACAGTGCACAAGTACTCCCCCACACGGCAGAAGGGTCCCAACTAGGTAAAGTCATCATGGATACCTTTAATTGCTCTGTGGATTCGCTCACACAGTATGTGATCAGTGATGGTGGTCTAATTTATACTATGATGCACACTCTAGTATATATATGTGCCCGGATGAAACAAAGAATATAAAAATGTGTGTCATATTTTGATGTAAAATATGTCAATAGATTGTGAAATGCATGTTTTATGATTCACGATTTTCATGATATTATTTAATTTCATTCACAATTGTCAAAAGGCATTTTATTCGTTTAACTTTTTGTTCAGTTCAATCAATTGCCATGATAAAAAAAATTGAAATTTCATATATCCACTCTAGGTAATGGCTCAGTTCATATTTTTTTCATGATATTAAAAGATAAATTATGCATTTACATAGTTAATGTATCAGACTAGTTATTACTATCTATTTAGGGCGGTATTGGCCTATGGAAGTCAAGCCCACTAATATTATGTGGAAATTTAAAGAGCAAGCACTATATATTTGTAACAATTAGTGCTTCAGACCACATTGCTATTAAGTAGTTATCCTCCATTTTGAGAAGAAAAAGAAAGCTATTAAGATCTATACTTTTCCAGAAAGATTTTCTTATGGTTAGGATTATATAACTATGGACATACGTAGTGTTCAAAGACAAATTTATATATTTTTTTTAATTTGGGACATTTAAATTAAACCTTACATATAGATCAACGTCGTAAGGAACAGTATGGAGAGTACGAAATAAAAACATGTACTTATGTGAATAATTTTCATTGTAGTACTACCTCTGTTCTTTATTAATCGACGCTAGGTTTGTACGTGTGAAGGCTACTTTGTCTGTAGGACTCACGTCAATTTAATCGGAACGGAGGGAGTATATCTAATGTTGTCTCCGACTTACCTTCTTGGAGAAGGCACAAAGTGATTGATTATCAGAGAACCGCGTGAGCTCTGATACTTGATATGGCTTCCCTGTGCAGAGAAGTGCAATCTGTAACTGATTTGTTGAGACGATTACACGGCTGCCGTTGTTACTGTCCGGTAGGTACGATTTGATAACATCCCATTCTACCACAGTGGATACCTGTTCAAGGATGACCAAGTACCTCAGCCCACTCATCAATTGCCGCATGAGTTTAGCCTTGAGGTGAGCATCTTCCATATCCAATGCCGATTTCATCCTTGCTAGGAATTCTGCACCTAAGTTATATTCGCCAGACCTCGCACAAACCTGAGTCAGCATGCTCTTGATAAACTCATCAGGTTGAAAAGGAGTCATCAACTTGACCCAAGCACGGGTATTGAATCTTTCGCAGATTTCTGGGTCATTATATGCCTTCATGAGAATGGACGCCACCCCAAGATCAGCTGTTCCTGCGCTTCCCCAAACCGAGATCACCTGAAGATCACTGTCTTGACTCTTGATTAACTTCTCAAGGTCTTCCATGCGGTTGCTGCGACACTTCCCCATGTCCTCCCACACCTCTCTTAGGATGTAGAATGCTGATCGGCATGTATTTGCCCGATCTGGCTGCTCAGCCAGTGACATGGGTTTGGTGGAGTTGGAGCCAGAATCCACGATGAGGTTGTAGCGCACGTTCCTCTGGCATACATCCTCGACCCTGGCCTTGATATCCTTTATATCGTCGACCGCTTTGTCCAGGGGCAGTGGTGGCGCGTCGCAGGACACCACCATGAGCCCGAGCCGCCGCAACCACCCCCAGGCCGTCTTCTTGTCCAGGTCGACAACAAACTCGACGCAGTCCTCAACGTCGAAGGCGAGGTCACGGATCTGCCTCACCCAGGTCCTCACCACTTCATTTTGGGCACCCTTCACATTGGCGACTTTGAGAAAGGATTGCATCATTTCGAACTCACCGGTGATGAACACCAGGTCGTTCTGCACCCTCACCCTCAGTTTCTTCTCATCCTCAATCGCCAACTTCACCCTGCTCACTGTCCCCTCCATCGCCATCTTGGTCAGCCCAAGCGCGAAGTCCGCCATTGTTTGAGCTCCCAGAAGCTCTCTACAGTCTACACTACAGGAGGTATGGTGTTTGATGCGTTGTCGTGAGGTTGAGTCAAGTGATAAGAATAAGATGCTACCGGTGCTTGAGACTCGGTATCAGCCCGGGGACAGGTTTATTATAACAGGGAGGGAGAGCATCTGTGCGGTTGGTGCCGATGGTGACTTAAGGTCGCTGGACCAATAATACAGGTAGACGAATTCAAGTTGCGGAATTGCTTCACACACGACATTTTCCATACGATCTCTGTCCGATGACTTTCACCGAAGCGCTACTTGTTTTTTATTTGGAACTGACCATGGCCCTAATCGAATCCTCTGCCGAGTGCCACGTTCCCCGTTGCAAGCCCCAAGCTAGCCAAAGCCCAACTTTTCTTTAAACCAAACAAAAACATCCATTGATTAAGAAAAAAATATCCGTAACATATACAAACCTGTTCAAGACCCACAAGCCTTGTCCGTTTGGGTTAGGTCTGTCTAGCGGTTCGACATATTTTTTTCAATAATAATTTTTTATTAATAGAAAAGTAATATACATAGTGCCGAAAAAGAACTTGAAAATAAAACCCTATCTAGGGTTCACGCTATGGACACCTACTCCTTGTCGTCGTTGTCGACGAGGTTGACGAATATCGAAGGCGCCCAAGGCCACCACTGACATGTGAGCCAGATGTGGCATCGGCGGTGGCGGCATTGGTACATGAGGAGGTGGTGGTGATCATGCCGGGTTGTGACCAGGGCGACCGGAGGGATCACTGGCCTGCCCTGAGTCGACACAAAGTCCAACAGCTGGACGGCGAGACAGTGCCACTGGGCGAGCTCGTCTGGATGGCTTTGGGCGATGGCCAGCTCAATCACCTCCTTCTCCGTGAGGTCAGGTGGCTGGACCTCCGGGTTCATGCCGACGGGTGGATCAAGTACCACGCCGTCGTGGAAGAGGTCATCGTCATGGTCCACGCGGCCTCCTCGGCGGCGAGGTCAGACGCTGCAGCAGCCGCCGCTCCGCCCTCCTTCTTCTCCATCCTCTTCCTCCTGCGTGCCGGTGATGACGAGGCGCGCTCCCCCTCGCGAACGACGAGGGCGCCGCTGCTGCGCCCTCTGGTCGATGGTGGCGACGTCGGCTCTGTCTTCACCGTCGTCCTCGGCATCGCCGCTAGAGGAGCGGATCCGCAGCTGCGCGTCGTCGACCTTGACGCCGACCCCGACGAGGACGACGATGCCATGCGCCGTGGCATCCTGGAGCTTCCGTGTCGGCGCGACACGGAAGGCACCGCCGCCGGCGGGGGCATCCACAGGACGGGGTAGTTGCCGCCCTCGATGTGCGCGAGCACATTCTCGAGGGTGCGGCCCGGCGCTCTCCACCAGCGGCGGCGACCGACGGCGTTGTTGCGCGCTGGAGGAGGGGGAGGACCGTCGTACGCCGCGAGTTCCCGTTCGTACCTACGACGGAAGACTGACTGGCGGCAAGTTTTTACAGCGCGCGGAAGGCGATGCGATGAGGACGACGATCGGCCTTTCTCGCCGACAAGTCGGGACCACCAGGTGCGCGGGAAGTTTCCTCGATGTTGCCCGCGTTTTTTTTCCTCCGGATTCCCCGAGCACGCCCCGGAGGACGGGGATGACATGGGCTCGCCGGATGGATGAAAGTCCAAATTCAGGCGAAAACGAGAAGCCGGAGGCGCGGCTGGGCCATTTTTCGCCGCCCGGATAGAAAAAAGGGCTGCCGGGGCCCTCGTCGGGAAGACGGCTGGAGATGATCTAAGTATTCCTTTTAGCGGAGATGATCTAAGCATTCCTTTTAGGGCATCTCCAGCGGCGCGACGCATTTCGGACGCCCAAATTGTCCGCTGGCGTCCGTTTGCGTCGCCTGGCGGACACCAAAATGACCGCGAGGGGCGAAATGTCCGTTTGCGTCGGGGGCTACCTCCAGCGGTCCGACGCATTTTGGACATGCAAGTGTTTTTTTTTTGCTGCTATTTCTTTTCAATTTTGTTGAATGATCAAGTTTAAACGCGAAAAAGTAGTACTCAATGATGTCATGTTGGTCCAATCGAATAGATTATAGCCTAAACAATTAACCGGATACTTCAATCGACTAGATTCAAACATATTTAACATACAAAGAAGAACAAATTTAAAAACATATAAACTGGAGATGTCCTTAGAGAAATGTCCGTTTGCGTCGCTCCGCTGGAGATGCCTTTACGGAAAGAAGGATGATAGTGTAAGAGTCCATTTGGCTGGGCTTGTATATGAGGAAAGACAGAGTCTAAGAGCATCTCCAGTCGCGTCCCCCAAACCGTCCCCCAAAGCGATTTGGGGCGCGCCGGACAAAAAAACGTTCCCAGCCGCGCGCCCCAAAGGCCTTTTTTGTCCGGCGCGGCCCGATACGGTGTCCGGCGTCCCGAGCCCGTCCCCGTCCCACAGGGGACGCACCGGGCACGCCGGACACAACGAAATGAGAGGCGAGGAGGCGCGGGCCCGACCCGTCAGCGGCTCGGACGCTCAACCGCCACATACGTAGCGACGGTGCAGTTGCCAGGAAGCGGAACCGTCGCATTGGCAACCGCGTCGATGGCGCGCCAACCCCGCCGGAATGGAGCGCCGACTCCTCGGAAGAGCAACCGCTGCTCTCTTCGACTTCTGCGCCGCCGTTCATCCGCGCTCAATAAGACCCGTACGTACGCCGTACGTACGCCACCATTCATCCAAGCCTCCATCCGACACCTCCAGCGACGATGAGCTACATCTCCCAGCTCCCGTCCGACACCTCCAGCGAGGGAAAGCCCGCTGGCTGGCGCCATTGGTGGGAGAGAGCCAGGACGCCGAGCAGCTGCGACGATTCCCCGCCGCCAGTTGACAGCGAGGAGGAATGGCTGGGCTGGGAGGAGGACGCGGAGGAAGAAGAGAGCGAGGACGCGGCGGCGGCGGTGGCCCGTGCGAAGGCGAAGGCGGCCAAGGCCAAGGCGGCTAAGGCCAAGGCCGCCAAGGCAAAGGCAAAGGCAAAGGCGCAGCCGACGTTCACCGCCGACGATGAGGAGGACTCCGACGCGTCGGGCGCCGACACCGCCTCTTCGGAAGAGGTGGCGAGCAGGAAGCGCCACCGCGATGACGACGACGAGGCGGGGCCATCAGCGAAGAAGAAGAAGTAGATAGTTTATATGTATTTAATTATATTTTTCCGAAGTTTTATATATAATTTGTTTATGTTCAACCGATTTGAATATTAGTAAATAGTTTTTTCTAGCCAAAAAAAGTACTTTTAATGTTTGGGGGCGGCGTTTGGGGAGCGACGTCCCCCAAACGCGGCACGAACAAAACACGTCCCCCAAACGCGGCACGAACAAAACACGTCCCCCAAACGCTCGATCCGGCGCGCTTTGGGGGACGGTTTGGGGAACGCGGCTGGAGATGCTCTAACTGTTGCCCACTCGAAGCGAGCGCGCTACAAAGGATCGTACGGATATCGGATAGTTATTGTCGTGTGTATAGCAGCAGTTGGTCCGCTGTCAAAAAAACAAAAAAAAAATCAAGTTGGTCCCACGTAGTACTGTACTAGTAGTGAAATCTGTGTCAGTTGAAGGTCGCCTTCATCGTTTTACTACCAATAGCCGGGGACAGACCTGTAACAAACATGTAGAGTGGGGCCCGAGCAATAATACTTCTTTTTCCCGTGCTAGCCCATTACATACACCCTCCGCGTTGTCTTGTTTGCAGAAAACAGTAGAATAAGTATTGCAGTAGATTGTATTCGATGTAAAGAATGGACCGGGGTCCACAGTTCACTAGAGGTGTCTCTCCCATAAGATAAATAGCATGTTAGGTGAACAAATTACAGTTGGGCAATTGACAAATAGAGAGGGTATGACAATGCACATACATGATATGATGAATATTGTGAGATTTAATTGGGCATTACGACAAAGTACATAGACCGCTATCCAGCATGCATCTATGCCTAAAAAGTCCACCTTCAGGTTATCATCCGAACCCCTTCCAGTATTAAGTTGAAAACAACAGACAATTGCATTAAGTATGGTGCGTAATGTAATCAATAACTACATCCTCGGACATAGCATCAATGTTTTATTCCTAGTGGCAACAGCACATCCACAACCTTAGAACTTTCTGTCACTGTCCCAGATTTAATGGAGGCATGAACCCACTATCGAGCATAAACACTCCCTCTTGGAGTTAAGAGTAAAAACTTGGCCAGAGCCTCTACTAATAACGGAGAGCATGCAAGATCATAAACAACACATATGTAATAGATTGATAATCAACATAACATAGTATTCTCTATCCATCGGATCCCGACAAACACAACATATATCATTACAGATAGATGATCTTGATCATGTTAGGCAGCTCACAAGACCCGACAATGAAGCACATAAGGAGAAGACGACCATCTAGCTACTGCTATGGACCCATAGTCCAGGGGTGAACTACTCACTCATCACTCCGGAGGCGACCATGGCGGTGTAGAGTCCTCCGGGAGATGATTCCCCTCTCCGGCAGGGTGCCGGAGGCGATCTCCTGAATCCCCCGAGATGGGATTGACGGCGGCGGCGTCTCTGGAAGGTTTTTCGTATCGTGGCTCTCGGTACTGGGGGTTTCGCGACGAAGACTATATGTAGGCGGAAGGGCAGGTCAGGAGGCGTCACGGGGGCCCCACACGCTAGGGCCGCGCGGGCCCCCCTTGGGCCGCGCCGCCCTAGTGTGGCGGCGCCTCGTGGCCCCACTTCATCTTCCCTTCGGTCTTCTGGAAGCTTCGTGGCAAAATAGGCCCCTAGGCGTTGATTTCGTCTAATTCCGAGAATATTTCCTTACTAGGATTTCTGAAACAAAAAACAGCAGAAAATAGCAACTGGCTCTTCGGCATCTCGTTAATAGGTTAGTGCCGGAAAATGCATAAATATGACATAAAGTATGCATAAAACATGTAGATATCATCAATAATGTGGCATGGAACATAAGAAATTATCGATACGTCGGAGACGTATCAGCATCCCCAAGCTTAGTTTCTGCTCGTCCCGAGCAGGTAAACGATAACAAAGATAATTTCTGGAGTGACATGCCATCATAACCTTGATCATACTATTGTAAGCATATGTAATGAATGCAGCGATCAAACAATGTAAATGACATGAGTAAACAAATGAATCATAAAGCAAAGACTTTTCATAAATAGTACTTCAAGACAAGCATCAATAAGTCTTGCATAAGAGTTAACTCATAAAGCAATAATTCAAAATAAAGGTATTGAAGCAACACAAAGGAAGATTAAGTTTCAGCGGTTGCTTTCAACTTGTAACATGTATATCTCATGGATAATTGTCAATATAGAGTAATATAACAAGTGCAATATGCAAGTATGTAGGAATCAATGCACAGTCCACACAAGTGTTTGCTTCTTGAGGTGGAGAGAAATAGGTGAACTGACTCAACATAATAGTAGAAGAATGGTTCTTCAAAGAGGAAAGAATCGATTGCTATATTTGTGCTAGAGCTTTGGTTTTAAAAACATGAAACAATTTTGTCAACGGTAGTAATAAAGCATATGTGTTATGTAAATTATATCCTACAAGTTGCAAGCCTCATGCATAGTATACTAATAGTGCCCGCACCTTGTCCTAATTAGCTTGGATTACCTGGATTATCACCGCAATACATATGTTTTAACCAAGTGTCACAAAGGGGTACCTCTATGCCGCCTGTACAAAGGTCTAAGGAGAAAGCTCGCATTGGATTTCTCGCTTTTGATTATTCTCAACTTAGACATCCATACCGGGACAACATAGACAACAGATAGTGGACTCCTCTTTAATGCTTAAGCATTCAACAACAATTAATTTTCTCATTAGAGATTTGAGGATTGTTTGTCCAAAACTGAAACTTCCACCATGAATCATGGCTTTAGTTAGCGGCCCAATGTTCTTCTCTAACAGTATGCATGCTCAAACCATTCAACTCATGGTAAATCGCCCTTACTTCAGACAAGACGAATATGCATAGCAACTCACATGATATTCAACAAAGAGTAGTTGATGGCGTCCCCAGGAACATGATTATCGCTCAACAAGCAACTTAATAAGAGATAAAGTGCATAAGTACATATTCAATACCACAATAGTTTTTAGGCTATTTGTCCCATGAGATATATATTGCAAAGGCGAATGATGGAAATTTAAAGGTAGCACTCAAGCAATTTACTTTGGAATGGCGGAGAAATACCATGTAGTAGGTAGGTATGGTGGACACAAATGGCATAGTGGTTGGCTCAAGGATTTTGGATGCATGAGAAGTATTCCCTCTCGATACAAGGTTTAGGCTAGCAAGGTTATTTGAAACAAACACAAGGATGAACCGGTGCAGCAAAACTCACATAAAAGGCATATTGTAAACATTATAAGACTCTACACCGTCTTCCTTGTTGTTCAAACTCTTTACTAGAAATTATCTAGATCTTAGAGAGACCAATTATGCAAACCAAATTTTAGCAATCTCTATGTATTTCTTCATTAATAGGTGCAAAGTATATGATGCAAGAGCTTAAACATGAGCACAACAATTGCCAAGTATCACATTATCCAAGACATTGTAGCAATTACTACATGTATCATTTTCCGTTTCCAACCATATAACAATTTAACGAAGAAGATTCAACCTTCGCCATGAATATTATGAGTAAAGCCTAAGGACATATTTGTCCATATGCAACAGCGGAGCGTGTCTCTCTCCCACACAATGAATGCTAGGACCCATTTTATTCAAACAAAACAAAAATAAAAACAAACCGACGCTCCAAGCAAAGTGCATAAGATGTGATGGAATAAAAATATAGTTTCACTAGAGGAACCTGATAATGTTGTCGATGAAGAAGGGGATGCCTTGGGCATCCCCAAGCTTAGACGCTTGAGTCTTCTTGAAATATGCAGGGGTGAACCACCGGGGCATCCCCAAGCTTAGAGCTTTCACTCTCCTTGATCATATTGTATCATCTCCCTCTCTTGATCCTTGAAAACTTCCTCCACACCAAACTCAAAACAACTCATTAGAGGGTTAGTGCACAATTAAAATTTACATGTTCAGAGGTGACTTAATCATTCTTTACACTTCTGGACATTGCACAAAGCTACTGAAAGTTAATGGAATAGAAAAATCCATCAAGCATAGCAAAACAGGCAATGCGAAATAAAAGGCAGAATCTGTCAAAACAGAACAGTTTGTAAAAACGAATTTCTAACAGGCACCAGAATTGCTCAAATGAAAATTCTCAAATTGAATGAAAGTTGCGTACATATCTGAGGATCACTCACGTAAATTGGCATAATTTTCTGAGTTACCTACAGAGAATTAGACCCAGATTCGTGACAGCAAAGAAATCTTTTTCTGCGCAGTAATCCAAATCTAGTATGAACCTTACTATCAACGACTTCACTTGGCACAACAATGCACAAAACTAAGATAAGGAGAGGTTGCTAAAGTAGTAACAACTTCCAAGACTCAAATATAAAATAAAAGTACTGTAGTAAAAACATGGGTTGTCTCCCATAAGGGCTTTTCTTTAACGCCTTTCAGCTAGGCGCAGAAAGTGTATATCAAGTATTATCAAGAGATGGTGCATCTACAGCGGGGCGTGGAGTTTTCTCAACCATGCATAATATTTTGGATACATAGGTTTCAGCGGCTCCCTTTTCATTAGTCTTGGGCTTGCTACTCTCATCAAACAAATTTTCAGGAACAAGCCAAGCATAATTGTCATCTAGAGCTTCATGCATCGCTAGGAGCTTACATGGTATTGGTGCTTTAATCTCCCCACCATCATTAACATTATTAGTGTACTTAATTCTATCCATATCCATATTTTCAAGTGTTCTTTTAAAATCGGTGATCATACCAAGCCTATCATGCTTACTAAAAACTTTTCTAGCTTCTTTGGCTACATCCTCAAATTCTCGCACTAGGACTTTTAAAAAAAATCTCTCTTCTCTCCCCTCTCCATACCAGAAAGTGTAAGAAACATGTGTTGTATCATGGGGTTGAGACTAATAAATCTAGCTTCCATCATGCGTACCAAACAAACAGAGGCATCTTCATAAGTAGGGATAGCTTTTGCAAGGGGTATATCTTTAAGATCTTCATGCATACTAACATGGGTGAAGAATTCTTCTATATTATCTCTTCCAATTATAGACCCTTGTCCCACATGTATATCTTTTGCAGTAAAATTAAAAGGAAACATGATGAAATAAGTAAAGCAGATGCAAGTAACTAATTTTTTTGTGTTTTTAATATAGCAAACAAGATAACAAATTAAAGTAAAACTAGCAACTAATTTTTTTGTGTTTTGATATAATGCAGCAAACAAAGTAGTAAATAAAAGTAAAGCAAGAAAAAAACAAAGTAAAGAGATTGGATCGTGGAGACTCCCCTTGCAGCCTGTCTTGATCTCCCCGGCAACGGCGCCAGAAATTTGCTTGCTGCGCGTAGTTGATGTATGTCTTTCTGTTCAACACGCGTCCGTTGGGAACCCCAAGAGGAAGGTGTGATGCGTACAGCAGCAAGTTTCCCTCAGTAAGAAACCAAGGTTTATTGAACCAGTAGGAGACAAGAAGCATGTTGAAGGTTGATGGCGGCGAGATGTAGTGCGGCGCAACACCAGGGATTCCGGCGCCAACGTGGAACCTGCACAACACAACCAAAGTACTTTGCCCCAACGAAACAGTGAGGTTGTCAATCTCACCGGCTTGCTGTAACAAAGGATTAGATGTATAGTGTGGATGATGATTGTTTGCAGAAAACAGTAGAACAAGTATTGCAGTAGATTGTATTCGATGTAAAGAATGGACCGGGGTCCACAATTCACTAGAGGTGTCTCTCCCATAAGATAAATAGCATGTTGGGTGAACAAATTACAGTTGGGCAATTGACAAATAGAGAGGGCATGACAATGCACATATATGATATGATGAATATTGTGAGATTTAATTGGGTAGTACGACAAAGTACATAGACCGCTATTCAGCATGCATCTATGCCTAAAAAGTCCACCTTCAGGTTATCATCCGAACCCCTTCCAGTATTAAGTTGAAAATAACAGACAATTACATTAAGTATGGTGCGTAATGTAATCAATAACTACATCCTCGGACATAGCATCAATGTTTTATCCCTAGTGGCAACAGCACATCCACAACCTTAGAACTTTCTGTCACTGTCCCAGATTTAATGGAGGCATGAACCCACTATCGAGCATAAATACTCCCTCTTGGAGTTAAGAGTAAAAACTTGGCCAGAGCCTCTACTAATAACGGAGAGCATGCAAGATCATAAACAACACATAGGTAATAGATTGATAATCAACATAACATAGTATTCTCTATCCATCGGATCCCGACAAACACAACATATAGCATTACAGATAGATGATCTTGATCATGTTAGGCAGCTCACAAGACCCGACA
The DNA here is from genome assembly GCF_019359855.2 of Lolium perenne. Classification (NCBI taxonomy): domain Eukaryota; kingdom Viridiplantae; phylum Streptophyta; class Magnoliopsida; order Poales; family Poaceae; genus Lolium; species Lolium perenne. The sequence continues at coordinate 350,587,237 of NC_067246.2, forward strand.
ATGAAGCACATAAGGAGAAGACGACCATCTAGCTATTGCTATGGACCCATAGTCCAGGGGTGAATGATGACCCACAAGTATAGGGGATCGCAACAGTCTTCGAGGGAAGTAAAACCCAATTTATTGATTCGACACAAGGGGAGACAAAGAACACTTGGAAGCCTTAACAACGGAGTTGTCAATTCAGTTGCACCTGGAAACAGACTTGCTCGCAAGAGTTTATCAAGAGTAACAGCTTTTATAGCAGTAGCAGTAGTGAAATAACAGCAGCAGAGTAACAGAGACAGCAGTAGTGATTTTAGTAAACAGCAGGATTAAAATACTGTAGGCACGGGGACGGATGACGGGCGTTGCATGGATGAGAGAAACTCATGTAACAATCATAGCAGGGCATTTGCAGATAATAATAAAACGGTGTCCAAGTACAAAGCAATCAATAGGCATGTGTTCCATATATAGTCGTGCGTGCTCGCAGTGAGAAACTTGCACAACATCTTTTGTCCTACCAGCCGGTGGCAGCCGGGCCTCAAGGGAAACTACTGGATATTAAGGTACTCCTTTTAATAGAGTACCGGAGCAAAGCATTAACACTCCGTGAACACATGTGATCCTCACATCGCTACCATTCCCTCCGGTTGTCCCGATTTCTGTCACTTCGGGGCCATCGGTTCCGAACAGCGACATGTGTATACAACTTATAGGTAAGACCATAAACAATGATTATCTTGATGAAGCAATAACATGTTCAGATCTGAGATCATGGCACTCGGGCCCTAGTGACAAGCATTAAGCATAACAAGTTGCAACAATATCATCAAAGTACCAATAACGGACACTAGGCACTATGCCCTAACAATCTTATGCTATTACATGACCAATCTCATCCAATCCCTACCATCCCCTTCGGCCTACAGCGGGGGAATTACTCACACATGGATGGGGGAAACATGGCTGGTTGATGTAGAGGCGTTGGCGGTGATGGCGGTGATGATCTCCTCCAATTCCCCGTCCCGGCGGAGTGCCAGAACGGAGAATTCTTGCTCCCGCGACGGAGTTTCGCGATGTGGCGGCGTTCGGAGGGTTTCGGCGACTTCGACTTCTCCCCGGTGTTTTTAGGTCGAGGCCGATAAATAGTCCGAAGGAGGGCGTCGGAGGCCGGCCGAGGGGCCACACCACAGGCCGCGCGGGCCCCCCCGGGCCGCGCCGCCCTATGGTGTGGGGCCCTCGGGCCTCCACTTCAATTGCCCTTCCGGCTCCGTTAGTTTCCTGGGAAAATAGGGCCTTCGCATAAATTCCGAGGTTTTTCCGAAAGTTGGATTTCTGCACAAAAACGAGACACCAGAGCAGTTCTGCTGAAAACAGCGTTAGTCCGTGTTAGTTGTATCCAAAATACACAAATTAGAGGCAAAACAATAGCAAAAGTGTTCGGGAAAGTAGATACGTTTTGGACGTATCAACTCCCCCCAAGCTTAGCTTATTGCTTGTCCTCAAGCAATTCAGTTAACAACTGAGCGATAAAAGAACTTTCACGAACACATTTGCTCATATGATGTATATATTCTCATGCAATAGCTAATACTTAAGCAGTTCATAATGAGATACATGCAAATAAGATCATCTAACAGCTATGTCAATCATGGAGAGGTACCAACAATTAATAAGAAGCATCATGAATCATGTATATAAGCAAGATTGCAATGTCCATAAGAGAGTATGATAAAGTGGTATCTCGCTTGCCTGTATTTGATTGGCAAAACATAAATGCCCGGGCACCTCTGGAGTTCATAGAAAGACTAGAAGTAGTGATTGTCAAAAGATAAATGCATCAAAGTTATACCACAATCAATCATATTTTGAGACAAGCATATTGTACTAAGAATGACAGTTGTGCTCTCAAGATAGTGCTCAAAGAAATAATGGAGACACAACATAAAAGTAAAAGATTGACCCTTCGCAGAGGGAAGCAGGGATTAACATGCGCTAGAGCTTTTCATTTTTATAAAGACAGGAGTAAAATTATTTTGAGAGGTGTTTGTTGTTGTCAACGAATGGTAATGGGTACACTAACTACCTTGCCAACCGGACTTTCAAGAGCGGCTCCCATGAATTATTGCATATTTATTTGGCACTCCTTCCAACCTTTCTTTCACAAACCATGGCTAACCGAATCCTCGGGTGCCTGCCAACAATCTCATACCGTGAAGGAGTGCCCTTTTATTTTAGTTTTATTATGATGATGACACTCCCCCCAACCTTTGCTTACACAAGCCATGGCTAACCGAATCCTTCGGGTGCCGTCCAACAATCACAAACCACGGAGGAGTGTCTATTTAAGTTAATTAATTCGGGACTGGGAATCCCATTGCCAGCTCTTTTTGCAAAATTATTGGATAAGCGGATGTGCCACTAGTCCATATGAGAGTCCGTCAAAAGTAAATGACAAGGCTGAAAGCTAAACACCACATACTTCCTCATGAGCTATGAAACATAAACACAAATTGAGAAACATTTTGAAGGTTTTAAAGGTAGCGCATGAGAATTTACTTGGAATGGTTTGAAATGCCATGCATAGGTATTTATGGTGGACACTTTTGGAACAACTTGGTTTTCAGGTGTTTGGAAGCACGAGCAGCGTTCCCGCTCAGTACAAGTGAAGGCTAGCAATAGACTAGGGAAGCGACAAATCAAGAGAGCAAAGAATCGTCATAATCATGCTTGCGGCAAAATAAATTAACGGAGGCATAAAAGTGATACAAGAACTCTGAAGCAATATAGATCATCGAGGCTTAATTGACTTTTTATTCAGTCATATGCATGCGTGAGCATGTGCCAAGTCGATATAAATGAATTATTCAGAGGAGGATACCACAATGCCATACTTACTTATGAATAAAACAATGCAAACAAACATCCATGACATGCTACTCATATTAATAGATTGGAGCTAAACATGAGAGATCATAAACTACTAGACTTTCTTCAAATAACATATACTTCACATGAACCAACTAAGCATGCTCATATGGATGAGTATATGTACAAAAATGAAAACAAATAGAGTTCATACCAGCCTCTCACCACAATCAGATTGTCGTAGATCGTCATTATTGCCTTTTCACTTGTGTAGCTTGGATAATATGAAATGAAAACCACGCTCCAGCCACCGAAGACCATTGAACTCATAAAGAACTTTACAAACCAAAGAAGAACAGCAAATATTTTTGGTGTTTTCAAATTGCAAATAAGAACAAGAGGAAACAAACAAACAAAGCAAAATCTTTTTGGGTTTTCTTATAGCAAACTAGCAATAGCAAATAAAGTGAAACAAATGCAAGAAACCAAAGCAAACAAATGGTGAAGAGAAACAACAGAAATATTTTTGGTCTTTTTGTGTTTTGGAAAGGAAACAAAGCAAGAACAAGAAATAGCAAATTAAAAGAAACACAGAACAGCAGGATGACAGAAATCTGCCAAAACTTGACAGCAGTACAGAAATCGATTTTTACAAAAATCTTAAGTTGCTCAGATCGCAAAGTGTTCAACTAATGAAAGTTAGATAACAACCTGGGGAACCTGCACAAAAATTGACAGCTCAAAATGACGCTCTGGCTATTTTTGAGAATTTTTACGGTAACGTTCCAGAATCTGTTTTCAGGCAGCACTTCCCCAAATATTATCTTCTTCTCATTAGAAAACCACTCAAACGAACAAAACAAGTATGTGCAAGTATCCAGCAACCATAATATGCAAAGAATGAGTGATGCCGGTATACCTCCCCCCAAGCTTAGGCTTTTGGCCTAAGTGGAGTTCAACCCCAACGAGGGTCGTTGTTCCTCGCCGGTGGGTAGTCCATGGAGTAGTCATAGTAAAGCTCCTGTGCAGAAGAAAAGCGTGGAGGCTCCGCATATCCACCATGTTGATGCGAGGAACTTGCTGCATCGGATGATGAGTCGAGGTGCTCCTCGACCTCCGTGTCGTCCCTTGCATGTTGACCTCCTCTCTCTATATGTGCATCCAGTGCACCTTCTGTGACAGACCAGTCTCCCCTGGAATAAAGGTTAGACAAAACAGGCGCAGGCAATCTTACTAGTTTCTCAGTTTTCTTAGTTATTCTCCAGACTTTCTTATAAAATACCATCTTGTAATACAGGTTACCCAAGTTGGAGGAATCAGAAACAAATTCATGTTTAATCATAGAGGCTATGTCAAGTCTTTCTATGGAGAATGGAATATCAAAATGATGAGGTTCTACATTATGAAAAGATAGTAAACGAGAGGCGATGAGACCTCCACAAATTCCACCTTTCTCACGGTTAGTAGCAAGTCTATAGGCTATCAATGCCCCCAAATTATAAGTCCTACTATTTTGCAGTGCCGCAGCTAGAAAAGCCAAATCCGGGATAGAAAGTTTACCACCAATCCTTTTAGCAAGAACGCATTTGGTAATAAAATAGGCAAAGTAGCGGATAGCCGGGAGCTGAATACTAGTGATTTTACCACTTTCACCTGAGAAACTCCTTCCATCGCAAATCATCTTGTAGAGATCCGAGAGTTCTTGCGGCGATCCCTTTATCTTCTCACATGATCCCCATTGCGGTACTCTAATTGCTGCACAAAAAGCACTAAATGGCAAGTTGACAGCTTTATTGTAAATTTTATACTGGACCGTGGGGTTAGATCGCGACCAATTGAACTTGAAGTCCTGCACAAAAGACATAGTTAATTTCACATATTGTCTTGGCTCTCCTTCAACAAAGTCACTCAGCCCTGCACGAGAAATTAGAGTTTGAACATCTTCAAATATCCCCGCGCTTCTCATGAAATCCGCGCACGGGTAGTAAGAGGGGTATACTCCGTCTTCACGATTGACCATCATAACTTGTTGGACTTCCAATTCTTGCTGGTTCAAGTGATATCTATTCCACTCCATTTTCTGAAATTTCAACAACCAATATAGAAATTTGATTTGGTGACAAATAATTGAGGGAAACTACCATAGGAACTTGTTAGAGTACTAATCATGCATCAAAACTAGTTTCTACCACTTAGAACAAGCATGCAAGCTCACTAAACATGTTGCCTACAGCAGCAAAATATTCAAGATATACTCAACCAAACGAAATTCTACTTGGATGGGTGGAGGAGTCACATACCGAAGAGCAAATGTGCCAAATTTCAGACAGAAATCTGGGCTGAGCAAAGAGATCGAAAAATCTGGAGCTCTGGAGTAAAAACGCGAGTGAGAGGAACTTGGTGTCGATTTTTTCGGGAGAGAGAAGAGTCTGGGAGGAAGAGATGGCAAAGTGGGGCAGAGGGGGACCCACACCACATGGTGGCGCGGCCACCTCCTTGGCCGCGCCGGCCTGTGGTCTGGCGCCCTCTGGTGCCCCACAGGTCATCCTCTGGTGCTCCCAGGTGCCTCGTGGAAAAATAGGACCAACGGTATAATTTTTGTGAATTTTTGAAAACTTTGAAAAACGCACATTTCTGGGTATTTAGTTTATTATTACTGGCCAGGAATTTTTTTTTGAAATCTTCGAATAACTCAAGAACTTTGCAAATTAAAAATGCTACAGCAACTAGAGCAAGTGGAGGAAGAAAGAGATGTTGTTTACCTCCTCTATGCATATAAAAGGTATTTGTTAACAAGGTTGATCAAGTCTTGCCACCAAATAAATTTTACATAGCATAAGAAGAAATAAACCTCAAATCAATCATGTTACCTTGAATTGTATTGATATGGATCCAATCACGAGAGTTTGATATTCTTCCTTAGGCTCATATATAGGACAATCAATAGTTCCCACTTTGATAGTTCTCACATTAGAAATAGTATTGACTCCACACGCTTTCTCAATCCTCTTGGGGAAATAAACGGTATGTTCCCTATCATCAACATTGAAAGTAACCTTTCCTTTGTTGCAATCAATAACAGCCCCTGCGGTGTTAAGAAAAGGTCTCCCAAGAATAATAGACATATTATCATCTTCAGGCATTTCCAACACAACAAAATCAGTTAATATCAAGCAGTTAGTAGTAACTTGAACAGGAACATTTTCACATATACCAACAGGAATAGCAGTAGATTTATCAGCCATTTGCAAAGATATATCAGTAGGTATCAACTTATCTAAGTAAAGTCTCTTGTAAAGAGAAAAAGGCATAACACTAACACCGGCTCCCAAGTCACATAGAGCAGTTTTAACATAATTATTCTTGATAGAACAAGGAATAGTAGGTATACCTGGGTCGCCCAACTTCTTCGGAACTTTGCCATTGAAAGAGTAATTAGCAAGCATAGTGGAAATTTCCTCATTGGGGATTTTCCTTTTGTTAGTAACAATATCTTTCATATACTTTGAATAAGGAGGCAATTTAATAGCATCAGTCAAAGGGATTTGCAAGAATAAAGGTTTCATCCAATCGCAAAATTTATTATAGTGTTCTTCTTCCTTAGATTTTAGTTTCTTAGCAGGAAAAGGCATTTGCTTTTGCACCCAAGGTTCTCTTTCATTACCATGTTTCTCAGCAATAAAGTCTTCTTTAGTGTACTTTTTATTTTTAGCATGCTTTTCAGGTTCTTCTTCAACCTCTTCTTTATCAGGAGTATCATTCTTATCATTATCATTATCATTATCATGTTCATTACCACTTTCAGTTTCAGCATCAGAAATAGAAATACTATTAGGATCATTAACAGGTTCAGAGGATTCTACAACATTTTTATGTTTCTTCTTCTTTTTCTTCCTAGAATGAGCACTAGGTTCAATGCGTTGAGAATCTTGTTCAATTCTTTTGGGATGCCCTTCAGGATATAGAGGATCCTGGGTAGAGACACCACCTCTAGTTGTTACTTCATAAGCATGTTTCTCTTTAGAATTATTCCCTAACAAGTCATTTTGCACTTTAGTGAGTTGATCAATTTGAGTTTGAATCATTTGAAAATGTTTAACAAGCATCTTAACATCATTGGAGGTTCTCTCCACAATATCATGCAATTCACTAATAGCTTGAGAATTTTCCATTAAATGATTCTCTACTCTCATATTAAAATTTTCTTGCTTAACAATATAATTATCAAACTCATCTAAGCATTGTGCAGGAGGCTTTGAATACGGAATATCCTCCCTAGTAAAGCGTTGAAGGGAATTTACCTCAATCATGGATGAAGGGGGAATTATCTCACATATATCTTCAATAGGAGGTAGATTCTTCACATCTTCAGATTTAATACCTTTCTCCTTGAGAGACTTCTTGGCTTCCCTCATATCTTCATCATTCAATTTAATTAAACCCCTCTTCTTCAATATTGGAGTTGGAGTCGGTTCAGGCGTAGTCCAATCATCATGATTCCGGCTTATTTTAGCCAAAAATTCTTCAGCGTCCTCTGGAGTTCTTTTCCTGAAAACACAACCAGCACAACTATCCAGGTATGCCCTAGACTCAATGGTTAGTCCACTATAAAATATATCAAGTAAATCATGCTTTTCCAGATCATGCTCAGGCCGAGCTCTAATAAGAGAGCAGAATCTCGACCAAGCCTCAGGCAATTTCTCTTCATCTTCCTGATTAAAATTATAAATTCTCTGCAAAGCAATATGTTGAGCACTAGCAGGAAAGTATTTGCGGAAGAAAACATCAAGCAATTCTTTCGGACTTTTAATAGAATTAGGTGGCAAATTATTATACCAAGTTTTAGCGTCATCCTTTAATGAGAATGGAAATATTTTAGCAACAAAATAAGTACGCATCTTAACATCATCAGAAAACAAGCTACTTAGAGTAGATAACTCAGTCATGTGTTCAACAGCACTTTCTTTTTCAGTACCACAAAAGGGTGTTTTCTCAACAATAGCTATATGAGATAGATCAAGAGAAAAATCATAATCTTTATCCCTAATGTTTATAGGAGATGTGGCAAACTTAGGATCAGAGACAGTTTATATCTAACAAAGCATGTTCTGCAAGCAACTTTTTAATTTTTCTTGCATCTGTAGTAGCATTGCATTTTTCAATAAAATCATCATTAAGCTCCACGTAATCTTCCTCAGGATCATCACTAAAATAACCAAGTTCAGGTGAACTAACAGGTGTAGTAGCATTAGGAGTTTCAGTATTTTCAATTTGTCTAGACCTAGCAATTGTAGCATCTAGAAAAGATCCCAATGAACCACTATCATCAAGCACAGCAGAAATATTATCAACATTATGAGAGTGTTCAGATTCAGCAGATGTACCCACATGCGAAGCATGTGGCGGTGAAACAAGTTTATCAATCACAGATGGTGAATCAAGTGCAGCGGAGGTATTCAGAATTGTACCTTTTCTTGTAGTGGATGGTAATATGGCGATCTTAGTATCGCGAGGTTTACCCATGATGGAGAATTTGCAGCGAACAATATTAATCCAAGTGAACTTCCAAATAAAGCTATGCTCCCCGGCAACGGCGCCAGAAAATAGTCTTGATGACCCACAAGTATAGGGGATCGCAACAGTCTTCGAGGGAAGTAAAACCCAATTTATTGATTCGACACAAGGGGAGACAAAGAACACTTGGAAGCCTTAACAACGGAGTTGTCAATTCAGTTGCACCTGGAAACAGACTTGCTCGCAAGAGTTTATCAGTAGTAACAGTTTTATAGCAGTAGCAGTAGTGAAATAACAGCAGCAGAGTAACAGAGACAGCAGTAGTGATTTTAGTAAACAGCAGGATTAAAATACTGTAGGCACGGGGACGGATGACGGGCGTTGCATGGATGAGAGAAACTCATGTAACAATCATAGCAGGGCATTTGCAGATAATAATAAAACGGTGTCCAAGTACAAAGCAATCAATAGGCATGTGTTCCATATATAGTCGTGCGTGCTCGCAGTGAGAAACTTGCACAACATCTTTTGTCCTACCAGCCGGTGGCAGCCGGGCCTCAAGGGAAACTACTGGATATTAAGGTACTCCTTTTAATAGATTACCGGAGCAAAGCATTAACACTCCGTGAACACATGTGATCCTCACATCGCTACCATTCCCTCCGGTTGTCCCGATTTCTGTCACTTCGGGGCCATCGGTTCTGGACAGCGACATGTGTATACAACTTATAGGTAAGACCATAAACAATGATTATCTTGATGAAGCAATAACATGTTCAGATCTGAGATCATGGCACTCGGGCCCTAGTGACAAGCATTAAGCATAACAAGTTGCAACAATATCATCAAAGTACCAATAACGGACACTAGGCACTATGCCCTAACAATCTTATGCTATTACATGACCAATCTCATCCAATCCCTACCATCCCCTTCGGCCTACAGCGGGGGAATTACTCACACATGGATGGGGGAAACATGGCTGGTTGATGTAGAGGCGTTGGCGGTGATGGCGGTGATGATCTCCTCCAATTCCCCGTCCCGGCGGAGTGCCAGAACGGAGACTTCTGGCTCCCGCGACGGAGTTTCGCGATGTGGCGGCGTTCTGGAGGGTTTCTGGCGACTTCGACTTCTCCCCTGGTGTTTTTAGGTCGAGGCCGATAAATAGTCCGAAGGAGGGCGTCGGAGGCCGGCCGAGGGGGCCACACCACAGGGCCGCGCGGGCCCCCCCTGGGCCGCGCCGCCCTATGGTGTGGGGCCCTCGGGCCTCCACTTCAATTGCCCTTCTGGCTCCGTTAGTTTCCTGGGAAAATAGGGCCTTCTGCATAAATTCCGAGGTTTTTCCCGAAAGTTGGATTTCTGCACAAAAACGAGACACCAGAGCAGTTCTGCTGAAAACAGCGTTAGTCCGTGTTAGTTGTATCCAAAATACACAAATTAGAGGCAAAACAATAGCAAAAGTGTTCGGGAAAGTAGATACGTTTTGGACGTATCAGTGAACTACTCACTCATCACTCCGGAGGCGACCATGGAGGTGTAGAGTCCTCCGGGAGATGATTCCCCTCTCCGGCAGGGTGCCGGAGGCGATCTCCTGAATCCCCCGAGATGGGATTGGCGGCGGTGGCGTCTCTGGAAGGTTTTCCGTATCGTGGCTCTCGGTACTGGGGGTTTCGCGATGAAGACTATATGTAGGCGGAAGGGCAGGTCAGGAGGCGTCACGGGGGCCCCACACGCTAGGGCCGCGCCGCCCTAATGTGGCGGCGCCCCGTGGCCCCACTTCGTCTTCCCTTCGGTCTTCTGGAAGCGTCGTGGCAAAATAGGCCCCTGGGCGTTGATTTCGTCCAATTCCGAGAATATTTCCTTACTAGGATTTCTGAAACCAAAAACAGCAGAAAACAACAACTGGCTCTTCGGCATCTCGTTAATAGGTTAGTGCCGGAAAATGCATAAATATGACATAAAGTATGCATAAAACATGTAGATATCATCAATAATGTGGCATGGAACATAAGAAATTATCGATACGTCGGAGACATATCATGGGGCAAATGATGACTTGGGCAGGTTTCAAGCTCAAGTTTAGCAAGTATCACGTGCCCCCGGGTCTGATTAAGAAGATGAGGGACGAGTTCAGGGAACTCAAGCAAGGCCGACTGACCGTGGTAGAATACCGCGACAGATTCCTCACTCTGTCAAGGTACGCCCCGGATGAGACAGACACCACCGAGAAGAGGAAGGAGAGGTTTCTGAATGGACTGCATGATGAGATGCAGACTGTGTTGATCAACATCCCTTTTGCTGATCTGGAAACCCTTGTTGACTCCGCCATCCAGATGGAGGGGAAGATTCACCAAGCCAATGAAAACCGCAAGCTCCGCATGATGAATCAAAGTGGGCCCAGCAATACCCACAAGTATCGCCCCAGCTCAAGTGGAGGGTTCGCCCCAAGAAACAACAAGCCCCCGATGCAGAATTCACGCCCGGGTTATCAGAACCGGAGTGGAGGAAACCCCAGGCCAGGAGGCCACTACAACAACAACAACAACAACAACTTCAACCGCGCTCCACCCCGAGCCCCCAACCACCACAACAACAACTCCAACACCGCTCCAAGGACTGGGAGCAACGTTGTTCCCATCACCCCCAAGGACAAGTCCATCATCACTTGTTACGAGTGCGGAGTGGTGGGGCACTACTCCAACGAGTGCCCCAAGAGACTCGCCAAGACTGCCGCCAACACCTCTGGCCCGGCTCAGCAGCAACGCCGTGTCGCCAACGGCAAGAAGTTCACCCCCAACAACCCGAACAACCGCAGCGGCCGCCTCTTTCACATGAGTGCGGAAGAAGCCCAGGAAGCCCCAGATGTCGTGCTGGGTATGTTCTCTGTTTACTCAATACCTGCAAGAGTGCTGTTTGATTCTGGAGCATCGCATTCGTTTGTTACAGAAGATTTTGCATGCACTAGTAAGATTCAACCCATCAGTTTGAAGCATGTCATGATAGTTCAAATACCTGGTTCAACAACTAAAGCTAGAAAAATTTGCAAAGATGTGCCTATCAGAATACATGAAATAGAATTTTATGCAAATTTGATTGTTCTGGGAACAAAAGGTTTGGAAGTAGTACTGGGTATGGACTGGATGTCGAAACATCATGGACTGATTGATTGTGCCAAGAAGGTCATCACCATGACTAGTAGCACCGGAATATTAGTGGAGCACCTATCTGAAAGACTGTCCAGAAAGTTTGCATGCAACCAGAGTTTAGCCAAACCCACCTTGGATCAGATCAGGGTCGTCTGTCGATACCCTGATGTGTTTCCTGATGATCTACCCGGTATGCCCCCAGATCGGGATATCGAGTTTATCATTGAGTTAATCCCTGGAGCCGGACCTATAGCCCAGAGAGCCTATAGCATGAACCCGGCAGAGTTAGTGGAACTGAAGAAGCAACTGGATGATATGCTATTCAAAGGTCTGATTCGACCAAGTGCGTCGCCTTGGAGATCACCAGTTTTGTTTGTGGACAAGAAGGATGGTGCCACTCGTTTATGTACGGACTACCGCAAGCTCAACGATGTCACCATCAAGAACAAGTATCCGTTGCCCAAGATCGAAGATCTGTTTGACCAACTGACCGGTGTCAAAGTGTTCTCGAAGATTGATCTGAGGACTGGTTACCACCAACTGAAGATTCGTGCCACCGATATCCCCAAAACTGCCTTTACCACCAGATATGGATTGTATGAGTACAATGTCATGTCATTTGGATTGACCAATGCCCCCGCTTATTTCATGAATCTCATGAATAAGATCTTTATGAACTTCCTGGATAAGTTTGTCGTTGTCTTCATCGACGACATCCTCATCTACTCCAAATCCGAAGAAGAACATGAGCAACATTTGGAAGTGGTCCTAGATACCCTTCGGGAGCATCAGTTGTATGCCAAGTTCAGCAAGTGTGAGTTCTGGTTGAAGGAAGTAGGATTCCTGGGACACATCTTGTCTGCAGGAGGAATTGCCGTGGATCCCGCCAAGATCAAAACTGTTATGGAATGGCAAGCCCCAACCACTCAAACCGAGGTCCGCGCTTTTCTTGGATTAGCCGGATATTACCGAAGATTTGTAGAATGCTTTTCGAGCATCGCTCGACCAATGACCCAACTGTTGAAGAAGGACAAGAAGTTCGAATGGACGGACAAATGTGAAGAGAGCTTCCAACAGCTCAAGAGCAGACTCACCTCAGCCCCAATCCTGATCATGCCAGACATCACCAAGCCCTTTGACGTATATTGCGACGCCTCCAAGATTGGTCTTGGATGTGTACTTATGCAAGAAGGCAAAGTTATATCTTACCTTTCAAGACAGTTGAAGCTACATGAGCAGAACTATCCAACCCATGACTTAGAGCTAGCAGCCGTGGTTTTAGCCCTGAAAGTATGGCGTCATTACCTCATGGGTAATCGATGCGAGATCTATTCGGATCACAAGAGCTTGAAGTATATCTTCACCCAGAAGGAGCTGAATATGAGGCAGTGCAGATGGATAGAGTTAATCAAGGTTTACGATATGGAAATTCACTATCACCCCGGCAAGGCCAATGTGGTAGCGGATGCTCTGAGTAGACTGCCGTGTCAGTTGAACTCCATGATCGCAATCGAGCAACCCAGCCTGTTTCAAGAGTTTGAACAGTTTAGACTTGAACTTGTTAGCGAAGGATTTCTAGCAAGCATTGAACTCCAACCCACCCTGATTAGTCAGATCAAGGAAGCTCAGAAGGGAAATGCTAGCATTGATGGGATAAAGAGCCAAATAGCTGCGGGAAAGGCACCGGGATTCACCGTAGATGAAGAAAGAGTGCTATGGTACAACGGACGCCTTTGCGTACCCTCAGATTCAGAGTTGAAGCAAGTTATTCTGAAAGAAGCCCATGACACCCTTTACTCCATTCATCCCGGAGGAACCAAGATGTACCAAGATTTGAAAGAGCAATTTTGGTGGCATGGAATGAAGAGAGAAATTGGAAGCTACATCGCCAAATGTGACATCCGTCAAAGAGTCAAAGCAGAACATCAATGCCCCGCAGCACTATTGCAACCCCTACAGATTCCCGAATGGAAGTGGGACTCCGTAGGAATGGACTTCATCACCGGACTGCCCAAATCTAGTAAAGGAAATGATTCTATTTGGGTAGTGGTCGACAGGTTGACCAAAGTCGCCCACTTCATCCCCGTCAAGACCACCTATCAAGGACCGAGACTCGCAGAGTTATATATCTCAAGGATAGTCAGCTTGCACGGAACCTCGGAGTCAATAGTATCCGATAGAGGATCCGAATTCACCTCCAGATTCTGGCAGAAAGTACATGAAGGACTCGGAACTCGGTTGAATTTCAGCACCGCCTATCACCCGCAGACAGATGGATAGACTGAACGAGTCAATCAGATACTAGAAGATATGTTGAGAGCATGTGTGCTAGAGTATGGATCCAAGTGGGAAGACTGCTTGCCGTATGCAGAATTCTCATACAACAACAGCTATCAAGCCAGCTTGCAGATGGCCCCCTTTGAAGCACTGTACGGAAGGAAGTGTCGTACCCCTCTGAATTGGTCGGAAGTCGGAGAGAGTCAAGTCTTCGGACCAGATATTCTCCGAGAAGCTGAAGAGAAGGTTCACAAGATCCGCGAGTACCTCAAGACAGCCCAATCCAGACAGAAGAGTTACGCCGACAAGAGACGCCGAGAGATGACCTTCGAGATCGGAGATTTCGTGTATCTCAAAGTGTCCCCCCTTAAAGGAATGCAGAGATTCCAGCTTAGAGGAAAGTGTAAGGGTATTTTACCCTTATCCATTATTTTGGTAACAATGACACCGTGCTAAAGTAATTGGCCTAATATGTTTATAAGGATAATCTCAGGTATTAGGCAATGAGGCATAAAATGGTGTATCGAAGGAACAAGAAGGCTAAAGGAGACCCCCCACTTCAACAACAATCAAAAAGGGGTCTACAGCAGAAATCCGGTCTGCAGCCCGGTCCAACCGGGCCAGCAACCGGCCAGTCCGGCGAGCAGGCCGGTCAACCGGGCGCCAACCGGGGCGAGTCCGGCGCGCGGTCCGGTCAACCGGGCGCCAACCGGGCTCCAAACGAAGCGCCAACCGGAAGCCAACCGAAGGAGCTCCAGGACGACGCAGAGGGAATCCGGTCGCTGGTCCGGTCCGACCGGCCTCACCACCGGGCTGTCCGGTCTGTGGTCCGGTCAACCGGGTTTGTCGAGGAAAAAGCTAAGGTGGCAAGTGACCAACGGCCATATTTCGAAGAACACTATAAATAGGCCTTCTCCTACCTCTGAACAGTTAGGCAACACACTACAAGTTGTTCTTGAGCTCTCTCTCTCTTACTCCATTATTAGAAACACCAAAAGCCTCCGATCTCCCTCCTCCTCCACCCAAACTCAAATCCCTCTGGGGAATCACTAGAGGAGGACCCGATCTACTGTTCTACCAAGCCAAATCTCATTCCCCCTTGTATTCATCGAGAAGCTTGCTTCCTAGGGTTCCTTGGAAACCCTAGGTGGGCAAGAGGAGTCCGGAAGCATCCGGGCTGTGGATTTGCTCCAGGCAAGATTGTGAAGGTTTGGAGGCTACCTCAAAGTCTACCACAAGTGAGTGAGCTATTCCTTCGTGGGATAGGCTCCGGAGAATAGGGTGAGCCTTCGTGGCGTGGGGAATCCTTCGTGGGACCTCCACCCCTCCAAACGTGACGTACCTTGTTGCAAAGCAAGGGAACACGGGAATACATCCTCGTCTCCGCGTGCTATCGGTTATCTCTAACCGAACTCCTTACTTGTGATTTAAACTGCCTGAGAGAGCCTTCGTGCTCGAGATAGTTGTATCTTCATATAGGTTGCTTCACCTAGTTTGCATTAGGCTCACCTTTATATTCCGCAAAGCCTAATATTGCAAAGAAAGAATTAAAATCTGTAGAAACCTATTCACCCCCCCTCTAGGTTTACCATCTCCATACTTTCAATTGGTATCAGAGCCTGGACTCTTATTAAGGGCTTCACCGCCTTAAGAGTGAGATGGAAAAACTCTTCGAGGGTCTAGATGACGACTCTAACCTTTCGGTTAAAGAGATGAAATCTAGACTCTTGGCATATGATGCCGAGAAGAAGAAAAAGGAGGATGAGCTACAAAGCCAAATGGCAGAGATGTCTACCATGCTTAAGAACTTGACTAGTGGGCCTCCTAGTACGGCTTCGGCCTCACTAGGGAGCTATCGCGAAGTCAACCATGACTATCCCAAAAACACTTCACCCATGCCTCATATAAACCATAGTGGGAATGTTCCCCATTTTGATGGAACTCACTTTCCTTTTTGGAAATCTTCTATGGAATCTCATATTCGCAGCTGCAGCGTGGAGTTGTGGGAGATCATTGTTCATGGATACCGGGAGCCACAAGATCCCATTCGGTTGACCTCCACCGAATTCTACAACCGTCAACTCAACGCCTCCGCCCGTGACAAGATTAGGAGTGGCATCAACCGCAAGCTCCTTGATCAAGTCAATGACATAGAGTCCACTAAAGAGTTGTGGGATCGAATCGTAGTACTCCAAGAGGGAACCGATTTGATCCAATCTGCTCTTTACGAGACCGCAAAGCAAGAGGCTCATCAATTCATGATTCGAGAAGGAGTGTCCGTGGCCGATGCTTATGCAAGACTCGGTGCTCTTAGAGTAAGGGTCAAGGGACTCGGTGTTGAGAAGTACAATGACGGCTTCGAGATGAATGAAGCATTTATAAAGTCCAAGGTCATTGCTATGATTGCCGTCAAACAAGAAGACACCAATCTTGCACTCAACTTACAAATCATGACCAAGAGTGCCGGCCTCAACTCCGATGATCTAGTCTCCTATGTGGCCGCCAATGAAAACATGGCCAAAGCGGGAAAGAGGCTCATGGCAATGAACCATGTTGATGAAGCCTCACACAACCATGAAGCTGTTATCACCAGATTTTAACCAAATCAGAAGTGGGCCATGATTGAGATGGGCTTAGCAAATATACGAGGAAATTATTCATGAATCAGCCTTGTATGAGGAGTTTAGGGCTAAATTGCCCGTGTATCTGTAAATATAGTAGGATACGTGTCGGTTAGGATTAAAAGGTAGAGTTTAGCTCGTACACGGTTGGGATTATTCCCACGTTAGAAAGTCTACGGACTATAAATATGTATCTAGGGTTATTGAGAAAGAGGACGAACACGTTCACAACAAACCAATCTAGGCGCATCGCCACCCCTTGTTTCGAGGGTTTCTTCCGGGTAAGCGATGTGCTGCCTAGATCGCATCTTGCGATCTAGGCAGAATCTTGTTTATCTGTTGTTCATGTGTTGCTCGTACTGAAGCCTTTTTGATGGCGAGCAACACCGATTATCATGGATATGTTGGGGTTAGCATCGGTACTTTCTCGATGTATTTGATTAGTCATGCTATTCCTGGATATCTAGCCACCCTTGTACCGATCTTAGGTGCAAGGGTGGCACCCTGCTTAGTCATTGTTTAGTAGATTCGATCCATTACGATTGCTCCTTGTTCTTCCGGGATTAGTTTAATATCTACATAGTTAGGCCTTATAAACGGGTTGAAGGATCCAGTAGCACGTAGGGTATAGTTGGCTAGTTCTAGAGAAGATGTTCCGGGAATCAACTCCACGTTGGTTTTTAGGCCTTGTCTAGAGCTGGTTTATTATCACCTTTCGTGTCTGCCAGGCTCAATCACGTATAGGACGTTCCGATTATGTGGTGAAAACCCTAGATCGTCGTAGATCGTTTTAACATAATATTGATCAAGCAGGACCACCATGTTATCATAGATCTCATACGAATCATGGGTGGATCGGCTCCTTGAACCGATTCACAGGGCAACCTGAGAGCCGATCGAGGCTCGTATTTAATGTTTACGTGTATGCCATGCAGGAAACTAGTCGAAGCAATCCATCACCTTCCTGACCAGGTATAGGTCAGGTGGCACGCCCTTACACCAGCATCGGACGTGCGTGCCGGAGCTTTGCGGGCCGTCGCCCGAGGGACCAGGGCCCACAGCAGTCCTGGGAGCCTCCCGGCTCTTCGTGTTGCCCGTCGCTACTCGTCGGTGGGTTTTGGTGGTCAACACATTCTGGCACGCCCGGTGGGACCTTCTTCTACAACAACTGCATCAACATCCGCACCAGAGATGGCGGAAGATCCAGTCACGTACGAGGAGCTGTCTGAGGAGTACAAGAAGAAGTACGACGAGATCAAAGCTCTCTTTGAAACCGGCCTCATCGGCTCTTTCCAGAGGACCCGCTCACACGGCATCAGGTGGAAAGGGTTCTCAGCCGAAGGCGCTCTCGATGGAGTGGATCTGTCTACTCCTTCAGAAGAACGCACCAGGTCTCTACGTCAGGAGGTTAATCACATGGTAGCGCATTCGCTACACCGCCATTCTGCGAGCCTGGTGAACGCTTTAGAGCGTGTCGCGCTGCGCGTGGTCCAGGAAATCATGAAGCATCAGTACTCTCCGTCAGGACCTGCTCTAGGGACTCACCAAGGAGAGAAACCGTTCCAGACCCGACCACCGCTGCCATTCGCGCTAGCAGCACCAGAAGTGCCGAGTTCACCGGCATACGTCGTCTACAAGATCGGTGGCGAACCTAGTGATTACCAGTTCTAGTATGAACCGCCTAAGGAGATCCCGCACGGATACATGTGCACATATTTGCCAGACTGCAATAACTGGGCGCGCACGAACCAGGTTGCAACAGTAGGGTTTTCTGGAGCAGCAGGAGGGATTTCTGGGCCAGATCCTGAGAAGCAGGCGTGGCTAGCTAAGTATGCCACTCCAACGAATCATCAAAGCTCAACTCCTGCAGCTAGCACCGTGGATCAGATCACTGCAATCTTGAGGGACCAGTTCGGCATGGTGCCGAAGAGGAGGGCAATCAGCTACTCCAAGCCGTACCCCAACGAGTATGATTTGATCCCACTACCACCCAAATATCGGCTCCCTGAATTCTCCAAGTTTAGTGGATCGGAAGGCTCTAGTTCAGTTGAGCATGTGAGCCGATATTTGGCGCAGTTGGGCATGATCTCAGCATCAGACCCATTACGTGTGAGGTTTTTCGCACAGTCTCTCACAGGATCGGCTTTCGGGTGGTACACCTCGCTGCCACCAGATTCAATCCAGACTTGGAAGCAAATGGAAGAACAGTTCCACATGCAATATCACTCAGAAAGTTCCGAGGCTGGCATTGCCGATCTAGCACAAGTACGACAGAAGCGCGAAGAAACGGTATCTGAATACATTCAGCGTTTCAGGGCCGTCAGGAACCGATGCTATTCGGCTCGCATGAATGAAAAAGAGGCAGTCGATCTGGCAGTGGTGGGTCTTGCATCGCCGATCAAGGATATGGCTTCCCAAGCAGAGTACACTTCACTGGCGCATATGGTTCAGAAATTATCGTTATATGAACAGCGCCACCCAGAGTTGTACCAGGACAAGTTCAAGCGCGCGGTAGTCCTGGTGGAGACGCAGGAAGATGAAGACTCTGCGGGAGAGCAGGAGGTAGCCGTGGCTGAATGGACTCGGGGGGCAAACCCCGTGTCCTGCAAATGGGTTAAACCACAAGGTCCTGCAAAAGGGTTTGACTTCGACGTAAGCAAAGCTGAGCAGATTTTCGACCTCTTACTCAAGGAGAAGCAGCTGAAGTTACCCGAAGGCCGTAAAATCCCTACGGTGCAAGAGATGAACGGAAGGCCATACTGCAAGTGAAATAACACGTTCACCCATACCACCAACGACTGCAGGGTGTGGCGTCAGCAGATCCAAATGGCGATAGAACAAGGCCGTCTAATTTTCAGCCAGTACGCCATGAAAGTTGACACGCACCCCTTCCCTGCCGTTAACATGGTGGAGTGCACTTACTCTGGGAGGTGTCAGCTAGGTTTCTCGTTCAGCATCAACATGGTAGGACCTGTGTACCACCCTGGTAAGGACAAAGGCGAGAGCAGCCGCTCTCGTGGCAAAGAAAAAGAGGAGGCCGTTCCACGTGACCGGCCCCAACGTAGTGACAAGCGCTACATCACAGAGGAGCAAGTGAGGAGCGTACGATACCAGCGACCTCTCTCCGAGCACCTCCTCAACAAATATGAGCGTCAGTACGACCAGCGCCGGCGATACGACAGCGACGATGGAAAAGATCGTCGGTCTAGTGTGGATAACAGGAAATATCGTCGGTATGATCGAGACGACGAAAGATATGAGCGCCGCGTCAAGGAAAAGTCAAGAGAGCAAGACAACATGGACAGGCACTGGGATTGTCCTTTCTTCAAGCATTGCTGGGATTCAGGGATGAGCCGATTGCCTACAATCGGCAACTGCCCAGAGTGCAGACAGAAAAAGAGGGACACAGGAGACGTGTCAGTATTCAAGCGTCTAGGGCCTCTCCCATCTCGGAACAAGCAAGCTGAGTCCTCTCGGGTGGAAGATCTCGAGGAGTTAGAAGATGACGATGAAGAAGAGGATAGATACCACCGGCCAAGGTGGTGCCCTGATGAACTCAGCCATTCTCAAAAGCGTAGGGTTCAGCGACTACGTAGCGTAGAGGAAGCCGAGAGACGATACCTACACGCGTTAAGGAAAGCGCAGCCGGATCTGGCCGCGAAAATTCAGCAAACTTTGGATGAGGAGGGTCGTCCACAGAAGAAAGAGTGGCGCCCCAAACAAAAGAAAGCCGATGATGAGACATCGGCTGGCACGAACATGGTGTTCATTCTTCCATCGGAGTTTTGTGCTCCAGGAACAGAAGAGGCACCTATAGCACAGCTCGACTGTGGCCCACGGCCAGTTATCTTTGAAAAGCCACGAGAAAGGAGCTACAGGCATATGAAGGCCCTGTACTTGAGAGGTTATATCAACGGGCAGCCTGTCAACAAGATGCTGGTTGACACGGGAGCAACAGTCAATATAATGCCATACTCCATGCTACGTCGTTTAGGACGGTCTAGCGCAGACCTGATCAAGACCAACGTCACATTGAACGACTTCAACGGCCAAGCATCAGAAACACAAGGTGTTCTGAACGTGGATTTAACTGTAGGCCGAAAGACCATCCCTACGTCATTCTTCATCGTCTACAGCAAAAGCACCTACGCTGTCCTGCTAGGGAGAGATTGGATCCACGCTAACTGTTGCATTCCATCCACGATGCACCAGTGCTTGATTCAGTGGGATGGAGATGAAGTGGAGGTCGTCCATGCAGATGATTCAGCCGAAATCTCAATGGCTGGCATGAACATTTGGGAAGCGGGAGGCCAAGAGCCACTCTCCGGAATCAGTTTGGACGGCTGCGAGTTCATCGACGTGACAAAAAACGGGGTGAGGCTGGTCTTATCCACCGGCCTGACAGTATAGCAAGAGTAAAGGCAACGGACATACGTGGCAAGGCCGATCCCTGCGATCGGCCCCAAAAAATGAAAATTGGTGATCTCATCTCAAGCATGTCACGTAGTCACGGTAAAGCACGAACAAGATGTAAACCTCCCTTGAGCAATGCAATGAAAATGGGGGCCGATTCCAGCAATCGGCCCATACTATCCTCGCCATACGTTTTGCCCGTGTTTAACATCGATCTGGCAGGCGACGGAAAGCTAGGGTATGGGTTTACATCGGCTGATAAGCTAGAAGAGGTTGACATTGGTCCTGGGGATAAGCCACGACCAACTTTTATCAGCAAGAAGCTAGATCCACGTCTCATGAGCCAGATGATAGCTCTGTCAAAAGAATACCCGGATGGCTTTGCATGGGATTACACAGAGATGCCTGGGTTAGACAGGAGCATCATGGAGACGCTAGAAGAAATCAAGGGAGTGTTAGATGCCGGGTTCATCAAGCCATACGGGCAGGATGAATGGAGAGCCGATATCTTCAATTACTTGGAAGATTCGGCTCGGGGGGCACATAACCCATGAACAGTGAAAAAATCGGGGGCCGATGCACAAAAAATTGGCTAGTAAAAAAAATTTCATACAAATCACAGCCGATGCACAGACATCGACTTGAGAAAATATGCGAGACAACAGTATACAGGTACAGCCGATGCACAAACATTGACTTTAGAATAAAAAAGCCGATGCATAGCCATCGACTCTAGAGGTGCAAGTTCAATGAAGCATTTATCAGTTTACATGGAAAGGCTCTACCGAAGGAATACGTTGAGGGCATGAAGGGCGTCAGCGCGTATACGATCCACCTCGGCGATCTCAGCCTTGTCATCATCGTCTTTGCCTGTCACCAGTTGACTGTCCAGGGCACGAATTTCAGCCAGATCAGTCTTCAGTTCAGCTGTGAGGCCTTTTGCTTCCTCTCGAGAGCGGGCAATAAGAGCTTCCTTATCTTGGATGAGCTGCTTGGTCACCCTGACCCTCTCTTCAAGGTTCTCCAGGTCCTTACGCAGGGTCTCGAGTTCGGCACTGCTGACAGAGGTGTCAGTTTTGGCATCCAAGGCAGCCTTTTTCTCATTGAGCCGTTGACACTTGGCTGCAATATCGGCTTTCAACGGTAGCTGGGCGTGGCAAAGGTCAATTCTCTGACGAGCCAACTGCACCCTTGACCTGAAGGCCGACAGGGTCACAGCTGGCCAGAGTTTCACCTGCAGGGTCACCGGGAGATGGGGCTGAATGTCTTCAAGAATCCCCTTTACTTCATCGGAGTTTTCAACCAATGTCTCAACTGGGGAGGAGAGCAAAGCTTGGAGACACTGGAGTTGACCATGGGTCGTGCTAGGTCTTGGCTCTTCACCTGCCCTGGAAGTAGCTGGTTCGATGGATTCAGGGTCGAACGTCAGCAAGCTCGAGAGGTCATAACCCTGACAGACGGACAAGAACAGCGTTAGTACGCAGCAAAAGAAAAGGGTAGAGCCAAGGGAATAGAGTGTACCTCTCCTAAGACAGGAGGGACAGCCGATGCCGTGATGATCGGCTCTTCCGTGGGCTTGGCTAGGTTGGCCACCGTGTCAGCCGCACTCTTTGAAGTTGCTATATCCAGCGTGGCGGATGGCATCAGTATTTCTTCGACGTTCCCGCTGGAGGTCTCATCAGTCTACAAGGGAGATGGTTAGCCGATCCGAGTAGCGATGGGATGGTATGAGATATGAACCAGAGGAGTAATTACATTTGAAACCTCCTGGCTTGGTGAAGAAGCTCGCGGCTCTTTGCGAGCCCTTTTGACGCATCGACTCTTCGTGCGTAGCCCTGCTCTGATCGGAGCTTGGAAAGCAGTAGGTTCGGGAGCTGACCTTTTCTTGGAAGCCGACGACGGCAAGTCTGTCTGGCTCTGTGTGGTGGTTCTCCCAGAATTACCTGGGCTCGAGTCCCTTCGACTGGACTGTGTCTCCTCGCTGGAGTTCTCCTCGGTGGAGGTCTGTAAAAAAGATATAAGCATGTTGCAGAAGCCTAGAAGTACAGATGAAATTAGTCAAGGCATAGATCAGCTTACGTGCAAGCTTTCTTGAGCGGGAATGGGGGTTTGGCGCTTCAAGGTCTTCCTGGCAGCTATTTTCCTCACTGCTTTCCTCGCCTGGATTGAGGCTCGGGGGGCAGCTGACACCGAGGATGCTTTGCTCTTGGTAGCCGATTTCGGGGAAATCGGCTGGTTTTGCATCATAACCTTTTTCAGGGATGGTGAACCCTTGCAGAAGAGGACCACTGGAGCTGGTGGAAGGAATTTGAAGGAGGAGCCGTCAGCCTGCACAGGCTCTGGACCATCTTGTTGCTGCAGGGAAATAGAGCCGGTTTACAGATAGTCATTGTGAGCCACTGCAAGAAAATTGTGAGTAGTGGTACCTGTTCTGCAGGAATGTCGTATTCAGCATCAAGTTGCTTCAGCAACGGTCCTAGGGCTCTCCTGAAGGCATGGGTCTTCCACATTGACCACCAAGTCTCAAAACCGTCGGTAGTGGTGGTGAAACGAAGGTTGTGGGGGATTGGAATGGCTAGAGCATCAAAGAAGGAATAGCACCTCTGGCTAGTGAGGATATCAGGCAGCTCAGCTCTGCTCTCTGTCAAGTGGTGAAGGAAGAAGTGCGGAGACACTTGCCCGAGACCAAACTGCCGGGCTACCACCACCGGCTGGTAAGACTCATAGCCAGGTTTGATGATCCTGTTCGAGGTGTTCATGCCAACTGGGAGGAAGCAAGGACAGATCATGATGGAATACAAGTGCCGAGTGCTGGGGTCATCGGCAAAACTGTCTAACCTGAAGGAAACTGGATTTTCAAAATTTTCAGATTTAGTGTAAGGAAAGAACAGGGGACTGTCCAGACCTTGGAAGAAAATTCTGAACCACTCTAATGCGTCCTTAGGGATCAGCCTGCTGCCTGGAAGGCTATATAGAACTTGGCCATAGCTAGTGCATCGGATCTGCTTCCCATTAGCATCTGGGAAGGTGCAAGTAGCCAGAGGTGGGGAGTTTGGGACCTGGTTTCTGAAGTACAGTTGAGCCCATAACTGAATAAACCACCAGGGGCCTCCTGTTTTAACTGTCTTTTGGGAAAACAGTTTGACAGACATCAGTTGGAGAGATCGATAGACCTCTCCAAGGAATAGTTTGCCGATGCCAAGCGGAGTGCCTTTGGCAAGTTCGTAGGCCAGGGAAAGGTAATTCTTGGTTGGGGCGAGTGATGGGCCACAGAATATGAAGTGTTCTAACCAGAAGTTCAGGAAGGCTGTGTGTTCTTTCTCTGTCACCGGCCCTTTGGTTTTCATGTAACGCCTAAGGTAGGCACCCCAGCTAGTACACTCTGTTTTGGAGGAGAGGGTGAAAGGAACCTTTGGCAGCTTAAAAGCAGAGGGGCTTGGGGATGCAATATCTAGGCCTGTGATCATGGCCACGTCCAGCAAAGTTGGTGTCATGGGACCGTGGCCAAACATGAAGCAATTCAGTGCATCAGACCAGAAGTAGCCGATGCTTTTCAGAAGGTTTTCGTGTTTCTCAAGGGGAGACAATGATAATGACAAGGCATCGGCTATCCCTATAGTTTCCCATGTGGCATGGTAAGTTTTGGATACTCTACTGTACCATGCCACCCAACCCTCAGGGGGATTAGGCCAGGCTCGTAGGCAGTCGGCCCAAGAAGTCAGATCTAAATTCTGGTTTACGAAGGGAATTCTATTGGCCTCGCATGAAATTAGATGAGCGGGACTCTCGGAAGAACGAGGGCCAAGACACAAAGAATTTGGGAGAGAGGGGTGCGGCAGCAGGATGTCTGAAACCTAAAAATTAATAACGAAATAGGACATTAATTCAGGTGTTTACTGTTAATCCTAAACATTTACTCTGATGGCGAGGAGCGGTTAAGGATTACCTTCAGACCGGAGACCATAGCATTGGCGTTGGATGATTCCGCCATTGGATGTGCTGCGGAGTTGGTCTGGCGCGGTGATACGCGTACAACACGCGTCCGTTGGGAACCCCAAGAGGAAGGTGTGATGCGTACAGCGGCAAGTTTTCCCTCAGTATGAAACCAAGGTTTATCGAACCAGTAGGAGCCAAGAAGCATGTTGAAGGTTGATGGCGGCGGGATGTAGTGCGGCGCAACACCAGGGATTCCGGCGCCAACGTGGAACCTGCACAACACAACCAAAGTACTTTGCCCCAACGAAACAGTGAGGTTGTCAATCTCACTGGCTTGCTATAACAAAGGATTAACCGTATTGTGTGGAAGATGATTGTTTGCAGAAACAAGAAACAAGATTAAGAGATTGTATTTCAGTATAGAGAATTGGACCGGGGTCCACAGTTCACTAGAGGTGTCTCTCCCATAAGATAAACAGCATGTTGGGTGAACAAATTACAGTTGGGCAATTGACAAATAAAGAGGGCATGACCATGCACATATATATTATGATGAGTATTGTGAGATTTAATTGGGCATTACGATAAAGTACATAGACCGCTATCCAGCATGCATCTATGCCTAAAAAGTCCACCTTCAGGTTATCATCCGAACCCCCTCCAGTATTAAGTTGCTAACAACAGACAATTGCATTAAGTATTGCGCGTAATGTAATCAGTGACTACATCTTCAAACATAGCACCAATGTTTTATCCCTAGTGGCAACAGCACATCCATAACCTTAGAGGTTCTTGTCACTCCTCCAGATTCACGGAGACATGAACCCACTATCGAGCATAAATACTCCCTCTTGGAGTTACTAGCATCAACTTGGCCAGAGCATCTACTAATAACGGAGAGCATGCAAGATCATAAACAACACATAGACATGAATTGATAATCAACATAACATAGTATTCTCTATTCATCGGATCCCAACAAACGCAACATATAGAATTACAGATAGATGATCTTGATCATGTTAGGCAGCTCACAAGACCCGACAATTAAGCACAATGGGGAGAAGACAACCATCTAGCTACTGCTATGGACCCATAGTCCAGGGGTAGACTACTCACACATCACTCCGGAGGCGACCATGGCGGCGTAGAGTCCTCCGGGAGATGATTCCCCTCTCCGGCAGGGTGCCGGAGGCGATCTCCTGAATCCCCCGAGATGGGATTGGCGGCGGCGGCGTCTCTGGAAGGTTTTCCGTATCGTGGCTCTCGGTACTGGGGGTTTCACGACGGAGGCTTTAAGTAGGCGGAAGGGCAGGTCAGGGGGCCACACGAGGGCCCCACACCACAGGTCGGCGCGACCAAGGGGCAGGCCACGCCGCCCTAGGGTTTGGGCGCCTCGTGGCCCCACTTCGTCTCCTCTTCGGTCTTCTGGAAGCTTCGTGGCAAAATAGGACCCTGGGCGTTGATTTCGTCCAATTCCGAGAATATTTCGTTACTAGGATTTCTGAAACCAAAACAGCGTAAAAACAAAGAATCGGCACTTCGGCATCTTGTTAATAGGTTAGTTCCAGAAAATGCACGAATATGACATAAAGTGTGCATAAAACATGTAGATATCATCAATAATGTGGCATGGAACATAAGAAATTATCGATACGTCGGAGACGTATCAGCATCCCCAAGCTTAGTTCTGCTCGTCCCGAGCAGGTAAAACGATAACAAAGATAATTTCTGGAGTGACATGCCATCATAACCTTGATCATACTATTTGTAAAGCATATGTAGTGAATGCAGCGATCATATGACATGAGTAAACAAGTGAATCATAAAGCAAAGACTTTTCATGAATAGTACTTCAAGACAAGCATCAATAAGTCTTGCATAAGAGTTAACTCATAAAGCAATAATTCAAAGTAAAAGCATTGAAGCAACACAAAGGAAGATTAAGTTTCAGCGGTTGCTTTCAACTTGTAACATGTATATCTCATGGATATTATCAACATAGAGTAATATAATAAGTGCAATATGCAAGTATGTAGGAATCAATGCACAGTTCACACAAGTGTTTGCTTCTTGAGATGGAGAGAAATAGGTGAACTGACTCAACAATAAGAGTAAAAGAATGGTCCTCCATAGAGGAAAAGCATCGATTGCTATATTTGTGCTAGAGCTTTGATTTTGAAAACATGAAACAATTTTGTCAACGGTAGTAATAAAGCATATGTATCATGTAAATTATATCTTACAAGTTGCAAGCCTCATGCATAGTATACTAATAGTGCCCGCACCTTGTCCTAATTAGCTTGGACTACCGGATCATCGCAATGCACATGTTTTAACCAAGTGTCACAAAGGGGTACCTCCATGCCGCCTGTACAAAGGTCTAAGGAGAAAGCTCGCATCGGATTTCTCGCTATTGATTATTCTCAACTTAGACATCCATACCGGGACAACATAGACAATAGATAATGGACTCCTCTTTTATGCATAAGCATGTAACAACAATTAATTTTCTCATTTGAGATTGAGGATATTGTCCAAAACTGAAACTTCCACCATGGATCATGGCTTTAGTTAGCGGCCCAATGTTCTTCTCTAACAATATGCATGCTTAACCATAAGGTGGTAGATCTCTCTTACTTCAGACAAGATGGACATGCATAGCAACTCACATGATATTCAACAAAGAATAGTTGATGGCGTCCCCAGTGAACATGGTTATCGCACAACGAGCAACTTAATAAGAGATAAAGTGCATAAGTACATATTCAATACCACAATAGTTTTTAAGCTATTTGTCCCATGAGCTATATATTGCAAAGGTGAATGATGGAATTTTAAAGGTAGCACTCAAGCAATTTACTTTGGAATGGCGGAGAAATACCATGTAGTAGGTAGGTATGGTGGACACAAATGGCATAGTGGTTGACTCAAGTATTTTGGATGCATGAGAAGTAATCCCTCTCGATACAAGGTTTAGGCTAGCAAGGTTATTTGAAACAAACACAAGGATGAACGGTGCAGCAAAACTCACATAAAAGACATATTGAAAACATTATAAGACTCTACACCGTCTTCCTTGTTGTTCAAACTCAATACTAGAAATTATCTAGACCTTAGAGAGACCAAATATGCAAACCAAATTTTAGCATGCTCTATGTATTTCTTCATTAATGGGTGCAAAGCATATGATGCAAGAGCTTAAACATGAGCACAACAATTGCCAAGTATCACATTACCCAAGACATTTATAGCAATTACTACATGTATCATTTTCCAATTCCAACCATATAACAATTTAACGAAGAAGAAACTTCGCCATGAATACTATGAGTAGAGCCTAAGGACATACTTGTCCATATGCTACAGTGGAGCGTGTCTCTCTCCCATACAGTGAATGCTAGGATCCATTTATTCAAACAAAAACAAAAAACAAAAACAAACCGACGCTCCAAGAAAAGCACATAAGATGTGATGGAATAAAAATATAGTTTCAGGGGAGGAACCTGATAATGTTGTCGATGAAGAAGGGGATGCCTTGGGCATCCCCAAGCTTAGACGCTTGAGTCTTCTTAGAATATGCAGGGGTGAACCACCGGGGCATCCCCAAGCTTAGAGCTTTCACTCTCCTTGATCATGTTGTATCATCTCCCTCTCTTGATCCTTGAAAACTTCCTCCACACCAAACTTAGAACAACTCATTAGAGGGTTAGTGCACAATCAAAATATACATGTTCAGAGGTGACATAATCATTCTTAACACTTCTGGACATTGCATAAAGCTACTGGACATTAATGGATCAAAGAAATTCATCCAACATAGCAAAAGAGGCAATACGAAATAAAAGGCAGAATCTGTCAAAACAGAACAGTTCGTATTGACGAATTTTATCAAGGCACCAGACTTGCTCAAATGAAAATGCTCAAATTGAATGAAAGTTGCGTACATATCTGAGGATCACTCACGTAAATTGGCATAATTTTCTGAGTTACCTACAGAGAAAACAGCCCAGATTCGTGACAGCAAAGAAATCTGTTTCTGCGCAGTAATCCAAATCTAGTATGAACTTTACTATCAACGACTTTACTTGGCACAACAAAACACTAAACTAAGATAAGGAGAGGTTGCTACAGTAGTAAACAACTTCCAAGACACAAAATAAAAACAAAGTACTGTAGTAAAAACATGGGTTGTCTCCCATAAGCGCTTTTCTTTAACGCCTTTCAGCTAGGCGCAGAAAGTGTGTATCAAGTATTATCAAGAAACGAAGTGTCAACATCATAATTTGTTCTAATAATAGAATCAAAAGGTAACTTCATTCTCTTTCTAGGGAAGTGTTTCATACCTTTCTTGAGAGGAAATTGATATTTTATATTACCTTCCTTCATATCAATGATAGCACCAACAGTTCGAAGAAAAGGTCTTCCCAATATGATGGGACAAGATGCATTGCATTCAATATCCAAGACAACAAAATCAACGGGGACAAGGTTATTGTTAACGGTAATGTGAACATTATCAACTTTCCCCAAAGGTTTCTTTGTAGAATGATCAGCAAGATTAACATCCAAATAACAATTTTTCAGCGGTGGCAAGTCAAGCATATTATAAATTTTCTTAGGCATAACGGAAATACTTGGACCAAGATCACATAAGGCATTACAATCAAAATCTTTAACATTCATCTTAATGATGGGCTCCCAACCATCCTCTAGCTTTCTAGGAATAGAGGCTTCGCGCTCTAATTTCTCTTCTCTAGCTTTTATGAGAGCATTTGTAATATGTTTTGTGAAAGCCAAATTTATAGCACTAGCATTAGGACTTTTAGCAAGTTTTTGCAAGAACTTTATAACTTCAGAGATGTGGCAATCATCAAAATTCAAACCATTATAATCTAAAGCAATGGGATCATCATCCCCAATGTTGGAAAAAATTTCAGCAGTTTTATCACGGTGCGAGTTTCAAGCTTTTAGCAATTTCAGGCAGTTTCTCGCGCTTTGCATTAGAGGTGGAAACATTGCTAACACCAATTCTTTTATTATTAATAGTGGGAGGTGCAGCAACATGTGTAGCATTAGCATTACTAGTCGTGGTAATAGTCCAAACTTTAGCTACATTCTTCTCTTTAGCTAGTTTTTCATTTTCTTCTCTATCCCACCTAGCACGCAGTTCGGCCATCAATCTTATATTCTCATTAATTCTAACTTGGATGGCATTTGCTGTAGTAACAATTTTATTTTCAATATCCCTATTAGGCATAACTTTCGATTTCAAAAGATCTACATCAGCAGCAAGACTATCGACTTTAGAAGCAAGTATATCAATTTTCCCAAGCTTTTCTTCAACAGATTTGTTAAAGGCAGTTTGTGTACTAATAAATTCTTTAAGCATGGCTTCAAGTCCAGGGGGTGTGTTCCTATTATTATTGTAAGAATTCTCATAAGAATTAGCATAACCGTTACCATTATTATAAGGATATGGCCTATAGTTATTACTAGAATTGTTCCGATAAGCATTGTTGTTGAAATTATTATTTTTAATGAAGTTTACATCAACATGTTCTTCTTGGGCAACCAATGAAGCTAACGGAACATTATTAGGATCAACATTAGTCCTACCATTCACAAGCATAGACATAATAGCATCAATCTTATCACTCAGGGAAGAGGTTTCTTCAACAGAATTTACCTTCTTACCTTGTGGAGCTCTTTCCGTGTGCCATTCAGAGTAGTTGATCATCATATTATCAAGAAGCTTTGTTGCTTCACCAAGAGTAATGGACATAAAGGTACCTCTAGCAGCTGAATCCAATAAATTCCGCGAAGAAAAATTCAGTCCTGCATAGAAGGTTTGGATGATCATCCAAGTAGTCAGTCCATGGGTTGGGCAATTTTTAACCAAAGATTTCATTCTTTCCCATGCTTGTGCAACATGTTCAGTATCTAATTGTTTAAAATTCATTATGCTACTCCTCAAAGATATAATTTTAGCAGGGGGATAATATCTACCAATAAAAGCATCCTTGCATTTAGTCCATGAATCAATACTATTCTTAGGCAGAGATAGCAACCAATCTTTAGCTCTTCCTCTTAATGAGAAAGGAAACAATTTCAATTTTATAATGTCACCATCTACATCTTTATATTTTTGCATTTCACATAGTTCAACAAAATTATTAAGATGGGCAGCAGCATCATCAGAACTAACACCAGAAAATTGCTCTCGCATAACAAGATTCAGTAAAGCAGGTTTAATTTCAAAGAATTCTGCTGTAGTAGCAGGTGGAGCAATAGGTGTGCATAAGAAATCATTATTATTTGTGGTTGTGAAGTCACACAACTTAGTATTTTCAGGAGTACCCATTTTAGCAGTAGTAAATAAAGCAAACTAGATAAAGTAAATGCAAGTAACTAATTTTTTTGTGTTTTTGATATAGCAAACGAGATAGGAAATAAAGTAAAACTAGCAACTAATTTTTTTGTATTTTGATTTAGTGCAGCAAACAAAGTAGTAAATAAAACTAAGCAAGACAAAAACAAAGTAAAGAGATTGGGAAGTGGAGACTCCCCTTGCAGCGTGTCTTGATCTCCCCGGCAACGGCGCCAGAAAAAGAGCTGCTAGCGTGTAGTTGACGTGGGAGTTAGAAATCTTTGTGGTGTAGCTTTTCTTCAGTTCCCCGGCAACGGCGCCAGAAAAAGAGCTTGATACGCGTACAGCACGCGTCCGTTGGGAACCCCAAGAGGAAGGTGTGATACGTACAGCGGCAAGTTTTCCCTCAGTATGAAACCAAGGTTTATCGAACCAGTAGGAGCCAAGAAGCACGTTGAAGGTTGATGGCGGCGGGATGTAGTGCGGCGCAACACCAGGGATTCCGGCGCCAACGTGGAACCTGCACAACACAACCAAAGTACTTTGCCCCAACGAAACAGTGAGGTTGTCAATCTCACCGGCTTGCTGTAACAAAGGATTAACCGTATTGTGTGGAAGATGATTGTTTGCAGAAAACAAGAAACAAAGATTGCAAAGAGATTGTATTTCAGTATGGAGAATTGGACCGGGGTCCACAGTTCACTAGAGGTGTCTCTCCCATAAGATAAACAGCATGTTGGGTGAACAAATTACAGTTGGGCAATTGACAAATAAAGAGGGCATGACCATGCACATACATATTATGATGAGTATTGTGAGATTTAATTGGGCATTACGACAAAGTACATAGACCGCTATCCAGCATGCATCTATGCCTAAAAAGTCCACCTTCAGGTTATCATCCGAACCCCCTCCAGTATTAAGTTGCTAACAACAGACAATTGCATTAAGTATTGCGTGTAATGTAATCAGTGACTACATCCTCAAACATAGCACCAATGTTTTATCCCTAGTGGCAACAGCACATCCATAACCTTAGAGGTTCTTGTCACTCCTCCAGATTCACGGAGACATGAACCCACTATCGAGCATAAATACTCCCTCTTGGAGTTACTAGCATCAACTTGGCCAGAGCATCTACTAATAACGGAGAGCATGCAAGATCATAAACAACACATAGACATGAATTGATAATCAACATAACATAGTATTCTCTATTCATCGGATCCCAACAAACGCAACATATAGAATTACAGATAGATGATCTTGATCATGTTAGGCAGCTCACAAGACCCGACAATTAAGCACAATGGGGAGAAGACAACCATCTAGCTACTGCTATGGACCCATAGTCCAGGGGTAGACTACTCACACATCACTCCGGAGGCGACCATGGCGGCGTAGAGTCCTCCGGGAGATGATTCCCCTCTCCGGCAGGGTGCCGGAGGCGATCTCCTGAATCCCCCAACATGGGATTGGCGGCGCGGCGTCTCTGGAAGGTTTTCCGTATCGTGGCTCTCGGTACTGGGGGTTTCGCGACGGAGGCTTTAAGTAGGCGGAAGGGCAGGTCAGGGGGCCACACGAGGGCCCCACACCACAGGTCGGCGCGGCCAAGGGGCAGGCCGCGCCGCCCTAGGGTTTGGGCGCCTCGTGGCCCCACTTCGTCTCCTCTTCGGTCTTCTGGAAGCTTCGTGGCAAAATAGGACCCTGGGCGTTGATTTCGTCCAATTCCGAGAATATTTCGTTACTAGGATTTCTGAAACTAAAAACAGCAGAAAACAGCAACTGGCACTTCGGCATCTTGTTAATAGGTTAGTTCCAGAAAATGCACGAATATGACATAAAGTGTGCATAAAACATGTAGATATCATCAATAATGTGGCATGGGACATAAGAAATTATCGATACGTCGGAGACGTATCACGCGGGTGAGATCTGAGATTCGTGTGGCCGGGAGTTGGATCTGTTCGAGCGGCGATTTGGGGATCTGAGTTTACTCTCTCAGACGGAGGTTGCAAGTTACCGTTTAAAGAGACAACTGATGTGGCTTTACTCGCGTTTTATGGTAAAGGCCGATGCGATGCCATCGGCTCTTTGGGAGTTGAGTAACTTTGACTATCGGCAAGATTAATTGGAAGCACTTCTTCATTAATAAAAGGGGTTTTTTACAATGAAGAGCCGATTGCTCAAGGAGGGAAGAACAAAAGAAGAGCCGATTGCTCAAGAACTACTACTAATCCTATACTAGTAGTTCCTATTCTAAGGGTCGTCGCTGGCCTCGTCGTCGGCATCGTAACTGCCGTCGGCGCTGCTTCCGGAGAACTCCTCGTCGCTGCTGCCCCAGCCCTCGGCCGGTGCTTCTTCCTCCTCATCTTCATCATCGTCGTCGTCTTCCGACCAAGCGCGGAAGCGCTTTGCCGGCGGGTACCCGGCGGAGGAGGAGTCATCCTCCTCCTCTTCCTCCTCTTCCTCCTCTTCATCCTCTTCCTCCTCCTCGTCGTAGGAGGTGAAGCTCGCCCAGGAGTAGAGGTCGTCCTCGCTCTCTCCCTCCAGTTCCCCGTCGACAAGGAACCGGAGGTCCGCATCCCCGTCGGTCATGGACAGGTCGTCGTCCGACCCGACGGCGGCCAGGGGAAGGTCGTCATTCGCCCCGACGGTGAAGTCCCACTCTTCATCGTCCCAGTTTTCGGATTGAAAAGAGAGACCCGACGAGGCGAGGGAGGAGGAAGAGGAAGACATTGCTACAGGAGATGAGGGTTTTTTTGGTGCCGATGGCTAGAACAGAGCAAGGGGATGAAGAGGCGAACTGTTCGGCACGGTTAAATAAAGGAGATATAGTGGAGATTTAATGCCACAGCAGTTTCCGAGGAAGTGGTGCCAAAGAAAAAAAACTGTCAGGTCACGCGGAGAAGTTGAGAAGGCAAGGCATCATGATGAAGGATACTGCGACGGTTCTGCTCTGCCACGACATGACCCGACGAAGAAAAAGCAGAGTGGTTTTGGAATTATCATTACCAAAACCAGGGGCATGTGTTATCACCAGATTTTAACCAAATCAGAAGTGGGCCGTGATTGAGATGGGCTTAGCAAATATACGAGGAAATTATTCATGAATCGGCCTTGTATGAGGAGTTTGGGCTAAATTGCCCGTGTATCTGTAAATATAGTAGGATACGTGTCGGTTAGGATTAAAAGGTAGAGTTTAGCTCGTACACGGTTGGGATTATTCCCACGTTAGAAAGTCTACGGACTATAAATATGTATCTAGGGTTATTGAGAAAGAGGACGAACACGTTCACAACAAACCAATCTAAGCGCATCGCCACCCCTTGTTTCGAGGGTTTCTTCCGGGTAAGCGCTATGCTGCCTAGATCGCATCTTGCGATCTAGGCAGAATCTTGTTTATCTGTTGTTCATGTGTTGCTCGTACTGAAGCCTTTTTGATGGCGAGCAACACCGATTATCATGGATATGTTGGGGTTAGCATCGGTACTTTCTCGATGTATTTGATTAGTCATGCTATTCCTGGATATCTAGCCACCCTTGTACCGATCTTAGGTGCAAGGGTGGCACCCTGCTTAGTCATTGTTTAGTAGATTCGATCCGTTACGATTGCTCCTTGTTCTTCCGGGATTAGTTTAATATCTACATAGTTAGGCCTTATAAACGGGTTGAAGGATCCAGTAGCACGTAGGGTATAGTTGGCTAGTTCTAGAGAAGATGTTCCGGGAATCAACTCCACGTTGGTTTTTAGGCCTTGTCTAGAGCTGGTTTATTATCACCTTTCGTGTCTGCCAGGCTCAATCACGTATAGGACATTCCGATTATGTGGTGAAAACCCTAGATCGTCGTAGATCGTTTTAACATAATATTGATCAAGCAGGACCACCATGTTATCGTAGATCTCATACGAATCATGGGTGGATCGGCTCCTTGAGCCGATTCACAGGGCAACCTGAGAGCCGATCGAGGCTCGTATTTAATGTTTACGTGTATGCCATGCAGGAAACTAGTCGAAGCAATCCATCACCTTCCTGACCGGGTATAGGTCAGGTGGCACGCCGTTACACCAGCATCGGACGTGCGTGCCGGAGCTTTGCGGGCCATCGCCCGAGGGACCAGGGCCCACAGCAGTCCTGGGAGCCTCCCGGCTCTTCGTGTTGCCCGTCGCTACTCGTCGGTGGGTTTTGGTGGTCAACATAAGCGCCACGCAATCTTGCTCTCAAAGCTAGGGCCGATCATGGAGGAGAAGAAGAATATGAATTTGAAGAAGAGGAAGAGATGACCTCAACTAGTGACATTGGTACCGACCTTGCCTTCTTTGCCAAGAAGTACAAGGGAAAGCTTCCAATGCTCTTCAATGGCAAGAAGAAGAAGAGAACTTGCTACAACTGTGATGAAGATAGCCACTTTGCAAATGAGTGCCCTTATGAGAAAAGGGTAGACAAGCCAAAGTTCATCAAAGGGGTCAAGCCAAGGTTGAAGCCAAACCCAATCAATGATCGATACAAGAAGAACAAGGGAAGGGCTTTTGTTGGAGCCGAGTACTTGTCCGATGAAGAAGAGGAAGATGAGGAGAAGGAGGCCGGAGTGGCCGGTTTGGCTTTCTCTAAGCCCGGGTCACTCTTCACATATGACTACTCCAAGGATTACTCCACGGAGAATGATGTTGGTTCTTCCTTCATGGCAAGAACAACTCAAGACGATGACTCCGATGACTCTCTCCCCTCTACAATCGTTGGCTCTTGCCTAATGGCAAGAGAAACCAAGGTAATGGAACCTCCACCTTCTCTATCTAGTGTTCTTGATGATGAAAATGAAAATCAAGATGAATTAATTGTGCTTAAGGAACTTTACAATGTTAGATGCACCCTTCGTGGTGAAGCTCTTGTCAAGTTTGATTTCTTGATGGACTCTCTCAAAGAAAAGGATGAGTCCATTGAGGAATTAGAATATCAATTGGATGAAAAGGAACGGAGATTCAATCTCCTAAGACAAGAGCTAAAAACCGAAAGGTGCATATCTCAAGGCCTTAAGCAACAAATTGAAACTTATGAACTTGATAAAGTTAAGGACCTAGAAACTATTGATAGGGCTCAATCTTTGACTCAAGTGCTCCATGCCTCAAAGGAAGAACTTGAAGTTGCTCATGCTTCTCTCACTAGGGATCTTGATCACCTTGAAAGAGCTAACAAGCTTGTTAAGGATGAGCTCAGGAAACTTGGAGAGAACCATGACCTACTTCAAGAAACCTACACAAAGGCACTTGAATCAATGAAGGATCCCATTGTCTTTGAAAAACTTGCTAGTTCTTCCACTTCTTTTACTAGTGAGCATGCTAAGCTTGTTGAGGAACATGTTCGTTTACAAGAGGAACTTTCCTTGCATGTTGAGACCAATGCATATCTTGAATCCTTGGTGACTAAATATGGTCTCGACTATCATCCTAATGAATCTTCTTGTGAGCAAGCATCTATTCTTGAGGAAAATGTTAGGTTAACAAAGGAACTTGCCAAGTTCACCACCGCCAAGAACAAGATGGGATTGGATGACCTCTTGAGTAAGCAAAGGTCAAACAATCAAAAGTTTGGACTTGGATACACTCCCAAGTCCTACAAGAAGAACAACTACAAGAAGGAGAAGCCCACTCAAGATAAGAACAAGAAGGTCACTAATAATGGCAAAGCCTCAAAGGGCAAAGCCACTAGTAGTGACCGCACGGGGCCAAACGATCACTATGCATTATTTGTTGATTATTATGGTGATGTCTATGCTAACTATGTTGGCCCTCCGAATGGCTATGCTTATAGAGAGTACTCAATTTGGGTACCAAAAGATATTGTTGCCATTGCAAAGGAACCCATTAATCGATGGGTTCCTAAATCCTCTACTTGATTTTGTAGGGGCATTCCTCCGGTGGTCCAAAATGGGTGTTTGATAGTGGATGCACCAATCATATGACCGGAGGAAGAGGTGTGCTTGATCGATTCATTGAAGACATCAACAAGAAGTCAAGCATTACCTTTGGTGATAACTCAAAGGGAAAGGTACTTGGGTATGACAAGGTAGCAATCTCTATGGACTTGTGCCTTGAGACGGTTATGCTTGTTGAATCCCTTGGCTACAACTTACTTTCTATATATCATCTTGCCGATGCCAGTTAAAATTCATATTTTACTAATTATTGTGTGAAAGTCTTTAGGAGTGACAATCTCAAATTGGTCCTCGTTGGATATGTGGAGAACAACCTTTACGTGGTTGACCTCTCGAAAGAGAGCCCCTCTTTCTCCACATGTCTAATGGCGGCCAAGCATGACGAAGGTTGGTTGTGGCATCGCCGCCTTGGTCATGTTAACATGAGAAATCTTAAACAACTCCTAAAGGGTGAGCATATTGTGGGACTAACCGGCATTTCTTTTGAGAAAGATCGTGTTTGTAGTGCATGTGTAGCCGGAAAGCAACTCAAGAAGAAGCATCCTATCAAGAGTATTGTTACCACATCTAGGCCTTTGGAGCTCCTTCATTTGGATCTCTTTGGGCCATCACATTATGATACTCTTGGTGGGAGCAAGTATGGACTTGTCATTGTTGATGATTACTCAAGATACTCTTGGGTCTTTCTCCTTAAGTCTAAGGACGAGACCCATAGAGAGTTCATCATCTTCGCCAAGAAAGCTCAACGCATGTATGAATCCGAGATCAAGGCAATTAGGACCGACAATGGCACCGAGTTCAAGAACTACACTATGCAAGAGTTTGTTGATGATGAGGGCATCAAGCATGAGTTTTCGGCGCCATACACCCCTCAACAAAACGGTGTTGTTGAAAGGAAGAACCGGACTATCATTGAGATGGCAAGAACCATGTTGAGTGAATTCAACTCACCCCACAACTTTTGGGGAGAAGCCATCTCTACGGCCGTCCACTACTCCAACCGGCTCTTCCTCCGTCCTCTCAACAACAAAACCCCATACGAGCTCCTTACCGGTAACAAGCCTAACGTCATGTACATTCGTGTTTTTGGATGCAAATGTCTTGTTAAAAACAACAAAGGAAAGCTCGGTAATTTGAAACTAGAACCATAGAGGGTATATTTGTTGGATATGCGGAGAACTCTCACGCCTATAGATACTACAACCGGTCCACCGGGACTATTGAAGTATCTTGTGACGTGGTGTTCTTGGAGGATAATGGCTCCCAAGTGGAGCAAGTTGTTCCATGTGTTGCAGGTAATGATGATGATCCATCTAGTGCCATCAAGCATATGGGCATTGGACACATCCGGCCCATGGAGGTTCATAATGATGATCAAGATGATGGAGTAGATGTTTCAAGCACGCCACAAGTGGAGCCTAGCTCAACTCAAGCCGAACCATCAAGTGCAACTCAAGAACCATCCTCTACTCAAGATGAGTCACAATCCAAAGAACAAGAAGGAAGATCCTCATTCCACGGAGCAAGACCATGATGATGATCAAGAAACATCCTCAACTCATGATCAAGCTCAAGTGGTCCCTCATGATCAAGTACTAGAAAGAGATGAATTCATTGATCATGAAGGAACCGTTCGGAAGATCAAGGACGCTACAAGGGCAAGTGACATGAAAGTGGATCAAGTCCTTGGTAGCATCTCAAGAGGAGTGGTAACTCGTAGACACCATGCATTGCTTATCACTTATTGTCAACATCATGCTTTTGTGTCTAGTTTTGAACCACTTAAGGTACATGAAGCCTTGGTCGATCCGGATTGGGTAATTGCCATGCAAGAAGAATTGGAGTGTTTCACTCGTAATGAAGTATGGTCTCTAGTTGAGAGACCCAAGGATCATTGCATCAATGTCATTGGGACCAAATGGGTATTCAAGAACAAGCAAGATGAGAATGGCATTGTCATACGAAACAAAGCAAGGTTAGTGGCGCAAGGGTTTGCCCAAATAGAAGGTATGGATTTTGAGGATACCTTTGCGCCGGTAGCCCGTCTTGAAGCTATTTGTCTTTTGCTTGCATTTGCATCTTTCAAAAATTTCAAATTATATCAAATGGATGTGAAAAGTGCATTTTTGAATGGTCCCCTAAAAGAAACCGAATATGTGGCTCAACCCCCGGGTTTCAAAGACCCATGCCGACCCAGCCACGTGTATTTACTCCATAAGGCACTCTACGGTCTCAAGCAAGCTCCACGTGCTTGGTATGAGTTCCTTAGGGATTTCTTACTACATGATGGGTTTTGCATGGGTACGGTCGATTCCACCCTTTTCACCAAGCGGGTTAAAGGGGGTGGCCTCTTTATATGTCAAATATATGTTGATGATATTATCTTTGGTGGAACTAACCCCAATCATAACAAAGCTTTTGAGCTATTGATGACTAGGAAATTTGAGATGTCCATGATGGGAGAGTTGAAGTTCTTTCGAGGCTTCCAAGTGAGGCAACTTGCAAAAGGCACCTTCATCTCTCAAGAAAAGTATGTGAAGGACATGCTCAAGAAATTCAACATGACCAATGCAAGCCCAATGAAGACACCCATGCCCGTAAAGGGGCAACTTGGCTCATGTGACGGTGAGAAGGATGTGGACATAAAGGTATACCGCTCCATGATAGGATCCTTGCTCTACCTTTGTGCCTCTAGGGCGGATATCATGCTAAGTGTAGGGATGTGTGCTCGTTTTCAATCTGCTCCCAAGGAGAGCCATTTAGTGGCGGTCAAACGGATTCTAAGATACCTTGTTCTCACTCCTACTCTCGGGCTATGGTATCCAATGTAGGATAACGTTGCATAGAAAACAAAAAATTTCCTACCGCGAACACGCAATCCAAGCCAAGATGCAATCTAGAAGACGGTAGCAACGAGGGGATTATCGAGTCTCACCCTTGAAGAGATTCCAAAGCCTACAAGATGAGGCTCTTGTTGCTGCGGTAGACGTTCACTTGCCGCTTGCAAAAGCGCGTAGAAGATCTTGATCACCGGCGCCACGAACGGGCAGCACCTCCGTACTCGGTCACACGTTCGGTTGTTGATGAAGACGATGTCCACCTCCCGTTCCAGCGGGCAGCGGAAGTAGTAGCTCCTCTTGAATCCGACAGCACGACGGCGTGGTGTCGGTGACGGTGGAGAACTCCAGCGGAGCTTCGCTAAGCGTGCGGGAGCTTATGGAGGAGAAGGGGGCGGCTAGGGTTTGGGAGGGGGTGGCCGGCCACTTGAGGGGGGCGGCCAGGCTGTGGTCTTGGGGTGGCCGGCCCCCTCCCCTTGGCCCTCATTATATAGGTGGAACACCCAAGAGTTGGTCTACAAGTCTTCGAATAAGACCCCAAACCAAAACCTTCCATAACTCATGAAACCTACCCAAGCTAGGACTCCCACTAGAGGTGGGAGTTCCACCTTCCTTGGGAGGGGGTGGCCGGCCCCCCTTGGGGAGTCCACTTGGGAATCCTCCCCCTTAGGGTTGGCCGGCCATGGGAGGTGGAGTCCCACCGGGACTCCGCCTTCCTTGGTGGTTTCTTCCGGACTTTTCTAGAACCTTCTAGAACCTTCCATAGAACCTTCCGCATCATTTTAAATCACATAAAATGACATCCTATATATGAATCTTATTCCCCGGACCATTCCGGAACTCCTCGTGATGTCCGGGATCTCATCCGGGACTCCGAACAAATATTCGAACTCCATTCCATATTCAAGTTCTACCATTTCAACATCCAACTTTAAGTGTGTCACCCTACGGTTCGCGAACTATGCGGACATGGTCGAGTACTCACTCCGACCAATAACCAATAGCGGGATCTGGAGATCCATAATGGCTCCCACATATTCAACGATGACTTTAGTGATCGAATGAACCATTCACATACGATACCAATTCCCTTTGTCACGCGATATTTTACTTGTCCGAGGTTTGATCTTCGGTATCACTCTATACCTTGTTCAACCTCGTCTCCTGACAAGTACTCTTTACTCGTACCGTGGTATGTGGTCTCTTATGAACTTATTCATATGCTTGCAAGACATTAGACGACATTCCACCGAGAGGGCCCAGAGTATATCTATCCGTCATCGGGATGGACAAATCCCACTGTTGATCCATATGCCTCAACTCATACTTTCCGGATACTTAATCCCACCTTTATAACCACCCATTTACGCAGTGGCGTTTGGTGTAATCAAAGTACCTTTCCGGTATAAGTGATTTACATGATCTCATGGTCATAAGGACTAGGTAACTATGTATCGAAAGCTTATAGCAAATAACTTAATGACGAGATCTTATGCTATGCTTAATTGGGTGTGTCCATTACATCATTCATACAATGATATAACCTTGTTATTAATAACATTCAATGTTCATGATTATGAAACTAATCATCCATTAATCAACAAGCTAGTTTAAGAGGCATACTAGGGACTCTTTGTTTGTCTACATATCACACATGTACTAATGTTTCGGTTAATACAATTATAGCATGATATATAAACATTTATCATAAACATAAAGATATAAATAATAACCACTTTATTATTGCCTCTAGGGCATATCTCCTTCAGTCTCCCACTTGCACTAGAGTCAATAATCTAGATTACATTGTAATATACCTAACACCCATGGCATTCTGGTGTTGGTCATGCTTTGCCCTAGGGAGAGCTTTAGTCAACGGATCTGCTACATTCAGATCAGTGTGTACTTTGCAAATCTTTACTTCTCCATCTTCGATGTACTTGCGAATCGAGTGGTAACGCAGCTTGATATGCTTCATCCTCTTGTGTGACCTTGGCTCTTGTGCATTGGCGATGGCACCCATGTTATCACAGTAGATGATTAATGGGTCCAATGCACTAGGAACCACACCGAGATCTACAATGAACCTCTTCATCCATACCGCTTCTGATGAAGCCTCTGAAGCCGCTATGTACTCTTATTCTGTTGAAGACTTCGCCACCGTGCACTGCTTCGAGCTTGCCCACCATCGCAGCACCATTCAATATAAACACGTACCCGTGACCGTGACTTAGAGTCATCAGGATCAGTGTTCCAACTTGCATCGGTGTAACCACTTACAACGAGCTCTTGGTCACCTCCATAACAAAGAAACATATCCTTAGTTCTTTTCAAGTACTTCAGGATATTCTTGACCGCTGTCCAGTGTTCCATTCCTGGATCACTTTTATATCTGCTAGTCAAACTAACAGCATGTGCTATATCCGGTCTAGTACATAGCATGGCATACATGATAGATCCTACTGCCGAGGCATAGGGGATATTACTCATCCTTTCTCTTTCTTCTGCCGTAGCCGGTCCTTGAGTCTTACTCAAGACCTTGCCTGGT
Organism: Lolium perenne; assembly: GCF_019359855.2. NCBI lineage: Eukaryota > Viridiplantae > Streptophyta > Magnoliopsida > Poales > Poaceae > Lolium > Lolium perenne. The sequence goes on from NC_067246.2 coordinate 350,629,686, forward strand.
AACATAGGTAAGAACCCTTTCTTACTTTCGTCCATTCTAAACTTCTTTAGAATCTTGTCCAGGTATGTACTCTGTGATAGCCCTATTAGGCGTCTTCATCTATCTCTATAAATCTTGATGCCTAATATATACGATGCTTCACCAAGGTCTTTCATTGAAAAACTATTATTCAAATAACCTTTTACACTGCTTAATAGTTCTATATCATTACCGATCAATAATATGTCATCTACATGTAATATCAGGAATGCTACAGACCTCCCACTCACTTTCTTGTAAATACAGGCCTCTCCATGACACTGTATAAACCCGAAGTCTTTGATCACCTTATCAAAGCGTCGGTTCCAACTTCTTGATGCTTGCTTCAGTCCATAGATTGAACGCTGAAGTTTGCATACTTTGTCAGCATTTTTAGGATCGACAAAACCTTTGGGTTGTACCATATACAACTCTTCCTCAATGTCTCCATTAAGGAACGCCGTTTTGACATCCATCTGCCAAATCTCATAATCGAAAAATGCAGCTATTGCTAACAAAATCCTCACAGATTTTAGCTTCGCTACAGGTGAGAAAGTCTCATCGTAGTCAACTCCTTGAATTTGTCGGTAACCCTTTGCGACAAGTCGAGCTTTATAGACAGTAATATTACCATCAACATCTGTTTTTCTCTTGAAGATCCATTTATTCTCGACAGCCTTTCGGCTATCAGGTAAGTCTACCAAAGTCCATACTTTGTTATCATACATGGATCCCATTTCGGATTTCATGGCTTCTTGCCATTTGTTGGAATCTGGGCTCATCATCGCTTCTTCATACGTCGCAGGGTCCTCATCATTGTTATCCACAATCATGACATTTAGACAAGGATCATACCAATCAGGAGTGGCACGTTCCCTTGTCGATCTGCGAGGTTCAGTAGTTTCCTCATTCGAAGTTTCATGATCATTATCATTAGCTTCCTCTGGTGGTGCAGGTAGGCGACAGGTACAACTTCCAGTACTGCGCTACTCTGATCAACGAGTATAGATTCATCAATCTCATCGAGTTCTACTTTTCTTCCAGTCACTTCTTTAGTGAGAAATTCTTTCTCAAGAAAGGTTCCGTTCTTAGCAACAAAGATTTTGCCTTCGGATTTGTGATAGAAAGTATACCCTATAGTTTCCTTAGGGTATCCTATGAAGACGCATTTCTCTGCTTTGGGTTCTAGCTTGTCCGGTTGTAACTTCTTTACATAGGCTTCGCAACCCCAAACTTTCAGGAACGACAGCTTAGGTTTCTTATTAAACCATAATTCATACGGTGTCGTTTCTACGGATTTTGATGGTGCTCTATTTAAAGTGATTGCGGCTGTCTCTAATGCATAACTCCAAAATGATAACGGCAAATCAGTAAGAGACATCATAGAACGAACCATATCTAAGAGAGTTCGATTACGACGTTCGGACACACCGTTTCGTTGAGGTGTTCCCGGCGGTGTCAATTGTGAAAGTATTCCACATTTCTTTAAATGCATGCCAAACTCATAACTCAGATATTCACCTCCACGATCAGATCGTAGAAATTTAATCTTCTTGTTACGTTGATTTTCTACTTCACTTTGAAATTCCTTAAACTTCTCGAAAGTTTCGGATTTATGTTTCATGAAATAGATATACCCATATCTACTCAGATCATCTGTGAAGGTCAGAACATAACGATAACCACCGCGCGATGCTACACTCATTGGTCCGCATACATCGGTATGTATGATTTCCAATAAGTCCGTAGCTCGCTCCATCATACCAGAAAATGGAGTCTTAGTCATTTTTCCCATTAGACATGCTTCGCATCTATCAAGTGACTCAAAGTCAAGTGATTCAAGTAATCCATCGGTATGGAGTTTCTTCATGCGTTTCACTCCAATATGACCAAGACGACAGTGCCACATATAAGTAGAATTATCATTCAATTTAATTCGCTTAGCATCAATGTTATGTATATGTGTATCACTACTATCGAGATCTAATAGAAATAAGCCATTCTTTTCAGGTGCTCGACCATAAAAGATATTATTCATAAAAATAGAACAACCATTATTCTCAGACTTGAATGAATAACCGTCTTGCATTAAACAAGATCCAGATATAATGTTCATGCTCAACGCGGGTACAAAATAACAATTATTTAGGCTTAAAACTAATCCCGAAGGTAGATGTAGAGGAAGTGTGCCGACAGCGATCACATCGACTTTGGATCCGTTTCCAACGCGCATCGTCACTTCATCTTTCAGTAGTCTTCGTTTATTCTTTAGTTCCTGTTTCGAGTTACATATATGAGCAACCGAACCAGTATCAAATACCCAGGTACTAGAACGAGAACCAGTGAGATAAACATCTATAACATGTATATCAGATATACCTTCTTTCTTCTTCTTGACAAGGCCGCTCTTCAGATCAGCCGGATACTTGGAGCAATTACGCTTCCGGTGTCCCTTCTCCTTGCGAATAGCACTCAGCATCGGGCTTAGGGCCGTTCTTAGGTTTCATAGGAGGCGTGGCAGCTTTCTTTGCCACCCTTCTTGAATTTTCCCTTAGACTTGCCTGTTTCTTGAAACGGTGGTCTTGTTGACCATCAACACTTGGTGCTCTTTCTTGATCTCAATCTCAGCAGCTTTTAGCATGCCAAAGAGTTCAGTAACTCCTTGTTCATGTTCTGCATATTGTAGTTCATCACAAAGTTCTTGTAACTTGGTGGCGGTGATTGAAGGACACGAGTAATCCCGGTCTGTTAGGAATCACTATTCCCAAGTCATTGAGTTTCTTCGCATGCCCGGTCATGGCGAGCATGTGCTCACTAACGGAGCTGCCTTCTTCCATCATACGGTTTGAAGAAATGTTTCGATGTTTCATAGCATTCCACGGCTGCATGAGTCTCAAAAATAGCTTTCAGCTCTTTCATCAACTCATGAGGATCGTGGTGCTCAAAACGTTTTTGAAGATCGGATTCCAGATCGCACAGGATGGCACATCGAACTTGAGAGTACCGAGTTTTCCGAGTCTCGTAAACAGCTTTTACTTCATCGGTTTCGGTTGCAGGAGGGTCACCTAGCGGTGCATCAAGCACATATTGCAGATTTCCGCCAGAGAGGAAGATCCTCACATGATGGAACCAGTCGGTGAAGTTGCTACCGTTGCTCTTAAGTTTTTCTTTCTCTAGGAACTGGTTAAAATTGATTGGGGACGCCATCTCTACAACATATATTTGCAAAAGTTTAGACTAAGTTTATGACAAATTGAGTTCAAATTTTAATTCAACATAATTAAAAATCTAGGTGAACTCCCACTCAAAACAATATCCCTCGCATTGTCTTAGTGATCACACGAACCAAATCCACCGCACCTAAGTCCGATCATCACGAGACAAGGTGTGATTTCAATGGCAAACACTCAAAGTGTTCATCATATCAACCATATGATTCATGCTCTACCTTTCGGTATCACGTGTTCCGAGACCATGTCTGTACATGCTAGGCTCGTCAAGGCCACCTTAGTATCCGCATGTGCAAAACTATCTTGCACCCGTTGTATGTACTTGTTGATTCTATCACACCCGATCATCACGAGATGCTTCGAACCGACAAGTCTTGGTAATGGTGCTACTAAGGATGAACACTTTATTATATTGAGATTTTAGTGAGGGATCATCTTATAATGCTACCGTCGCGATCACATGCAGTTCATATGTGATATGATATGGCCCTTTTGTCTTTGCGCCTTTGATCTTCATCTCCAAAGCACAGACATGATCTCCATCATCTTCGGGCATGATCTCCATCATCGTCGGCGTAGCGTCAAGGTCAATGGCGCCGTCTTCATGATTGTCCTCCATGTAGCAACTATTACAACTACTTTGAAATACTACTCAACATGAAATTTAAAGACAACCATAAGGCTCCTGCCGGTTGCCACAATACAATAATGATCATCTCATACATATTCATCATCACATTATGGCCATATCACATCACCAAACCCTGCAAAAACAAGTTAGACGTCTCTAATTTGGTTTGCATATTTTACGTGGTTTAGGGTTTTCGAGAGAGATCTAATCTACCTACGAACATGAACCACAACATTGATACTAATGTTTTCAATAGAAGAGTAAATTGAATCTTCACTATAGTAGGAGAGACAGACACCCGCAAAGCCTCTTATGCAATACAAGTTGCATGTCGAACGAGGAACAAGTCTCATAAACGCGGTCATGTAAAGTTAGTCCGAGCCGCTTCATCCCACTATGCCACAAAGATGCAAAGTACTTAAACTAAAGATAACAAGAGCATCAATGCCCACAAAACCATTGTGTTCTACTCGTGCAACCATCTATGCATAGACACGGCTCTGATACCACTGTAGGATAACGTTGCATAGAAAACAAAAAATTTCCTACCGCGAACACGCAATCCAAGCCAAGATGCAATCTAGAAGACGGTAGCAACGAGGGGATTATCGAGTCTCACCCTTGAAGAGATTCCAAAGCCTACAAGATGAGGCTCTTGTTGCTGCGGTAGACGTTCACTTGCCGCTTGCAAAAACGCGTAGAAGATCTTGATCACCGGCGCCACGAACGGGCAGCACCTCCGTACTCGGTCACACGTTCGGTTGTTGATGAAGACGACGTCCACCTCCCATTCCAGCGGGCAGCGGAAGTAGTAGCTCCTCTTGAATCCGACAGCACGACGGCGTGGTGTCGGTGACGGTGGAGAACTCCGGCGGAGCTTCGCTAAGCGTGCGGGAGCTTATGGAGGAGAAGGGGCGGCTAGGGTTTGGGAGGGGGTGGCCGGCCACTTGAGGGGGGCGGCCAGGCTGTGGTCTTGGGGTGGCCGGCCCCCTCCCCTTGGCCCTCATTATATAGGTGGAACACCCAAGAGTTGGTCTACAAGTCTTCGAATAAGACCCCAAACCAAAACCTTCCATAACTCATGAAACCTACCCAAGCTAGGACTCCCACTAGAGGTGGGAGTTCCACCTTCCTTGGGAGGGGGTGGCCGGCCCCCCTTGGGGAGTCCACTTGGGACTCCTCCCCCTTAGGGTTGGCCGGCCATGGGAGGTGGAGTCCCACCGGGACTCCGCCTTCCTTGGTGGTTTCTTCCGGACTTTTCTAGAACCTTCTAGAACCTTCCATAGAACCTTCCGCATCATTTTAAATCACATAAAATGACATCCTATATATGAATCTTATTCCCCGGACCATTCCGGAACTCCTCGTGATGTCCGGGATCTCATCCGGGACTCCGAACAAATATTCGAACTCCATTCCATATTCAAGTTCTACCATTTCAACATCCAACTTTAAGTGTGTCACCCTACGGTTCGCGAACTATGCGGACATGGTCGAGTACTCACTCCAACCAATAACCAATAGAGGGATCTGGAGATCCATAATGGCTCCCACATATTCAACGATGACTTTAGTGATCGAATGAACCATTCACATACGATACCAATTCCCTTTGTTACGCGATATTTTACTTGTCCGAGGTTTGATCTTCGGTATCACTCTATACCTTGTTCAACCTCGTCTCCTGACAAGTACTCTTTACTCGTACCGTGGTATGTGGTCTCTTATGAACTTATTCATATGCTTGCAAGACATTAGACGACATTCCACCGAGAGGGCCCAGAGTATATCTATCCGTCATCGGGATGGACAAATCCCACTGTTGATCCATATGCCTCAACTCATACTTTCCGGATACTTAATCCCACCTTTATAACCACCCATTTACGCAGTGGCGTTTGGTGTAATCAAAGTACCTTTCCGGTATAAGTGATTTACATGATCTCATGGTCATAAGGACTAGGTAACTATGTATCAAAAGCTTATAGCAAATAACTTAATGACGAGATCTTATGCTACGCTTAATTGGGTGTGTCCATTACATCATTCATACAATGATATAACCTTGTTATTAATAACATCCAATGTTCATGATTATGAAACTAATCATCCATTAATCAACAAGCTAGTTTAAGAGGCATACTAGGGACTCTTTGTTTGTCTACATATCACACATGTACTAATGTTTCGGTTAATACAATTATAGCATGATATATAAACATTTATCATAAACATAAAGATATAAATAATAACCACTTTATTATTGCCTCTAGGGCATATCTCCTTCATCCAAAGGGGTCAACCTTTGAACTCATTGGCTATTCGGATTCCGATTGGGCCGGTGATAAGGTTGATCGGAAGTCTACCTCCGGGGCTTGCCAATTTATTGGCCGGTCATTGGTGAGTTGGTCATCCAAGAAACAAAACTCCACCGCCCTATCCACCGCCGAAGCCGAATACATATCCGCGGCATCTTGTTGCACTCAATTGTTATGGATGAAGCAAACCTTGAAAGACTATGGTGTGTCTCTTGGTACGGTGCCTCTTCTTTGTGACAATGAAAGTGCAATAAAGATCGCCAACAACCCGGTTCAACATTGTCGCACCAAACATATTGACATTCGCCATCACTTCCTACGTGATCATGTTGCCAATAAGGATATTGATCTCACTCATGTGGGAACAACCTACCAATTGGCGGATATTTTCACTAAGCCTTTGGATGAAGCCCGCTTTGTTAACTTGAGAGGATAACTTGGTATTCTTGATCCTAAAAACTTGGATTGATTAACTTCTTGCACTATATTCTTGCATTTATCTTGCTATCTAGCTTAGAGGCATAGCACATGTGGGGATAGTCATCCTACCATATCTTGGTACGATGCATACCTATGTGTGCAACATAAATAGACCCAATGTCATTATATGGACCCAAGCATGTCTCTTCGAGGTCTCATGACATTTGCGCTTTCACATAGGGGGAGTAATCCCCCGCCCCTCATTGAGCCTTCATTACAACTTGAATTAAGTATATAAGGCCAAATGATCTTATTGCAAACATCATTTCCAAATGACTTATGATTCTTGATATATACTTCGAATCATGCCCATTGTTGCTATTCACATCTTGTTTGGATTTCCTCTCCAATGGGTATGCCTAGAGAACTTTGTGTTTCCAACCCCATGTCTACGCTCATCTCATCATCATCTATCTATCTTTATGTACATGTCATCATTTGAGCACTCACACACATTTACACAAAGCATAGGGGCAAAAACGAGGCAAAATTAGAAAAATCTGGGGTGGCCGGTCCCTGGCCCGGTTGGACCGGGTTCCTGACCGGATGGTCCGGTTGACCGGGCGCCAACCGGGACCTGGGCCGGATCAGCCGGCGCATGGTCCGGATGACCGGGCGCCCGACCGGCCGCGCGGCCTGGTATAAATTGGGGACGGGATACCCCTTGGGGTCATCTTCCCCATTATTCCCCAACCTCCACACCTCCATGGCCGGCGCCCTGCTCACCTCCACCAAGATCTAGCCCTTTCCCACCGCAAGAACTCCCCCAAACTCCACCAAAACATAGATCGGGCTCTTTGGGACATCTTCACCGAAGGATTTGAGCCCTCTCAAGCTAGTTTGGGATTTTTTGGTGTTCTTGGTTTTCAAGCCTTACCTTGTGTTCTTCTTGTTCTCTTGATCAAGGAGGAAAATGTCTTCGGGTAATGTACTCTCCCTTTCTCCCTATCCTCTAGTCCCCCTCACACATTGCAACTTTTGGACAAGTTTTGGGAAATTTTAGGGTTAGGGTTAGGGTTTGTAAGTCCTCATGCCTTTAGAGTGTCTCACAACACAATGCACTTACTCCACTATATTGCTATAGTCTATATTCAAGTTTATGAGTTTTTGCATGAATTTGTGGTAGAAAATCTGGGCAAAACTTCACACATCGACAGATCCGGTCACCAGCCCGGTTGACCGGCCGCTCAACCGGCCGGCCCGGCGTGTGGCCCGGTCAACCGGGCGCCAACCGGTTCGTCTGGTCTGCTGCCCGGTTGGACCAGTCTGTGCGCCGGATTGCCCAGTTTTCGCACAAACTTATCAATACACTTGGATATATGCTATGCTCTTTTGGCTTCCCTCTTACTGATGACATGTACACTTACCCCACTGCTATCCTTGCTCTATTTTCTCATTCACAGGTAGTTGGAGTGGTGAGCCACGTGGCAATGTTGCCAAGAGAGGAAGGACTGCTGATCCTCCCCGCCGTTCTAGTGGTCGCGTACCCCCTCAAGCTCATCGTATGCGACATTGGCAGCTCAGCTGGGGGTAGAAGCAAGTCTGTTGGTGGCAAGAAAAAGGATAAGCATGCCGCCCAAGAGGATGATGAGATTGTGCCAACTTTCAATGTTGGGATTGCAAACCGTGTTGAGTGTCAGGAACTGAGGACGACGAATCCGTATCGCTTTGAGCAACGGACTTACACTCGTGGGGACAAATTCTTCTGGACCAAGACACAAGCAGTCCTATGGGATGGTTACTATGATTCTCATGAGCATATGAAGAATGGTGATAATGTGTCGCCCAAGGCCATCAATCCTGACGAGCTTGCCTTGCATGATGCCACAAAGTACCGCTTTGTGGTTCAAACCTTGAAGGGTATGGGATTGTATGACCTTGTGTGCCTCAAGCCTGATGATCAACAAGAGGATCCTACCTTCTGTCCCCTACTTGTCCGTCAGTTCCACTGCACCGTCTTCTTCCATGATGATGCAGATCGCACCATCACCTGGATGATTGGCAAGGAGAAGTACTCATGCTCCTACTCTCAGTTCCGTGCAGCCATGGGTTGTGGTGGTGACAGTGCTCCAGGGTACAAGATTCATTCACGGTCCAAGCTTACTAAGGGTGACATCTCCTTCTGCTATCCTGCGAACCCTACACCTGGACCTCCCACTATCTCTGGGATGTACTACTCATACCTTGTGCTTGCCAAGATGTTCCGTGAGAGCCTCATCAGCAAGTCTGGCGACACCAGTGAAGTCCTGAACTATCACCTAAATCTGATGTACTATTGTCATCCTGACAGGGTAAGGAAGATTGATGGCTGTGATCTTATCTATTGTGAACTGAAGCGAGCAATTATGGACCGCATGACTCCCAACTATGCTCAGTATGTTCACCGGCTCATCAACTTCATTGTCCCCGCTCCTCTCAACATCCTTGGTGAAAGAGTCATCATGGACCCATTCAGGATACCCATTCAGGAGGCCACTCGTCCAGACGTTCCCTCCATGATGACCCCCACTGAGCGCCGTTCCAAGGCCCGCCATGATCATGATGCTAGCTCCAGTCACTCTCGGCGCTCCCAGCATGGGGCCGCTCGTTTCTTCTCCAGCATGTGGCAGATGTGCAAGAACACCAATGATGTTGCACATCAGACCCTTACTATGACCCAGGAGACACGGAGGCGCCAGACTGAGTTCATGGCCTCAAGGAACCACCCTGTTCCCCCTCCTGGACCTGAGATGGAGCCTGTGGTAGCTCCTCAGTGGGAGATGCCTCTCCTTACCGATGAGATGCTCCAGAACTTCGACTTCTCCGTGTACGCTCATGGTGCCATCCCTCCTAGGACTGCGCGTGCTCCCACCCCTGCTGATGATGATGGTGATGACGATGAGGGTGATGCGGCTGCTTGCGGTGCTGGCGAGAGCTCCTCCTCGATCGGGCATGAGTTATATTGATGGGTGCGATAGCATCTCCCCTCTTTTCTTCGCCTTTTTGGTGTTCCGATGCCAAAGGGGGAGAAGAGAGTAGAGTCTATGACCACGTGATTCTTTGATCGCCACAAGCCATGGGAGTTGCTTTATTTGGATTTTATATGGCTTGTGCTTGTTTGCTTTGAGTTTTTCAAGAACCATTTGCTATCTCCAATAATTCGTGTATGGATGTGTATGGATGATGATTATGTGTGCTATGCTTATATATCTTGATATGCACATCTCCATACCATGCTTGTTTCCTAAAGATATTGGGGGAGCTTCTCATGTTCCACAAATGGTGCACTTTGCATTCAAACGCAAATTCTCCAAGTGCACACATTATGGGGGAGCTGTCGTAATATCTTATATGGAATCAAGGTTTAGAGCTTATCATAATATCTATTTGTGACTCTAGCTCGGTTTGTCATCGTATACCAAAAAGGGGGAGATTGTAAGGGTATTTTACCCTTATCCATTATTTTGGTAACAATGACACCGTGCTAAAGTAATTGGCCTAATATGTTTATAAGGATAATCTCAGGTATTAGGCAATGAGGCATAAAATGGTGTATCAAAGGAACAAGAAGGCTAAAGGAGACCCCCCACTTCAACAACAATCAAAAAGGGGTCTACAGCAGAAATCCGGTCTGCAGCCCGGTCCAACCGGGCCAGCAACCGGGGCGATCAGCAAGCGGAAAGCGGTCAGCCGAGGCGCCAACCGAGGGGCGAGTCCGGCGCGCGTGATCCGGTCAGCACCGGAGCGCCAACCGGGCTCCAAATGAAGCGCCAGCCGGACGCCAGCGAAGGAGCTCCCGGAGACGGCAGCGAGAGGGAATCCGGTCGTTGGTCCGGTCCGACTGGCTCACCACCTCTGCAGGCTGTCTGGGTCTGTGGTCCGGTCAACCGGGTTTGTCGAGGAAAAAGCTAAGGTGGCAAGTGACCAACGGCCATATTTCGAAGAACACTATAAATAGGCCTTCTCCTACCTCTCAACAGTTAGGCAACACACTACAAGCTGTTCTTGAGCTCTCTCTCTCTCTCTTACTCCATTATTAGAAACACCAAAAGCCTCCGATCTCCCTCCTCCTCCACCCAAACTCAAATCCCTCCGGGGAATCACTAGAGGAGGACCCGATCTACTGTTCTACCAAGCCAAATCTCATTCCCCCTTGTATTCATCGAGAAGCTTACTTCCTAGGGTTCCTTGGAAACCCTAGGTGGGCAAGAGGAGTCCGGAAGCATCCGGGCTGTGGATTTGCTCCGGGCAAGATTGTGAAGGTTTGGAGGCTACCTCAAAGTCTACCACAAGTGAGTGAGCTATTCCTTCGTGGGATAGGCTCCGGAGAATAGGGTGAGCCTTCGTGGCGTGGGGAATCCTTCGTGGGACCTCCACCCCTCCAAACGTGACGTACCTTGTTGCAAAGCAAGGGAACACGGGAATACATCCTCGTCTCCGCGTGCTATCGGTTATCTCTAACCGAACTCCTTACTTGTGATTTAAACTGCCCGAGAGAGCCTTCGTGCTCGAGATAGTTGTATCTTCATATAGGTTGCTTCACCTAGTTTGCATTAGCCTCACCTTTATATTCCGCAAAGCCTAATATTGCAAAGAAAGAATTAAAATCTGTAGAAACCTATTCACCCCCCTCTAGGTTTACCATCTCTATACTTTCAGAAAGCTTGCACCCCGATATGTCGGACCCTTCAAAGTCCTGAGCCGCCGAGGAGAAGTGTCTTATCAACTGGAGTTACCAGAAGAAATGTCAGCGGTGCACAATGTGTTTCACATCTCGTTACTCCGAAAGTGCTTAGAGGTACCTGAGAAGACCGAGGTTTTCAAGAACATCGATCATCGAGCTGTGGATATCAACTCAGATCTGACATACCACGAAGTACCTATTCTCATCTTGGAAGAAGCTTTCAGAACCACCCGCACCAGGAGTATCAAGTTTCTGAAAATCCAATGGAGTAACCACACCGAAGAAGAAGCCACTTGGGAGAGAGAAGATTTCATGAAGACTGAGTACCCAGATCTCTTTAGTACCTAGTTTTCTTTAAGATCTCGGGACGAGATCTTTTGTAAGGTGGAAGGGTTTGTAACATCCCAAGTTTCAACAATAATAAATCAAGAAAAGAGAATTTCCAAGTTTCAAAATTTGCAACAAACAAAAACTTTTTCTATGCATATAGTGTCACATATAGTTTCATGCATAGTGTGCTTTTCTTTTGTGCAATTGCCATGATGAGTGTTGATATGTTGATCACTTGCTCTTAAACCCTAATTCATGATCATAGCACCTCTCTTGGAGAGAAATAAAAGAAACACAAAAATTTGGCCAAATACCCTCACATACACATAAGGTCAATTATGCAAATCATCACCAAAGGCCACCTTTGCTTGATCTTTTGCTTGGAGAATACTTATATAGCATAAACAAACACAAATGCATCAAAGAAACCAGAATCAAATCAAAGAAAATCTCAAAATCAACATACATATGATAATGGCCAAATTTGGGTTTTATAAAATGTTCCTCACTTTACCCCTCTGGTTTGGACTATTCTTAAACTAAACTTGGTCAACACTTGCCATGTCATCCAAGACCTTGTCAAAGTGAACAACTTTCTTGTTGACCAACATTGCTAACTTTGACCAGGTTGACCAGAATGGATTTGACAAGTAGTGACTTTGAAACAAAGTGAAGATGATCCCATTTTTGGAAACTTGCAAATCAACACCAAAATGAACACCACCACCACCATTCTATCACATTAATAATATAAATGAGTTGCACCAAAAAGAATTTCAAAATTCGAACTAAACTTTCATGCGGCCATTCTGTCGAACAGTTGGCAGGCAGCATTTCAGTTTTGTGTTACACCTCAATATCCAGTGGGTTTTTGCCTAAACCACTTTTAATTTGTGATCATGAGGTTCCTCTGCATCTCCTGCATCAAGCCCCGTCCTTGCCCTCTTCGTTTAAAGTGGAGAAAAGGGGAGAAAAGCTTCATACCGTACCATGCCGGCCACCTTTGGCCACCACCTCTCTGGCCTCCCTCTCTCATCACCACCTTGTCCTGGAGCATCTACCCTGCACAAGGACTCTGACGGTGCACGGCCCTGGCTCACGCGCGCACGGCATTGGCCAGGAGAGCCGCGTCCAAAACCTTGCCAGTGCACGCCAGGCACGCGGTGAGCGCGCTCTGGACGCGCCAGAGCGTCAAGCGATCGAGCACCCTCGTCCTACCCTGCAAAGGCTACCACTGCGTCGAGCATCTTCTCACCACCCTCTAGCAGCTAGACAACCTCCATAGCCCGCTCCTGCGCTATCGCCGTCGTCCTCATCGACTTTCGGCCGCGTGTACTGCCGCACTCAATACATGCTCCCGATCGATCCCATCCTCTTTTCTCTGCGCCAGCTGCACCTTGAGCATCGCCAGGACGACGCCTACACATAGCCGTCCTCGCCTTGCCCCTTCGAGAACCGGAGACGCCGCGCCATGATCGGCCCTTCACAGCACCCGCGGCACCACCTCCCCATCTATAAATAGAGGAGCTCCGAGCACAACTTCTTCACACAATCTCATCCCCTCTCATCACTGGTTCTTCCCACCTCGATAGCTAGTCCAATTATCATCTCCATCGCCGGAATTGCAAGATCATCTCCGCCGGAGCCCGCAGAACATCTACATCGACTGGAGCCTCGCCAAGCTCCGCCGCTGTACCAAGGAGCTTCTTCACCCTCGACAACCTCGTACAGTACCTCTCCATCGATCGCCGGGGGCCTGGTACGCTCTCCGACCCCCAGGGCATGCCGCCAGCACGTCCGGATCTCGTCGGAGACGACGGTGATCCTCGACCGCACGATCGATTTCTAATCAGACGCTCCCTATCTCGCATACCGCTTCGCGCGTTTAAGAGCCACTGACGGGTGGCTCCCACCTCGTTAGGGCGGCCCACTCGCACCAGATTCTTGTTGGGCTGCGCAGCGCTGTTTAAATCCGTTTCAGCCCATTTCCATTTCCCGCCAAGCCCAGGTATTCAAATCGGGGTTTGTTAATATTTCAAATGTCCTGCAGATGCTTTAGTAAAATTTGAATAGTTTGAAATCTACAACTCCAAATATAGCAAACTTGATACAGTTGGAAAGCCAATGAAGTTATCTAACAAATGCCACTGGTCCCATCTCCAAATTCGAAGTAGAATTAAAATGCTAAAAATAACAAGACAGGGACTTTTGCAAATTGAAACTTTATTTAAAATTCAACCATAATTGATTTTGAGTTGATTCCAACTCTCATAAATCACAATTGATGTACTTTAATTGATTATGCAATAATATAGCCAAGTTGTTTGCATGATCATGGACTGGATCAAAATAATGGCTATGTAGCCATTTCTAGTGCATTTAAATCTTGGAATTCAAATTCTATAGATAATATGAGAGCTACTCTCTCATTTAAATCTTGATCCTAAGTAATACAATAAGAGGAAATGACCTTAGGCTAATAAACCTCTGATTGTTATTACTTAGAGATTTTAAACCATTTAAATGTTAGTTTTAAATTGTATGAGGTGTAGCACCTCATTTAAATTATACTCCCACATAATAGATATGGAATGTTGACCTTGGTCAACTTATATTTCATACCTTATTATTATTTGAGGAGATTAAATCTTAATAAGATTTAATGAGAGGAAATTATTTTCTCTAAGGATCTAAATAGCAAATCAAGGTAATAAGTATAATGAGAGGAAATTATTTTTCTCTTAAATAAGAACCAACCAAGTAATTCACCATGCCATGAATAATATGATGCTAGAATTAGTTGAGTGAACTCTTTGGTGTGTTTTAGTCTAGTATGTAAGATTGGTTTGGTGTTTATACCTCGTATTCGTATATAGACGCTAGTAACGAGGAGTACCAAGAGGAGGAAGCCTACTCCCAGGAAGAGGAGGAGAACTTTGACAACTACCCTGCACAAGGCAAGCTAATACCCTTGCCAAATCACCAAGTGCATAGCTCTACAAGAGCAAGGCACCATCACCCTTTATTTTCATGTCTTACCTATCCCATGTTTTTACCTTACAAGTATTTTTGCTTATTTATTTCAAAGTACTTTTTGATTTATGATTCACTTGGTCTAGAGTAGAACAAGAATCAAGGTTAGCTTGGAGCAAATCAAAGCTAGATAGCACCCTCATGAAATAGTTGCTAGTGCTAATCAAATAAAATTTGACTACTCTAGATGGGAACATGGTGAAGTGAAATGACTTTGAAAGAATGTGAATTTGAAGGTGACATGGTTGACTTGGTGAATTTAAATGAAAACTGATGATTGGGTTTGAATGCGATACCTTTCCAATTATACAAGTACCCCCACAATACCTGATTATGGGTAGGGCTTAACTAGAAACTTGTGTATTTTAGTATGGGTTCCCTCTAAACAAGCATCATAGGGGTTACGCCGAGGCTGCCTCCGTATATGTGAAATGATGTGAATATGAGGTGAATGTACGACCCAAGCCCTGTGCAGTTCCCGGGTTGATAGTTGGTTTTCACCGGGAGGCCAAGCTCATGGGGAGAGGTGCCTATACTAGTATATATAAGTGAAAGGTTAAGGTTGATGATCCGCGTACTGAGTTACGATGATTCGGGATTATCCTCGACGGATGTAATCAAAAGTTGTGTCACAAGAGTACAACCTCTGCAGAGTGTTAAACCTATTCGAATAGCCGTGTCCACGGTTACGGACGATTGGAAAGGCCATACTATTCCGTTATCAGAATTTTAATCTTAAAAAGGAATGATGAATTGAAAGGTGATTTGACTTGAATCACAAATGATTTGTGGGAATGACACTAATGTTCCCACTTGAGTTAATCTAGCAAATGATGAGTCTTTACTAAATATTTGATGAACTAAAACTTGGCTTTATGCAAATAAACCTAGAGCTTAGCACCCCGTACTACACTCAATAAGTAATTACCTTAGTATTAGTTTGCGAGTACTTTAAAGTACTCATGGCTTTGCCCTGGCTATTCAAATGCTAGACTTTGAAGAGGAGCAACAGTATCAGGATGACGGACAACAGGACGTCTACGATAACTAGGATCGTCTTCTAATGTCAAGCGTTGCCTGTGGAATAGATAGTCCACTACTACTTCCCTTCCGCTACTATTTGTGTTGTTGAACAATATATTTGTGTAATATTGGATCATGTGATCTATGGTTGTAAGACAAGTATGTGTTGTAATAAATGATGACTCTATGCTACTTACTATTATGTCTCGCAAAAACAATCTTCCTGGGATTGCGATGTATGATATAATAGGCATCTGGACTTAAAAATCCAGGTGTTGACATCCCAAGACCCCCAAAAGGCAGCCCTCAAGGGCTGGCCGCATGGGCCTCTCTAGGCCCATGTAGGTGGCGCTTAGGGCCCCAAGGGGCCTCCCGGAGGCTACCCCAAGGCAGACCACGTGGGGAAGGGGGGCCTAGGGTTTCCCTGGGTCAGTGGGGGGTGGCCTAGGGTTTCCCTAGGGCCAGCGGCCAAAGGGTGCGGCGGCGGCTACCCCCTCCCCAAGTTGGTGCTCCCTTTGACCCCTATATAAGGAGGACCCCTCCTCCTCTCTCGACACACAATAGCCCATTGGTTGGCTCTCTCCTCTCTCCCGCGCTTGCATCTAAGAAGTACTTCGGTACGATCGTCCGTGACGACGAAGTCCTGCCGGGTGATACGTCCAATTTGCATCACTATTTTATATCATAATTTGCTGTTATTCATTGATATATTTCATATTTGGGCATAATACTTATGTTATTTCATCTATTTTGCATGTTTCATGGTTATTGGAGGATCGAGCACCGGAGCCAGGATTCTGCTGGAAAAAGCGTCGTCAGAATGCAATATTTCGGAAGATCAACAGTTGATGGAAATTATACCAAAAATCCTATTTTTCCAGATGACGAAGTGAGCCAGAAGGGGGAGCTGAGGGGACCCGAGGTGGGCCCACCCCATAGGCCGGTGCGGCCCAAGGCCTGGCCGCGCCGCCCTATGAGGAGGGGGCCCACAGCCCCCTCTCGCCTCCTTTTCTTCGCGAACGCCTTCGTCCCGAAACCTAAGCTCCAGAGGGTACCTCGCGAAGAGTTCTGAGCGCCTCTGCGGGGCGGAGAACACCAGAGAGAAAAGAGCTCTCCGGCGGGCTGAGATCCGCCGGGGAAATTCCCTCCCGGAGGGGGAAATCGACGCCATCGTCATCGCCATCAAGTTGGACATCATCTCCATCACCATCATCATCATCATCTTCATCATCATCACCGCCGTCTCCACCGCTGCACATCGTCACCGCTGTAGCAATTTGGGTTTGATCTTGATTGTTTGATAGGGGAAACTCTCCCGGTATTGATTTCTACTTGTTATTGATGCTATTGAGTGAAACCGTTGAACCAAGGTTTATGTTAAGATTGTTATTCATCATCATATCACCTCTGATCATGTTCCATATGATGTCTCGTGAGTAGTTCGTTTAGTTCTTGAGGACATGGGTGAAGTCTAAATGTTAGTAGTGAAGTATGGTTGAGTAATATTCAATGTTATGATATTTAAGTTGTGGTGTTATTCTTCTAGTGGTGTCGTGTGAACGTCGACTACACGACACTTCACCTTTATGGGCCTAGGGGAATGCATCTTGTACTCGTTTGCCAATTGCGGGGTTGCCGGAGTGACAGAAACCTAAGCCCCCGTTGGTATATCGATGCAGGAGGGATAGCAGGATCTCAGAGTTTAAGGCTGTGGTTAGATTTATCTTAAATACTTTCTTGTAGTTGCGGATGCTTGCAAGGGGTATAATCACAAGTATGTATTTGTCCTAGGAAGGGCGGTACATTAGCACAGGTTCACCCACACAACACTTATCAAAACAATGAAGATTAATTAGCCGTATGTAGCGAAAGCACTAGACTAAAATCCCGTGTGTCCTCGAGAACGTTTGGTCATTATAAGTAAACAAACCGGCTTGTCCTTTGTGCTAAAAAGGATTGGGCCACTCGCTGCAATTGTTACTCTCGCACTTTACTTACTCGTACTTTATTCACCTGTTACATCAAAACCCCCTGAATACTTGTCTGTGAGCATTTACAGTGAATCCTTCATCGAAACTGCTTGTCAACACCTTCTGCTCCTCGTTGGGATCGACATTCTTACTTATCGAAGATACTACGATACACCCCCTATACTTATGGGTCATCAATACTATTTTCTGGCGCCGTTGCCGGGGAGTGAAGCGCTATTGGTAAGTGGAATTGGTAAGGGAAGCTTTTACTGTTTGTGCTGATTTTATTTCTGCCTGCTGCCATAATTCATTATGGAGAGATCTTCTCTTGAGTTTTTATTTGGAAAATCTGCTACTACTGCAAAGGTAGTGGATGAGGCGCCAGGTGAGGAAGAAATACCATACAAAATACCTATGAAAATTATTGAATGCCTAGTGGGTAACCGTTACACAGGGGATGGAGCTGTCCACCCTGGAGATCATTTGCTGTTCTTACATGAATTATGCGGTTTATTCAAGTGTGCAGGTATTGCTATGGATGAAGTGAGGAAGAAACTATTCTCTATATCGCTGTCTGGTAAAGAGGCGCATTGGTATAAATTACTGGATAATGGGGATTCTCTTGAATGGAATGATATTGTGCCCCGGTTTTATTCTAAGTTCTATCCTCCAAGTGAAATTCACAAGGATCGGAACCGCATATATAATTTTTGGCCTCATGATGGAGAGAGTATTGCCCAAGCTTGGGGGAGATTGAAGTCTTTAATGCTCAAATCCCCCATTCATGAGCTTCCTGGTAATGTTATTATTGATAATTTCTATGCAAGACTTTCTTTTGAAGACAAGACCTTGCTGGATACTTCTTGTTCTGGATCATTCACGCGCAACAAGGAAGAGTTTAAAAGGGACCTTCTTAATCGGATCCAGGAAAATCTTGAAAGGATGGGAGAACGACAAAGATAGAGAATCAGGTATAAATTATGATTATAAATGCATTGAAGCTTTTATGGATACTGATAAATTTCGTAATATGAGTGCTACTTATGGTCTTGATTCTCAAGTTGCTGCAAATCTTTATAAAGCTTTTGCCTCTCATTATGAATTGCCTAAGAAGAATTTTGATAAGTATCATGAACCGTATAAAGATAAAATTGATTCATCTATTAATAAATGTGTTGTAGTTGAAACTGTTGATCATGTTATTCCTGAAGCTTATATTGAAAAAACTCCTTTCCCTGCTAAAATGAAAGAGTACTCTGTTATAAATAGTGCGGTTCATAAAAGTGAAAAGAAACCTATAGAACCTGAAGAACAAATAAAAGTTGAACCTGCTGTTGCAATAGTTAAAGATCTTGTGACTGAAAATGTGGAGGATGGTCATATTATTTTCTGTGAAGTTGCTTCTAATATTGTTTCACATCCTAATAAATCCAAGCAAGCTAGTGTTCCTATGCTATCTGTTAGAATTGGAGATCATTGTTATTATGGTTTATGTGATATTGGTGCAAGTATTAGTGCTATTCCTTATGAGCTTTACACGGAGATTATGCACGAAATTGGTTCTTGTGAAATTGAAGATATTGATGTGGTTATTCGGCTGGCTAATAGAGAAACTATTTCTCCAATTGGTATTGTTCGAGATGTGGAAGTCCTATGCGGTAAGATTAAATATCCTGCTAACTTTTTGGTACTTGGTTCTGCTGCTAGTAAATATTGTCCTATCATTTTTGGTAGACCTTTTCTAAATACATGTGGAGCTATTATAGATTGCAAGAAAGAGAAAATTTTGACTAAATTTGCTGGTGAATCTTATGAGTTTAACTTCTCTAAATTTACCAAAACCCCTTATAAAGCTGATTTGCCTAATGATGATTTTAAAGTTGAACAGTGTGCATCTATTGTTCTTGCTCCTAATAATCCCTTGCAGCAACATTTGGAGAATAGTGAGAGTGAAGTTTTTAGGGAAGAAAGAGATGATCTTGATGAAATTTTTCTTCGCCAACCTATTCTTAAGCATGATTTACCGGTAGAAGATCTGGGTACAACACCACCACCAAAGGAAGATCCTGTCTTTGATTTAAAACCATTGCCTGATAATCTTAAATATGCTCATATTGATGATAAGAAAATATATCCTGTTATTATTAGTTCTAAGCTTTTAGAGTCTGAAGAAGAAAGGCTATTGGAAATACTGAAGAAGCACCGAGGTGCTATTGGCTACACACTTGATGACTTGAAGGGGATTTCTCCCTCTATTTGCCAACACGCCATTAATATGGAAGATGATGCGAAGCCTGTTGTTGAACCTCAGCGTCGTCTAATTCCTAAGATGAATGATGTGGTAAGAAATGAGGTATTAAGACTTCTTGAAGCTGGTATTATATATCCTATTGCTGATAGTAGATGGGTTAGTCCTGTGCATTGTGTTCCTAAGAAAGGAGGGATGACTGTTGTGCCTAATGATAATGATGAGCTCATACCTCAAAGAGTAGTTGTAGGGTATAGAATGTGCATTGATTATCGTAAAGTTAATAAGGTTACTAAGAAAGATCATTACCCTTTGCCTTTTATTGATCAAATGTTAGAAAGGTTATCTAAGAATACTCACTTTTGCTTTCTTGATGGTTATTCTGGGTTTTCACAAATTGCTGTTAAAACTAAGGATCAAGAGAAAACCACTTTCACTTGTCCCTATGGAACTTATGCTTATAGACGTATGCCTTTTTGTTTATGTAATGCTCCTGCTACTTTTCAAAGATGCATGTCTGCTATTTTTCATGGCTTTTGCAAGAGTATTGTGGAGGTATTCATGGATGATTTTTCTGTCTATGGGAATTCTTTTGATAATTGCTTGCGGAACCTTGATAAAGTTTTGCAGAGATGTGAAGAAACTAACCTTGTTCTTAATTGGGAGAAATGCCACTTTATGGTTAATGAAGGAATTGTATTGGGGCATAAAATTTACGAAAGTGGTATTGAAGTTGATAGAGCTAAAGTTGAAGCAATTGAGAAGATGCCCTATCCTAGGGATGTTAAAGGTATTCGTAGTGTTCTTGATCATGCTGGGTTTTATAGGAGGTTTATTAAAGACTTCTCCAAGATTTCAAAGCCTCTTACTAATCTTCTTCAAAAAGATGTACCTTTTGTTTTTGATGATGATTGTAAGGAAGCTTTTGAAACTCTAAAGAAAGCCTTAACAACTGCTCCTATAGTTGAACCTCCTGATTGGAACTTACCATTTGAAATTATGTGTGATGCTAGTGATTTTCTTTGTAAGTATTTGTTCTTGGACAGCGAGTAAACAAAAAATTGAATGTTATTCATTATGCTAGTAAAACCCTTGATGCTGCTCAAAGAAATTATGCTACTACTGAAAAAGAATTTTTAGCTGTAGTCTTTGCTTGTGATAAGTTTAGATCTTATATTGTTGATTCAAAAGTTACTATACATACTGATCATGCTGCAATTAGATACCTTATGCAAAAGAAAGATGCTAAGCCAAGGCTTATTAGATAGGTACTTCTGTTGCAAGAATTTGATTTACATATTGTAGATAGGAAAGGTGCTGATAATTTGTCTAGATTGGAAAATATTGCTTATGATCCTGTTCTTGTTAATGATAGTTTTCCAAATGAACAATTGGCTGTAATAAAGGTGAGCTCGCGAGACAGTCCTTGGTATGCTGATTATGCTAACTTTATTGTTTCCAAGTACTTGCCTCCAACCTTTTCAGCTCAGCAAAGGAGGAAATTCTTTTATGATTTGAGGCATTATTTTTGGGATGACCCACACTTATATAAAGAAGGAGTGGATGGTATTCTACGAAGATGTGTTCCCGAATATGAACAACAAGAGATATTGAGTAAATGTCATGGTAGTGCTTATGGAGGACATCACGCCGGAGATAGAACCGCGCAAAAGGTTCTACAATCAGGTTTTTATTGGCCGACTCTCTTCAAAGATGCAAGGAAGTTCATTTTATCTTGTGATGAATGTCAAAGGGTTGGTAATATCTCTAGACGCAATGAAATGCCTATGAATTATACTCTTGTTATTGAACCGTTCGATTGTTGGGGATTTGACTTCATGGGACCTTTTCCCTCTTCAGAAGGTAACACTCATATACTTGTTTCTGTTGATTATGTTACTAAATGGGTGGAAGCCATACCTACAAAAAGTGCTGATGGTGAGACCTCTTTAAGAATGCTTTTAGATATTATTTTTCCTAGATTTGGAGTTCCTAGATATATTATGACTGATGGAGGTTCTCATTTTATTCATGGTGGTTTTAGAAAAACTCTTGCTAAATATGGTATTAATCATAGAATTGCTTCTTCTTATCATCCTCAAACTAGTGGACAAGTAGAATTATCAAATACAGAGATTAAATCTATCTTGGAAAAGACTGTTAATAAAACTAGAAAGAATTGGGCTAGTAAATTGAAGGATGCACTATGGGCTTATAGAACTGCTTATAAAAATCCCATGGGAATGTCACCTTATAAAATGGTTTATGGAAAAGCTTGTCATTTACCTTTAGAACTAGAGCACAAAGCTTATTGGGCTGTTAGAGAATTAAATAAAGATCCTAAACTTGCCGGTAATAAGAGGTTGCTACAATTGAGTTCTCTAGATGAATGGAGAAGTGAAGCTTATGAAAATGCTAAACTCTTTAAAGAGAAAGTTAAGAAATGGCATGATAGAAGGATTATCAAAAGAGAATTTAATATTGGGGATAAAGTCCTATTGTATCGGCCTCGTCTCAGATTCTTTGCAGGGAAATTACTCTCGAAATGGGAAGGACCATATGTTGTTGAGGAGGTGTATCGTTCAGGAGCAATTAAAATTAGCTCTCTCCAAGGCGATGCCACACAAGTGGTGAATGGACAAAGACTCAAGCATTATATCTCAGGTGATTCTTACAATGTAGATGTTGATGTTATTCGAGTGGAAACACCGGAGGCTTTCATCAAAGGTCAAACTGACAGTCCGCCAGAACTCGACTTTGAATAGGTAACAGTACTGGTAATAAAAAGTTCGCGATTTACTTTCCGAACAATATTTTTGCTGTTTTTGGAAAATATGAAAAATTACGAGATCGAAACGGAGTGGAGGAGACGCACGAGGGCGTGCCCTCATAGGCCGGCGCGGGCTCCAGCTAGGCCGCGCCGCCCTATGAGCTGGCCGCCTCGTCACCTCTTTCCGACTCTGGTTCGACCTGGTACTTTCCTTTTGTCGTGAAATTTTTTGCTATATAATCCCCCGGACCCCTGGAGGTCCGTATATCGCTTTCTCGACGTGTTTTGTTTCGAGCTATTTCTGCCAGGATTTGCTTCGGATCTAGAGCCATCATGTCTTCGTCGGAAACCCCGAAGGACAGCTACTGCAAGGACGTTGACAACTTGTACATGGAGGAGCTGAGGATGCACCCCAAGGAGTTGCTACTCGTGGAGGGAGAACTGCAGATCAAGGATGTCCAAGGTCCTAAAGGAGAAGGAAGCTTGGAAGACAGGATGGAGAAGCTAGAACAAGAGGTCTTCAAATACAAGAAGATGGCTGAGCGTGAGGTGGATATCTTCCACAAGATTGTGTCTGAACTCATTGCTGAACACGAGAAGGAAACTGCAAAGCTATGGGGCGACATCCTCTCACTTCACGACACCACCAACAAACTCCAAGCTCAACTCTATGACGTTCGTAATCAGAATCGTGAGTATGAAAACAGGTTTAAACACATAAGCCATCTTTGCTAGTTTCAGGATTCAGAGACCAAGATGTCGTTTGTTGATGGAGAGCCTCTTCCTTGGAAGTCTGATGACGGGAATTCATCACCACCATCGCCGAAGGAGTAATTCATCATCGGTATTGGCATCCCCTTGGTTTGTTCCAAGCTTGGGGGAGTGCTGCGGTATCACATCATCACTACCTTTTACTTTTACTGTCAAGTAGTGTCATATCATGAGTAGGGAAGTTATCATATAAGATGGGTTGCAATTTGGAAGTATCTCTCCTTTAGCTAGTTGTCTATGTATCCCTTGGTGTGAGTTATCGTTATGGAATATTAATGAGAAGTCTTATCATTTACATATTGCACACCTTATTTTAGTTTGCAATCTCTATTATATGATCGATCTTGATTTTAGTGTTGGTATCACTTTGGGAGCATTGAATAAATCTATTTGGTTTTGGCAAACTTAGCATTGGTCAATAGCAACAACACTTTGAGGCTTAAGTAGAAAAGAGAAATACATGTAGTTGTTTCATTATCTTCCTTTCTTGTTAGCTCATAGCTTATTATTCTGAAGTTAAAACTGTTTGTGCTTACAAGGAAGATGCATGATTATTTCTATCACATGTATATTTGTTTGTTTCCTTCAACTCTTATGCTTGCTAATTAACCTTGCTAGCCAAAGACCTGTACTGAGAGGGAATACTTCTCGTGCATCCAAACCTTAACCCAAACTTATGCCATTTGTGTCCACCATATCTACCTACTACATGGTATTTTCTGCCATTCCAAGTAAATACTTCGTGTGCTACCTTTAAACAATTCAAAATTTACTATCTCTTATTTGTGTCAATGTTTTATAGCTCATGAGGAAGTATGTGGTGTTTTATCTTTCAATCTTGTTGGGCAACCTTCACCAATGGACTAGTGGCTTCATCCGCTTATCCAATAATTTTGCAAAAAGAGCTGGCAATGGGATTCCCAGTCCCAAATTAATTAATCTAAATAGACACTCCTCCATGGTATGTGATTGATGGACGGCACCCGAAGGATTCGGTTAGCCATGGCTTGTGTAAGCAAAGGTGGGGAGGAGTGTCATCATAATAAAACTAAAATAAAAAGGCACTCCTTCATGGTATGAGATTGTTGGCAGGCACCCGAGGATTCGGTTAGCCATGGTTTGTGAAAGAAAGGTTGGAAGGAGTGCCATACAAAATAAAAATAAAATGGGAGCCGCTCTTTGAAGGTTTGTCTGGCAAGGGGGTTAGAGTACCCGCTACCAGTCGTTGACAACAACAAACACCTCTCAAAATGTTACTTTCATTCTCTTTATGTGATTTCAAAACTGGAAAAGCTCTAGCACATGATTTAATCCCTGCTTCCCTCTGCGAAGGGCATGTCTTTTACTTTATGTTGAGTCAGTAAACCTATTTCCCTCCATCTCAAGCAAGCATTTGAGTAGTTGTAATCAAACCATTATATTGTGATTTGCTTCATCATGCCTTTTACTTTTCCTTGTTTAGTACAAGTTTTATCTAAATGAATATAGCTTTGCAAGTTATCAATGATCATGAGGAGACTATTATGATTGAGTATGCAAGTTCTGCAATATAAACTTTAACATGAGAGCGCTGCTCAATAAGATAAGTATAATTTGTTAATTGTTCTCTGACCAAGAACGAAGTTTGCCATTACCAACTATGATTTCTTATGCACCTTTATTTGTGATTACCTTATACTTGTTTCAAGTTAAGTTATATGAGGGAGTTGTTTACTAGAATGTCTTGTGTGAATGAATATGATGCTTCTTGTCCGTATTTTATTTATCGACTCATCACTCCATAAACATGTGGTCCTGTTTACCGAGTTCAGTTTCGCTTGGGGACAAGCGAAGTCTAAGCTTGGGGGGAGTTGATACGTCCAATTTGCATCACTATTTTATATCATAATTTGCTGTTATTCATTGATATATTTCATATTTGGGCATAATACTTATGTTATTTCATCTATTTTGCATGTTTCATGGTTATTGGAGGATCGAGCACCGGAGCCAGGATTCTGCTGGAAAAAGCGCCATCAGAATGCAATATTTCGGAAGATCAACAGTTGATGGAAATTATACCAAAAATCCTATTTTTCCAGATGATGAAGTGAGCCAGAAGGGGGAGCTGAGGGGACCCGAGGTGGGCCCACCCCATAGGCCGGCGCGGCCCAAGGCCTGGCCGCACCGCCCTATGAGGAGGGGGCCCACAGCCCCCTCTCGCCTCCTTTTCTTCGCGAACGCCTTCGTCCCGAAAACCTAAGCTCCAGAGGGTACCTCGCGAAGAGTTACAGCCGCCTATGCGGGGCGGAGAACACCAGAGAGAAAAGAGCTCTCCGGCGGGCTGAGATCCGCCGGGTAAATTCCCTCCCGGAGGGGGAAATCGACGCTATCGTCACCGCCATCAAGTTGGACATCATCTCCATCACCATCATCATCATCTTCATCATCATCACCGCCGTCTCCACCGCTGCACATCGTCACTGCTGTAGCAATTTGGGTTTGATCTTGATTGTTTGATAGGGGAAACTCTCCCGGTATTGATTTCTACTTATTATTGATGCTATTGAGTGAAACCGTTGAACCAAGGTTTATGTTCAGATTGTTATTCATCATCATATCACCTCTGATCATGTTCCATATGATGTCTCGTGAGTAGTTCGTTTAGTTCTTGAGGACATGGGTGAAGTCTAAATGTTAGTAGTGAAGTATGGTTGAGTAATATTCAATGTTATGATATTTAAGTTGTGGTGTTATTCTTCTAGTGGTGTCGTGTGAACGTCGACTACACGACACTTCACCTTTATGGGCCTAGGGGAATGCATCTTGTACTTGTTTGCCAATTGCGGGGTTGCCGGAGTGACAGAAACCTAAGCCCCCGTTGGTATATCGATGCAGGAGGGATAGCAGGATCTCAGAGTTTAA